>NC_058130.1:610480720-610534196 GCF_016433145.1 Gracilinanus agilis | reverse complement strand
AAAGATATATATATATATATATATATATATATATATATATATATATATATATATATATATATATATATATATATATATATGTATATATACATATATGGTTGGCCCCATTTCTGTTATTATTATATTACTAAAAAGAAAAATAAAGGTATTAGTAGAAACAATTTAGTTATTAAGAAAACATGAATGCATCAATATTGTTTCAGTCACTTTCTAAAAACAAATTTCATAGGTGTCAGAATAGAATTGAGATGTCAAAGCTGCATGTATACAAGGGATTTTAAATATCTAGATGCCTTGTTTTTTAAATTTTGTGACATATTATAAATATGAAAATAAGTTTTTAAACCACAACCTAGAACTACTTTAAATTACAGTGAAATCCATTGTAGAAGGGTCTTTGTGACAATGTTTAGCATTACTTAGGTAGGGATAAAACTAAACACTCCCACATATACTTACACAGATAAGCTACTGAGTCATAAACTGACATTCTTTGAACGTCTAAGAAACTGAATAATGGGTGAAAATATTCTATGAGTCGATTTTTTTAGATAATCAAGGGATAATGATTTTTTTATACTTTTTGGCAACTAACAGCTATGATGCATTCAAGTGTTATATTCTATATACAGTTCATTGGGTTGTATCATTAGTAGATATAGCTTTGTGTTGCAGACTGTCTACATTTGGAAGATTTCAATTCCTTTGTTTTTTTATTCTTCCATAACTCAACACTAGTGGATTGCTGTGAAAGATCAGATAGTCTAAGACTTCATCCCCTCAATGTCATTTGAATGTTTACTTTCTGGAGTATATATCCCTGTAGATAATTTCATTGTAAGCTTTGACATAATTACAAGAAAAACATTTCCATAACGATAAATAAATGAAACTCATAGTGTTATTAAATATCATATATTGTGTATTTATTATATATATATGTGTGTGTGTGTGAATCTCCTTTCCATGGTTGGCTTAACAACATTCTCTTTTCCTGATTAAATCCAGCAAATTCTTCCTGAAACTACAAGTGAAAGAAAAATAATTTCAGCTTTGAGGCCCATGTTGTTCTTAAAATACCTTAGTTTCAACTAGGAATTTTTGCTGATCTTTGAACTATTATTGAAATAATAAATACAATAATTGAATGGTGGCCTGATACCAATAGAATAAGTCCTTGATACCTGGATGCTGAAGCCAATCAATTAATCAATCCCCAATTTAATAAAATCACAGTAAAATCTTTATGTATGATATAAAATTCAGCTAATTCAAATAAAAAGTTGGATTCCAGTGTATTTGTCACTGATATGTGGTAAGTATAAGTTTCATCTTGTCTGTTTCATTGAATTGCTGAAAAGAACAAATGAAATTATATAAGATAAAAAATTCCAGCCTCTCTTTATTTCTTAAAATTCCTTCTGGTTCTCCCTCATCCTTATTTAGTTCTAAGTACTGAGGTTCATATATGGATTGTTACATCAGTTCCACAAATTTTTCTTATTTGCTCTATGCCTCAGCATCATACCACTCACCATTCTATACAGGTCTCAGGGGATAGATTAGAAAAGTGGATAAAGAACACATGCTGGAATCAAGAAGATAATCTATGCTATCTGTGTGAATATGGATGAGTTACATAGCCTTTCAATGTCTCAGGTAACTCTCTAAGAATAGAAATAGTTATGGAACTCTACATAACAGCTCACTATCCCTCAATTTTTTCATCTATAAAATGCAGAAAATTATTTTATTCCTACCTTATAGAGTTATTGTGAGGATCAAAATAGGTAACATGTATAAAATGTTTTTAAGCCCTGTGAAAACGCTATCTTTTAAATTATAAAAAAAATTAATATGGTGCCAGAGAAAAGATTTGTAAAGATACCCTTGTGCTACTCCTTTTGTAAAAGTTAGAGGTCCATATATATGGAACATCACATGTATTTTCAGACTTATTTGAGATATTTATTGGTTATGTGGATTTTTCTCATTTTTAAGTAAAAATATTTATTTTTATATGGAGTAATTTTCTGGAAGAGAAGAAAATGAATACTCAGAAATTATTTTTTTAACATTTAATAATGTTTATTTTTTAGAAAAGTTAACATGATTACATGGTTCATGCTCTTACTTTCCCCTTCACCCCACCACCAAGTTTCCCCTCCAAAGCCAATACACATTTCCACTGGTTTTAACATGTGTCATCATTAAGACCTATTTCCAAATTGTTGATAGTTGCATTGGTGTGGTAGTTTTGAGTCTACATCCCCAATCATGTCCACCTCAACCCAGGTGTTCAAGCAGTTGTTTTTCTTCTGGGTTTCCACTCCTGCAGTTCTTCCTCTGAATGTGGGTAGCATTCTTTACCATAAATCCCTCAGAATTGTCCTGGGTAATTGCATTGCTGCTAGTTCAGAAGTCTATTACATTCTAATTTACCACAGTGTATTGTTCTTTGTGTACAATGTTCTTCTGGCTCTGCTCCTTTCACTCTGCATTAATTCCTGGAGGTCTTTCCAGTTCACATAGAATTCCTCCAGTTTATTATTCCTTTGAGCACAATAGTATTCTATCACCAGCATATACCACAGTTTGTTCAGCCATTCCCCAATTGAAGGACATACCCTCCTTTTCCAGTTTTTTGCCTCCACAAAAAGCACAACTATAAATATTTTCATAAAAGTCTGTTTTTCTATGATCTCTTTGGGGTACAAACCCAGCAATGCTAAGGCTGTATTGAAGGGCAGGCAGTCTTTTATAGCCCTTTGAGCACAGTTCCAAAATACCAGCCAGAATGGTTGGATCAGTTCACAACTCCACCTGCAATGCATTAATGTCCCAGTTTTGCCAAATCCCCTCCAATATTCATTACTCTCCCCTTCTATCATTTTAGCCAATCTGCTACGTGTGAGGTGATACCTCAGAGTTCTTTTGATTTGCATTTCTCTAATTATTAGAGATTTAGAACACTTTCTCATGTGCTTATTAATACTTTTGATTTCTTTATCTGAAAATTGTCTATTCATGTCCCTTGCTCATTTATCAATTGGGGAATGGCTTGATTTTTTTATACAATTGCTTTAACTCCTTGTATATTTGAGTAATTAGACCTCTGTCAGAGTTTTTTGTTATAAAGATTTTTTTTTCAATTTGTTCTTTCCCTTCTGATTTTGGCTGCATTGTTTTGGTTTGTACAAAAGGTTTTTAGTTTGACATAATCAAAATAATTTATTTTACATTTTGTAATTTTCTCTAATTCTTACTTGGTTTTAAAATCTTTCCTTTCCCAGAGATCTAACAAGTATACAATTCTGTGTTCCCTTAACTTATTTATCGTTTCCCTCTTTACATTCAAGTCATTCACCCATTCTGAATTTATCTTTGTGTAGGGTGTGAGATGTTGATCTAAACCTAATCTCTCCCATATTGTTTTCCAAATTTCCCAGCATTTTTTTCAAACAGTGGGTTTTTATTCCAAAAGTTGGGCTCTTTGGGTTTATCATACACTGTCTTGCTGACATCATTAACCCCAAGTCTATTCCACTGATCTTCCCTTCTGTCTCTTAGCCAGTACCATACCATTTTGATGGGTGCTGCTTTATAATATAGCTTAATATCTGATATTGCTAGGCCACCTTCCTTCACATTTTTTTTCATTATTTCTCTTGATATTCTTGATCTTTTGTTATTCTGAATCAACTTTGTTATAATTTTTCTAATTCAGTAAAAAAGTTTTTTATAATTTGATAGGTATGGTTCTTAATAAGTAAATTAATTTGGGTAGAATGGTCATTTTTATTATGTTAGCTCATCCTACCCATGAGCAATTAATGTTTTCCAATTGTTAAATCTAGTTTTAATTGTTTGGAAAGTATTTTGTAGTTGTGTTCGTATAATCCATGTGTTTGTTTTGGTAGATAGATTCCTAAGTATTTTATGTTTCTAGGGTGATTTTAAATGGTGTTTCTCTTTCTACGTCTTGTTGCTATGATGTGTTGCAAATATATAGAAATGCTGATGATTTATGTGCATTTATTTTGTATCCTGCAACTTTGCTAAAGTTGTTGATTATTTCTACTAGATTCTTAGTTGATTCTCTAGGATTTTTTAAGTAGACCATCGTATCATCTGCAAAGAGTGTCAGCTTAGTCTCCTCATTGCCTATTTTGATACCTTCCATTTCTTTTTCTTCTCTAATTGCTACTGCTAGTGTTTCTAGTACAATGTTAAATAATAGAGGTGATAATGGTCATTATTGTTTCACTCCTGATCTTATTGGGAAGGCTTCTAATTTATCCCTATTGTATAATATGCTTGTTGATGGTTTTAGGTATGTACTGTTTATTATTTTTAGGAAAGGTCCTTCTATTCCTATACTTTTCAGTGTTTTCAATAGGAATTGATGCCGTATTTTGTCAAAGGCTTTTTCAGCATCTATTGAGATAATCATGTGATTTTTGATTGTTAGACTGTTGATATGGTCAATTATGTGGATGGTTTTCCTAATGTTGAACCATCCTTGCATTCCTGGTATAAATCCCACCTGATCATGGTGGATGATCCTCTTGATCACTTGCTGAAGTCTCTTTGCTAGTATTCTATTTAAGATTTTTATATCTATGTTCATTAGGGAGATTGGTCTGTCGTTTTCTTTCTCTGTTTTTGATCTACTTGGATTTGGAATCAGTACCATATTTGTGTCATAAAAGGATTTTGGTAGGGCTCTTTCTTTCCTTAATATCAAATAATTTGTATAATATTGGGATTATTTGCTCTTTGAAGGTCTGATAGAATTCACTTGTGAATCCATCAGGCCCTGGTGATTTTTTCTTAGAGAGTTCTTTGATGGCTTGTTCAATTTCTTTTTCTGATATGGGATTATTTAAGTATTCTATTTCTTCTACTATTAATCTAGGCAATTTACATTTTTTTAAATATTCACCCATATCTCCTAGATTTCTGTATTTATTGCCGTATAAATGGGGAAAATATTTTTTAATAATTGCCTTAATTTCTTCTTATTTAGAGGTGAGATCTCCCTTTTTATCGTTGATATTGTCAATTTGGTCTTCTTCTTTCCTTTTTTATTAGATTGATCAGTGCTTTGTCTATTTTATCTGTTTTTTTTCAAAATACCAGCTTCTTGTCATATTTATTAATTCAATAGTTCTTTTACTTTCGATTTTATTAATTTCTCCCTTTATTTTTAGTATTTCTAATTTAGTTTTCATCTGGGGATTCTTAATTTGCTCACTTTCTAGTTTTTTAAGTTACACGCCCAATTCATTGACATTTGCCATCCCAAATTTGTTAATATAGGCACTCAAGGATATAAATTTCTCCCTGAGTACTGCCTTGGCTGAATACCAGAGAGGTTGATAGGACGTCTCATTATTGTCATTCTCTTCAATAAAATTGTTGATTGTTTCTGATTTCTTTTTTGACTAGCTTGTTTTGGAGAATCATATTATTTAATTTCCAATTAGTTTTTGATTTGCCTGTCCAGGTGCCCTTACTAATTATTATTTTTATTGCATTATGATCTGAGAAGGTTACATTTATTATATCTGCTCTTTTGCATTTGTTTGCAATGATTCTATGCCCTATTACATGGTCAATTTTTGTGAATGTACCATGTGCAGCTGAAAAGAAGGTGTATTCCTTTTTGTTCCTATTTATTTTCTCCACATATCAATTAAATCTAATTTTTCTAGTACTTCATTCACCTCTTTTACCTCTTTCTTATTTATTTTTTGGTTTGATTTATCTAGATCTGAAAGAGGAATATTTAGATCTCCCACTATTATGGTTTTACTATCTATTTCCTTCTTGAGCTCTGTCAGTTTCTCCTTCATGAATTTGGATGCTATTCCATTTGGTGCATACATATTGAGCAGTGTTATTTCATCATTGTTTATACTGCCTTTAATCAGGATGTAATGACCTTCCCTGTCTTTTTTAATCATATCTATTTTTACTTCTGCTTTGTCAGAAATCATGATCACCACTCCTGCCTTCTTTTTCTCATTTGAAGCCCAAAAGGTTTTGCTTAAGCCCTTTAGCTTAAATTTGTGTATGTCCACCTGCCTCATATGTGTTTCTTGTAGACAACGTATGGTATGATTTTGGTTTCTAATCCACTGTGCTATTTACTTCCATTTTATGGGTGAGTTCATCCCATTCACATTCAGAATTATAATTATCATTTGTGTATTCCCCAACATTTTGGTATCCTCTCCTAGTTCTGTCCCTTCTTCTTACACTATTTCCTTTTCAAACAGTGGTTTGTCCCCTCCCTTGATTTACATCCCTTTCTACTCCCTCCCTCATTATTCCCCTATTTTTATTTTTAAGGCCTGATGAATTCCCTCCCCCTTCTCTTCCCCTCCCTTTTTTGACTTCCTCAACTCCCCTGCTCTCCTTGGTTTATCCTTTATGACTTTTTCAGTAGGGTTAGATAGAGTTTTATATCCCAATGGATAAAGCCACTCTTCCCTTTCTGGGTTAATTCCACTAAGAGTAATGTTTAAATATTACCTCTTAATGCTCTCTTCCTCTCCTTCTTATAATAGTATTCATCCCTTCCCCTTCCCATGCCCTCTTTGTGTGTAATATTTTTCTTATTCATTCAACTTTCTCTTGGTGTCCTCTAAAATTCACCCCCCTCTTTCCTACCTCCCCATATCATCTTAGATCATTTAGTATTCCAATCTCTCCCTATGAATAATTCCTTTAATTACTATAATAGTGTATACTATAATGGTGACCAGAGTTCACTACAGAGAATTATACATAACATTTCTCCACAAAGGAATACAAATAATTAGATCTCATTGAAGCCCTTAAATAGGCAAATTTTAAAAAAGTATGAGGTCTCTTCCTTTTCCTTCTATTTTTTATTTACCTTTTCATCTTTCTCTTGTTTTTTTGTGGTTGGATATTGAACTTTCCATTTAGTCCTGGTCTTTTCTGTGCAAATACATGGAAATCTTCTATCTTGTTGAATACCAAACTTTCCCCTAGAAGTATATAGTCAGTTTTGTTTGATATGTGATCCTTGATTGTAGAACCAGTTCTCTTGCCTTTCTGAATATCATATTCCAAGCCTTGTGGTCTTTTAGCTTGGAGGTTGCCAGATCCTGTGTGATCCTGATTGGTGCTTCTTGATATCTGAATTGTCTCTTTCTGGCTTCTTGTAAAATTTTTTCTTTTCCTTGGAAGCTCTTGAATTTGGCTCTTATATTCCTGGGGGGTTGTCGTTTTAGGTTCTAGTGTGATCTATGGATCCTTGCAATGTCTATATTTCCCCCTTGTTATAGAACTTTAGGGCAGTTTTGCTGAATAATTTCTTTTCATATGAAGTCCAAATTTCTATTAATTTCTGCTTTTACAGGAAGACCAATGATTCTCAAATTATCTCTTCTAGACTTGTTTTCTTGATCTGTCAATTTCTCATTGAGATATTTCATTTTCCTTCTAATTTATCAGTCTTTTGACTTTGTTTTATTTGTTCTTGCTGTCTTGAGAGATCATTGGTTTCTACTTGCCCATTTCCTGTCTTTAGAGACTTGTTTTCTTCTATAAGCTTTTGATTTTCCTTTTCTATTTGGTCTATCCTGTTTTCCAGCTGTTTGATTTTGGTCTCCAATTTGCTTATCAATTCTTTTAATTTGAATTCATCTTTTTCTAATTGCCAGTTCTAGCCTTTAGGGACTGGTTTTCGGCTATAATCTTTTGGTTTTCTTTTTCAGTCTGGTTATTTCCGATCTTTGATTTTGGCAAGTAAATCAAAGACCAGAAGTAACCAATCATTTACAAATTTAATTCCAAATTGTTGTTCTCTTTCCCGTTTACCCTACTTTCATTGAGAAGGCAAGAAATTTGATATCAATTTTTTTAGGTAAATTCAGGCACAACATTTCCATATTAGCAATGTTTCAAAAGAAAACATAGACAAAAAAAAACCCAAGAAAAATAAGATAAAAATATCCTTCAATCAGCCTTCTCTCTGGAGTTGTATAGCACTTTTCTTCATGGGTCCTTTGGAATTGCTAAGAGTATCTAAATCTTTCACAGCTGTTTTTTCTTATAATATTGCTATTATTTAATTTTTTCTTGCTCTGCTCCCTTCACTTTGCCTCAGTTCATAAGAGTCTTCTCAGGTTTTTCTGAAACCATCGCACTTATCAATTCTTATAGTACAATATTATTCCACCACAATCCACAGATTGTTCAGTCATTCCCAAATATATGGGCATCAATTTCCATAAAAAGAGGTACTATAGATATGTACAAGTAGATCATTTCCCTTTTTCTGGATCTCTTCAGGATTCAGACATAATAGTGGTATTTTATGGTCAAAGGGTCTGTCTAATTTGAAAATCCTTTGGGCAGAGTTCCAAATTGTTCTTCAGAATGCTTAGACTACCTCGAATGACAAAGTATTAATGGGCCAATTTTTCCACATCCCTTTCAATATTGGTCATTTTTCTTTTTTGTCACATTAGCCAATCTGACAGGTATGAGGTGGTATTTCAGAGATTTTTAATTTTCATTTTTTTTGTAATTAGTTGTGATTTAGGGCATTTTTTCACGTGATAATTTAAAATTTTATTTTTTTCTAAAACTGACTATTGATATCCTTTGACCATTCATTATTGATATTACTGCCTATGATCCTTATTTATCTTTTAATCATCATAATCTCTTTCCTTATCCATAGATTTGTTATGTACATTTTATCATGTTTCCCTAATCTCCTTATGATATCATCATTTATATCTAAATTATCCATTTTGGTCTTTTCTTAGAATTTTCCATGAGTGGTTAATCTATACCTCATTTATGCCAAACACATTCTGTTTTTCCCAGTAATTTTTGTCAAATGTTGAGCTCTTACCTCAGAAGCTTTTATCTTTGTATTTATAAAATATTATATTACTATGGTAATTTACTACTCTGTACTATGTACCTAATTCATTCCAGTGATCCATCACTCTTTAGCCAGCATGAGACACTTTTGATTATTACTATTTTGTAATATAATTTGAAATTTGGTATTCCTGGGCTACCTTCCTTTACATTTAAAAAATTGATTCCCATGATATCTTTGACCTTTTGTTCTACTTGATGGGGTTTGTTATTACTTTTTTTAGCTCTATAAAATAGTTCTTTGGTTGTTTGCTTGTTATGGAAGTGAATATGTAAATTAACTTTGATGTAATTGCTCTTTTTATTATATTTGCTAAACCTACTCCCTAGAGATGAATATTTCTTCAATTGTTTAGACTGTATTCATATAATGTGTTTTTTAATTGTTTTAATAGTCCCTGGGTTTGTCCTATCAGGTAGATTCCCTTGAATTTTACATTGTCTATATTTATTTTAAATGGGATTTCCCTTTCTGAATCTTCATGCTGAATTTTGTTGGAAATGTATAGAAATACTACTGATTTGTGTAGGTTTATCATAAACTTTGTTTGCTAAAGTTGTCAAATGTCTCAAATAGAATTTAGGTAATTCTCTAGGGTTCTCTAAGTATATCATCATATCATTCATAAAGAGCAATAGTTTTGTTTTCTCATAATCTTCCCCCCCTTCAATTTCTTTTTCTTTCCTAGTGCTATACCCAATATTTTTAGTATGATATTGAATAATAGTAGTGAAAATGGATACACTTGATTGACTTTTAATCTTATTAGGAAGACTTCTACTTTATCCCTATTATAGATATAACTTGCTCTTGGTTTTAGATAAACACTACTTATTATTTTAAGAAAAGCTCCATTAACTTCTATATGCTCTAGCATTTTTAAGTAGAAATGAGTTTTGTAAATTCCACCAAATATTTTAAAAATCAATTAATTCCAATATTAAATAAATTATTTTAAATTATAGGTAAATAAATATGGTGCCGATAACTAAACCAGGAAGAGCAAAAACAAAGAATGAAAATTATTGACCAATTTTAATAGTGAATATAATTATAAAAATCCTAAATATAGCTAGAAGACTACAACAAAACAAAACATCACAAAGATTATACATTGTGACCAGAGTATATATCAGGAATGGTAGAATGGGTTAATATAAGGAAAACAATAGTTCATATTTTCATCATAATTGCATAACTTATTATTTAATGACGTAAGTAATAAAACATAATTATATTAGTAGATGCAGAAATAACCTTTGATAAAAGACAGCACTTATTAATATTAAAGATCCCTTTAAATTACAAGTATAAATGGAATTTTTCTCAAAATGATATGAAAAATCTTCCTAAAAGTATTAGAAAATATTATTTGTAGCAGGCATATACTAGAAGCCTTTCCAATAAGATCAGGAGTGAAACAAGGATGCCAATTATCACCAATTTATTTAATAATATTAAAAGTACTTCTAATAGCAGTGAGGAAAAAGAGAAATTGAAGGAATCAGAATGAGGAAAGATGGCATAAAACTATATTTTGTTTCCAGATGACATGATTGTATATGTGGAAAATCCTAGGGATTAAAATATTTGAAACTAACAATAATTTTACTAAAGTAGTAGTATATAAAATAAACTTACTTAAATCATCAGCATTTTTATACATTATTATGAAGTCCTAAAAGAAGTGATAGAAAAATTGGGATATTCTATTTAAAATATCCAAGGATTATCTGGGAGTATACTTGCCAAAACCTAGGAACTATAACATTTATAAAACTATATTTATGAAATGTATTTTATACAAGAAGTTAGATCTAAGTAATTGAGGATATATATATATATATATATATATATATACATACATATATATATGTAAATATAATTAAAATAATAATCCTACCTAAACTAATCTATTCTATGTCATACCAATCAAACTACCAAACAATTATCTTATTGAGTTAGAAAAAAACAAAATTAATTTGGAAGAACAAAAGATGAAGAAAATCAAAAGAATTTATGACAAATATAAAGGAAGAATGAATAGCAATACAAGATTTTAAACTGTATTTTAATGCCATAAATACCTAAACTATGTGTTGCTGGCTAAAATATAAAAAGGCAGATCAGTGGAAAAGAACAGATATATTACAAATAGTAGTAACATATTATAATAACCTTGTATTTGACAAATGCATAGATGCATGTTTTGGAGATAAGAAATCACTATATGGTAAAAATTACTGGGATAACTAGTAAATAGTTTGGCAGAAACTAGGCAAAGGATCAAAATGAATATTTGATCTAGGCATAAAAGGAGATATAATAAGGAAGTTAGAAGAACAAGGAACATATTACTTATCAGATTTATGAATAGGAGAGGGATTTCTGAGCCAACAAGACATGGAGAGCACTATGAGAGATAAAATGGTTAATTCAGAGTACATTAAATTGAAAAGTTTTTGTACAAATAAAAAAAATTGCCAAGATTAGGAGAAGAAGAGAAAATTGGGGAAATTTTTCATAAACATACTTTCAGATAGAGGATGTTATAAAATTTATAATAACAATAGTCATTCCCCAATTGAGAAATGAATAAAAGGTATGCACAGACAGTTTTTGGATGAAGAAATCAAAGCCATGTATCAACTTGCATTCATCAGATAAGCTAAAAAAAAAGATCAGAAAGAAAAAATGTTGCAAGAGATGTGAAAAAAAATGGGGATATTAATACACTCTTGTTAAAACTGTGAAGTGATTCAACCATTTTGAGGAGTAATTTAGAATTATATCCAGGGAGTTATAAAATAGTGTCTTTCTTTAGACCTAGCAATATCATTTGGGGGGCCTGTTTTCCAAAGAGATGAGGAAAAAAAGGAAAATAATCTATATGTTCCAAAATATTTAAAGTAGCTCTTTTTGGGGTGGCAAAGAACTGGAAATCAATGGTGTGTCCATCAATAAGAGAGTGGTTTAAAAACTGTGGTATATAATTTTGATAGTATACTACTGTTTCATGAGAAAATATGAGCAGAGGGCAGAGCCAAGATGGTGGAGTTGAAGCTGGGAAAGCTCAAACCATTATGAGAATCCATTCCAGCCAACCTTAAAATAATGTCTTACAATGAATGCTGTAGTCAAGAATCAACAAGGGGATGAATTTGAAAGGTAGGTAGACAGGATCTGGTTCACTGGGGTGAGAGGAGAGCACATCCTACAAGAGGTCACACAAAGGATTATCATCAAAAGCCAACAGCAACCCCTCCACCATTTCATATTTACTGTTCCAGGTTCTAAAGCTGGATCCAAACCAATCCCTGAGACCCTGCCTAAACCAAGAGTAGTGCAACACAATGCCTACCCTTAAAGTTACAAGACTCAGCCTAAGTCTGCAATGAGGCTCCAAGCCCTAATGAATGCAGTCCATGATGTGACTTAGATCATTACTGCTTGAGTAAAGCAGATCTAATAATTACTTTAATTTTATCTTCACTGCTCTCACATCACCCTTTTCATTTTTGATACTGGTAATTTGGATTTATTTTTTTAATCAAATTAATCATTGGCTTATCTATTTTATTTATTTTTATAAAATCAGCTTCTAGTTTTATTAGTTTATCTTTTTATTTTCACTTTCAAAAATCTCTCCTTTGATTTTCAGGATTTCCACTTTGTTTTTTATTTCAAGATTTTTAATTTGTTCTATTTTCTTAGTTGCATATCCAATACATTGATATATTCTTTATTACTTTTAGTCATACACATATTTATAGAAATAATTTTCCTTAAGTTCTGTTTTGGCTATACCACATAAATTTTAGAATGTTTTCTTATTTTTGTTACTCTCTTAAAAGAAATTGATTTTTTCTGTGATTTGTTCTTTGTCCTATACAAACTTCTGATACCTTTCAGACTCATTGCCTGAACTGGACTGGATTCTATTTTAAACCCAGTGTGACAGACCTTTCCTGATGAACTAGTTTTTTTGGATGGAAAATTATTTCACCTCAACCTTTTTTCAGTTCTGTTGCTATAGAATTTATTTTGAGGAATATTTTAAGGTTTTTTTGGAGGGGAATTTGGGAGAGGTCAGATGGGATCCTGCCCATTCTCAGTCATTTTGGCTATATCCCAGGAATGATTCAAGTTCTCTAAGTTTAATTTCCATTTTCTCTATACATGTACTGATAGGGAGTTTATCACCAAGTTTTGGAGATTTACTTTGTACCAAGAGTTCTTACTAAACAACTTTGGGAAATATGCCCTCCTAAAATCTAATTCTCTTTCTAATTATTAATGTTAATGTATACCACTTTAGGGAAGCACATCAGTAAGGGAATATGAACTATTGCATTAGAAAAATAACTTTAAATCTCTCAGGGATACACAAAGAATCTGAAGAGGATGTGAAAACCATTTTCTGGGACTTCAAAGATTCACTATATATATATATATGAAGCAGAAGAATACTTGCAGAGTATACAAGTAGCACATTTGTTTGAATTTCTTTCTTAATGCAAAATGTACTTTGTTTTCATTTGACATTATGTGATATGGTAAGGAAAAACAAGAAATAAAACCTGATGGCATTTAAAAGTAAAATTATAATAAAACTAGCTGTAAGAGGAAAGGAAAACTGAAGCTGAAACTAAGAGAAAAAGTAAAGAAAAATGTTCAATTAAGAATCAGTAATGCTATTAGAAAAAAACAGCAAAGTAGGAAGAAAATGAAGAGAAACTAATGGGATTCAGGTTTATAGGAAATGATGATCAACAGTGTTAAAGCTTATAGAGAGGTCAAGAAGGATATGGATTGAGGTAAGGTCAATAGATGTAGCAATTGAATAACTTTGGAGAGGTCAGCATCAGCAAAATCATGATGCAGGAAGGTAAATTAAAGAGGGTTTATGTCCCTGAGAGGAAAGCAAGTGTTTTATGTCATGTATAGGGATTAGTACATAGTTTTATATGCTTTATATACTGTAATTATATACCATATAAAATTAAATAGTTTAATTATATAGTATATAATTTTCTCAATGATGTTAGCCTCAAAAGGAAGTCAAGTGAGTAAGTAGAATATTATGATTTAACTGAAAAATAAAATAGTGGTCTTAGGTGACATAAAAACTGACAATGAATGAATGGTTCAAACACTAAAAATAGAAAAAAATAAAAGGATAATTATTAAAATAATATAATAATGGAGTTTAAACATAAACAGTTCCATATCCCTCCCTCTTTAAAAAATCTTTTTCCAAAGAGTTTAAAGCTGAATGCTGAAAAATTTTAAACAACCATTCTCTATGCTACATGAACTATTATCAAATAGAAAAAGAAAATACCTACTAAACTCTTTGTATAAAACAAATATGGTCCTGACATCTAAACCAGGGAGGGATAAAACTGAAAATAAATAACACTAGACTAATATCATTAATAAATATTGATAAATAATAATTAAAAGTCTGGATCAATGTAACTTAAAATATTCATTTATTTCATACCAAATTCATTATATACATACCAAAATCCATTATTCATATCAATAATGAAAACAGCAAAAATCACAAGTTTATATCAATTAATGCAGAAAAGTTCTTCAAGAAAACACACATTGATTGCTACTCTACTTCCTGGTTAAGATGGCGGCAGAGTAAAAAGCAGCCCTTAACCTCTCCTAACCGAAACATACAGGACTCCTCAAGGGGACATAAAAACAAAACCAGATGAACAGAGGGACCCCACAACAGGGCGCAGCGTAGAAGGTACGTGGAATCTGGGGATTTCCATGCTATAAAGGGGTGAAATAGCTCTCACTAAATCGCAGGCTGAGCAACACCCCCCCCACACACACACACACCACACCACCTACAACACCAAAGCCAGCTCAAGAGAAATAGAGCAAGTTTGGGGCACCCATTGAGTCATTGACAGCTCCAGGGCCTGTTCCTGAGAGCAGTAAGACTTAGGACCCCAAAAGGCTAAAGAACATGCACGGACTTTGAGCGCAGACACAGAGAGCAGGCGCGAGCTCAGGCTCATACAGGCTCCCGTAAGAGAAGGCTCTGAAACCCTGAGTGGGGAAAAGGTGCAGACAGGTATACGACTGTGGAAACAGCTCCCTGAGACTTGTAAAGGAACCTCCAGCAGAGGATCAAGCAAGGGGGTCCACCAGGGGGCTGGACCTTGAGAACAACCAGACCTGAGTCTGTGTGAGGATAAAGCTGAGAATGGGCTGGGCTAAAGATGGCAACCCAGAATCAGGAAGGCCAAAAGAGAAAGATTAACAACAAGAAGAAGAAATCTTTAACACCTGACAACTTTTACACAGAATGGGTGAATGACTTGAATATAAAGAGGGAAAAGTATAAATAAGTTAAGTGAACACAGAATGGTATACTTGTCAGATCTCTGGGAAAGGAAAGATTTTAAAACCATGCAAGAGTTAGAGAAAATTACAAAATGTAAATTAAATGGTTTTGATTATATTAAACTAAAAAGTTTTTGTATAAACAAAAACAATGTAGTCAAAATCAGAAGGGAAACAACAAATTGGGAAAAAATCTTTATAACGAAAACCTCTGACAGGGGTCTAATTACTCAAATATACAAGGAGTTAAAGCAATTGTATAAAAAAATCAAGCCATTCCCCAATTGATAAATGGGCAAGAGACATGAATAGGCAATTCTCAGGTAAAGAAATCAAAAGTATCAATAAGCACATGAGAAAGTGTTCTAAATCTCTAATAATTAGAGAAATGCAAATCAAAAGAACTCTGAGGTATCACCTCACACGTCGCAGATTGGCTAAAATGATAGAAGGGGAGAGTAATGAATGCTTGAGGGGATGTGGCAAAATTGGGACATTAATGCATTGCTGGTGGATTTGTGAACTGATCCAACCATTCTGGCTGGTATTTTGGAACTATGCTCAAAGGGCTATAAAAGACTGCCTGCCCTTCAATACAGCCATACCATTATTGGGTTTGTACCCAGAACAGATCATAGATAAACAGACTTGTATGAAAATATTTATAGCTGCGCTTTTTGTGGTGGCAATAAACTGGAAAAGGAGGGTATGTCCTTCAATTGGGGAATGACTGAACAAACTGTGGTATATGCTGGTGATGGAATACTATTGTGCTAACAGGAATAATAAACTCCGGAATTCCAGGTGAACTGGAAAGACCTCCAGGAACTGATGCAGAGTGAGAGGAGCAGAGCCAGAAGAACACTGTACACAGAGACTGATATATTATGGTAAAATCGAATGTAATAGACTTCTGTACCAGCAGCAATGCAATGACACAGGACAGCACTGAGGGATTTATGGTAAAGAATGCTACCCACATTCAGAGGAAGGACTGCAGGAGAGGAAACATATAAGAAAACAGCTGCTTGAATGCATGGATTGGGGTGGACATGATTGGGGATGTGGACTAGAAACTACCACACCAATGCAACTATCAACAATTTGGAAATAGGTCTTGATCAATGACACATGATAAAACCAGTGGAAATGTACGTCATCTATGTGGGGGGGGTGCAGGGGGTGAAGGGGAAAGTAGGAGCATGAATCATGTAACCATGTTAAAAATGAATATTAATAAATGTTTAAAAAAAATAAAACACATTTCTTTTATCATGAAAATGCTTAAAAGTTTGGGAATGAAGGGAATTTTCTTAATTATGTTTAATAGCATTATTCTAAAACAGAGAGATATCATTCCTATAAAATGGTAAACAATGAAAGTTTTCAAAATAAATTCATAGGTGAAGCACAGATACTCAATATCTCTATATTATTTAACCAAAACAGAATACCAATAACTTTTAAAATTAGTATAGCGTAGCTAATGCTGAAACTGTAAATTAGAAATCAACTCTTTGAAAGGAGGTGAATCAGGTTGCCATTATTTAAGTAGTTAAATCCTTCTCTGCCGCTATTTTTGTCACACTTGTTTCTATAACTATCTGCAGCAGTCACTGTACATGTGAACAAGAGTTTATTTTTGAAAGGCTCCAAGGATGGGGTTGCTTTTAATGGTCTTGGTATGCTTCTAATTTCATAAGGATTCAGAAAAGTAGAATGTCAAGACCCACCCCAAGTCTTCAAACTGCCTCAAAATAATAAATAATGAAAAAAATGTTGAAATCAATCAAAGGCTAATTTAAGGAGGGGAACTAAACAAACTTCTAAACATTTAAAAATGACGGTCCCCAAATCAAGAAAAAAAAACCCTGGAATTGTATTCTCATGGCAGTTTAACTAAGTTGTCTCTACAAGCTGGTTCTAATAAACCATTCAATGTGATAAAGGGGCCTATTATGTTAAAAAGCCCAGCAGGCTCTAGTTCTTCAACTATCATGAACAGAAGAGACTTAAGGACTTTTAATGGGATTGCCATACTTTTCTACATTGAAAATTCAGTGCTATAGGCAGATCATATCCCTTTATTAACGTAAATAATAGGTTCCATTCAAATTTGAAGTAACTATGATGTAGCCCAGCTACTTTGTTTGGATCATTTGCTATTCCGATTCTATACTTGAAATTATGTAAATACATCAAAAAAGAAAGCAGCTTTTGAATAATAAAACTATATTTTCCAAGTGAATGGAAGCTTCTGAAGGTTTTGTATAGAAACAAAGGATGTCAATTGCAAGACATAAATCTCTTTCCAAAATAAACTGAATTTCTTTCAGATTGGTTTCATATGATTTGTCTCAGTGAAGGAACATTTATTTCTTCAATGCATAAATGAGTTTTGAATGTTCTCTTTTCATTCCTTCTTTGTATCACCTTGGTGCTCTTCCAATATTAGATTTTTGAAAATATACAGTAATAAAATCCAAATAATATTGATATTGCTAAACCTACATTTTGCTCTAAAGCAATATTATTGGTTAAAGATATATCTTTCTCACTGATGTAAGATCCAACAGGATATATTGGGAAAAGACTGGATTTAGAACAAAAACAATAACTAAAAGTATGTTATTTTAACATTTTCAGAGCTCATTATATATATTATCTCATTTGACCCTCGCAAAAACTCTATGAGGTAAGTGCTATTTACAGGTGAGGAAAATAAGGTTAAATAACTTGCTCAGAGTGACAAAGCCACTAAAGCATCTCGGGGAGCTTTCAAACCTATTCTTCCTGAAATTTAAGTTCAGAACACAATCAATACAGTATCTAACTGCCTAAAGATGTATATATGAACCTCTGTCCCTTACTAAACCTCTTGAAAAAATATCCTCTCTGATCCTCAGTTTCCTCATATTTCAAGAAAGAATAATAATACTTTCTATCCCTATCTCAAAGAGTTGTTAACAAATTTATACTAGAATTCAAATCAATAAAATTTACTAAGTGCCTAGTATGTAGAAAGCACTATGCTTGTTGTTCAGAGATTATTTTCAAGTCAACAAGCATTTATTAAATACCTATTATATATCAGATACTTAGTGATGATATTAGAAAGACAACAACAGAAATACTTTTCTTACTCTGAAGGAGCTTACCTTTATTTGAGCTAGCAGACAAGGCAACAGGTAAAGATCAATATAAAACGCAACCTAAGTAAATGCAAAGTCATTTTTTAGGATAGCATTAACATCTGGGGAATTCAGCAAAGCTGTTGTTTTATTTATTCAGTATTTAAACCGAGCCAGGTATTTAGTGAAACATTCTCAAAGAGATGTAAGAAAGAAGAAAATTCCTGGCCTATGGGGATAGCCCACATGAAGTCATGGAGGTGGAATATTGATAGCAAATTGACAATTTTTAATTAGAATTTAGAATGAGTGAAAAGGAATAGTATGAAGTCAGTTTGGAAAGTTAGGTTGGGGTCAGACTACAAATAGCTAAGTGCCAGACATAGGAGTTTATATTTTATCATTAAAAAACTACTGAAAAATATCGACTAGAAAAATTATATGGGCATATTTCAATTGTAAAATATCCATTTGGTAACTATTTTAATGACACATTGAATAAGAGAGATACTGGAGTCACAGAGACCAATACAGTTCAATTAGAGGGCTCGTATGTACTCCAGGAGAGAGAAGATGAAAGTCTAAGGTTGTGGTCATGAAAAGAATATCAATTTGAGAGCTGCTGCAGAAATAGAATTGACAATACTTGACAAATCATTGGATAGAGGGAAGAGTCAAAGATCATTCCAATGTTCTGAATCTAGGAAATCAAAAAATGGTGGTATCCCTAACAAATAGAAAGTTTTAATAGAGGGATAAAAAATAATGTCTTCAGTGATGTTACAATCTTTTGGGGAAGGGAAATGATATGATACATTAATGGACAACTATTTTATGAAGGTGGTTGTGATATTAAAACAGGGACTAAGCTAAAAGGTTATTTGAGCAGAGAAAGCCAATTTTCATCAGCAGAGAGCAGGATGGATTTAACTTTTAAAGAAGAGAACTATTGCTGGTTGAATTGAGGGTGGAGTGCATTTTAAGCAAGGGAATGATCAAATTGCAAAATATATGTATAGGACTTTTTAATCAATGAAGTATAATTTAAATAGTTGGTTTCTTAGTTCATGATTATTCATGCTAATATGACACTGAAGTTCCACAAGTCACAGAGTACTCGAAAGTGAAAAATGAATGTGAATATTAAATAAAGCTTATTGTCAAAATAGATGAGAATTTTCTCCCCCAATTTTTAAATGCCTTATATTACTTATAATAGTATCACTTGGCAAGAGAAACGAGGCAATAAATTGGGACAGTCATACTTTCAACTGTAAGTTATTGAAAATTGACAAGTAATCACACGTTGAAATATAGTGGCAAATGATCCTTTATTCCCAGGATACTTTGCCCAATTGATTCTTGTATATGGGTTTCAGGATAAAGATGTGAACATGGTTAAATAAATGTGTGTATGTATATGTGCATCTGTATATACATATATGTGTGTATGTATATACATGCATACATATATGATACACACATCATATAGGCATATGTACCTTATATATGGTGTGATATGTTTTTTCTTTCTGATTTTTTTACATAGTTCAGGTAAGAATATGTTTTTTATTATATTTATGAATTGGGAGGGACATGATTGACTTTGGAAATTGCAATGTAATCATTATGTCATTACTGACATTTTTTCATAAGGTTGTCCAACTTGTTAGAAAAAGGTGATTTCAGACTGCCACTTCCATATGAAGCTCAGCATTCATTTTGACTAGAAGGTTTTGATTGATGTAAAACTAGAATTCAGGGCTTGAAAAGCAACTATCTTGTAATGAATACAGACCTCCACTCTGACTTCTAGTTCTTACACCTTATCCTTTCTTTAATTTAGATTAACTTCTAACACTTTGGTCCCAGAGTCTTGGGCTGTAAGAAGATATTTCAGTTTTTCCCCTTGTTCTCCTTATGCTATGTAACAGCCATGGATGGTCTAGAATTTACTTTCTCCCCACCCCCAATCTATTTTTTTCCAAAGCTACCAAATATTCACCCTTTTAATCCATTGCTCTCTTAACACACTAGACTGCCTCCTATAAGCACTGGATAGAATAGGAAATGTCAAAACAACAATTTCTTGAGTAGAAGAATGACATTATTAGAAATATGTTTTAGGAAAATCATAATAAGAATATTTGTGCTACCTACATCACATGTTGTTGTCTATTGATATACTTGTTGCTAATACTCCTAACAGAAGCATCTCTTGAGTCTCATCGCATATTCTTGTGAGCAAAATATTCTATAAAACTTAAAGAGCAAGGGGCAGCTGGGTAGCTCAGTGGAGTGAGAGTCAGGCCTAGAGACAGGAGGTCCTAGGTTCAAACCCGGCCTCAGCCACTTCCCAGCTGTGTGACCCTGGGCAAGTCACTTGACCCCCATTGCCCACCCTTACCAATCTTCCACCTATGAGAAAATATACCGAAGTACAAGGGTTAAAAAAAAAAAAACAAAACTTAAAGAGCAACTGAACTATAACCTCTCTTGATTTCAGTTTCTTATTTATATCAAGTCTCTCTTCCATGTTTCCTAAGTCAAAATTGACTCATGGATTTTAAAAAATGGTATAATTACCTGCTTAAAGACAGAACAAGCTAAACACATGTTTAATATCTCTTGAGATCTCTTCCTGCTCTATTATCTATGACTCTATATCTCTTCATTTTGACAATAAAAGTCTAGTGGATATGGTTCATCTTATCTGTCAAACTGTTTTTCTTATCATTCTCCAATATGGCTCATTGCTTGAGGCTGTTTGATTTCCTCACTGTATCCCTAAAATGGGCAGCACTCATTCTTAAAATCATATTGAACTTGGAGTCATTTGGACTGGCCCTTGACCCCAGGCCTGCCATTTAGTAGCTGAGTTACTTTGAGTGAGTTACTTACACATTTCTAGCCTTCTTTTACACTTCTGTAAAATGAAGATTATAATGTTTGTTGTGATATGTAGTTTAGGGTTTTCAAAGAAAATAATCAAAGCTAAATGTTAATTGATTATGTTTTTAATTTAAGTTTTCTTCTAGGTGATAAAACAGAGGTAGAGAAAGAATAAGTGATTTACCTACGGTCACAAACTTAGAAAATACCATAGCCAGGACTCAAAGTCGGGTATTCTGATGAATTGTCTCTGCTTTACATTATGTTGTCTTTCTATGATCTATATCTATATCTATTTGTGTCTGTCTATCTATCAATCTATCAAGTTATATTTGTGTCTCTATTCAAACCCTTTCCTCTTCTGAACTTCCTTATGTGATACTGTTGATGGCATCACTATTTTCCCTGTCATCCAAGCTCACAATGTAGGTGTTATCCTTGATTTCTTACTTTATATCACTTCACATGTCCAATATGTTGCCAAACTCTGTTGATTTTAATTTTCATCTATAAATAGTTTCTCTCTCCTGACACTGCTATCACCCTGGTACAAGCCTCATCCCCCCATACCTGGACTATTGCAGTAACCTGTTAGCTAGTTTCTCTGCCTCAAGTAATTTTCTATTTCAGCTTATATTACATTCAGTGATTAAGTTGATTTTCCTAAAATATATGTCTGGTCATATCACCTCTCTTCCCTTTTCATAAACTCTAGTGGCTCTCTTTTGCCCTCAAGATCAAATATGAAATCCTATGTTTGCCATTTAAAGTCCTTGGCAAACCTTCATAATCACCTATTTTTCCTGTCTTTTTATCTTTTTCATCACAAAGCACTCTGTGATCCATAACACTAACTTCTTTGCTGTTACATACACAAGACACTCCATATACTCACTCTGGGCATTTTTACCGACTATCTCCCATGTTTGTATGTCTCTCTCTCTTCATATTCAAATATTGGCTCCCCTTGGATTTTTTAAAGCCTCAGAAAATATTCTACCTTTTACAAGACATTTTTTGTGATTCCCTTTTATTGTTAGTATTTTCCATCTATTGATTGTCTCTAATTCATCTTTATAGATTTTGTTTGTACTTAGTCATTTTCGTGCTGTCTCCCCCATTAGACTCTGAGCTCCTTGAGAGCAGAGAACATCTCCTATCTTTCTTCATGTCCTCAGTGTTTAACACAGTGACTGTTACACAGTGGGCTCTTAACAAATATTTATTGACTATCATGAAGGTAAAGGTGATATTGATACTGAAAATAAATAGCAGTAGGGGAAGAATGATGATAAGATCTGTTAATTTTCATTACGGGTATTTCCTAGGTAACTGTTGACAGTAAGATTAATGTTCCTATATAACAAGTAGTACCATCAATTGCAATTAACATAACAGCACATTAGAGTGTGAACTATCCATTGATATTTTGATTGTTCTATTTTAGTTGAGGCATAGTGAATGGGATATAGTAGGAAGAATGTATAAAAAGTGAATACAAAATTAACCATTATTTGGAATTGGAGATCCTAGTTCTCCCAGTCTTATGATGCCATCAGTATCAATTAGGGTCTACTTCAAGATCACACATCGATATTCAGCAGTTACTTTATTGCTATCATTGAATTAAACTCAATAAGTAGTAACTGAGTACCTACTGTCTACCTAATCATTAACTCAGTAAACATTTTTTTAACCAACTATGATGTGTAAGCACTGTGCTAAGTGCTGGAGATACAAAGAAAGTCAAAAGAGTTCATAAAAAGAGATGACATGCAAAGAACTCTGCATAGATAAAATATATACAGGATAAGTAAATGTTATTAAAATAAGGAAAGTACAAGAGTTCAAAGGGATTGGGAAAAGCTTCTAATATAAATAGAGATTTTAGTTTGGATTTGAAGTTGGGAAATAAAAGAGAGAGAGATAAGGAGAAAGAGTTGGAATGAGTGACAACCAATGAAAATGTCCAAAGTCAGAAGATAGAGTGTCTTGTTTTAGGAACAGCTAGGATGCCAGTGTCATTGTATCAATGAATATATGAAAATAAGGTAAAGAAGATTGGAAAGGTTTGTGAGTGTGAAGGAGAGGGAGAGATAGATAGAGAGACAGAGACACACAGAGAGAGAGAGAGAGTTTATGAAGGGCTCTAAAATCCAGACAAAGGGTAGAAAGTCACTGAAGTTTATTGAGTAGGGTTCTGATGTGGTCAGACCTATACTTTAGGAAGATTATAGATGAGTATGAAGGGACGTGTGGAATGGAGACCAAGTAGCAGGCTATACAATAGTCCAGGTATGTCAATGTCTGAGGAGAGAAAGTGATGGATGTAAGTGATATGACAAAAATACAATGGACAATGGTAGGGGATTAGTAAAGAATTGAGGATGACATTTATGTTTTACACCCAGGTGACTAGAAGGATACTAGTACTCTCGATCATAAGAGGGAAGTTAGCAAAAGGGAAAATTTTGTGGCAAAAAAACAAAAAAACAAAAAAACAATTCAATTTTACATATGTGGAGCTTAAAAAGTCTACAGAACATCCAATTAAAGACATCCTGTAGAAAATTGGAGAAGTAAGACTGGAGGTCAACAGAGCAGTCATGGATGGCCAAATAGAATTGAAAAATAGAATAAACATAACAATTGAACACACAGGAAGTGGTGAGACTTCAAGTGAAATCATATGTAGACATATGAAGACTTGGAATAGAACCCTGTGGGACACCCACCAGTAGTGGCAGAAACTTCATCATGATTCATCAAAGGAAACTAAAAAGGAATTGTGAGATGGGTAGGAAGAGAACCTTGAGGGAGTGGTGTCTCAAAAAACTAAAGAAAAGAGATTATCAAAGAGAAGGCAATCAACAATGTCAGTGTCTTTAAGGAGGTCAAGAAAGCTAAGGATTATAAAGAAGCCAATAGATTTGACAATTTAGACAATCATTGTTACCTTAGGAAAACACTTTCAGGGGAATGATAAAGTGAGAATTCAGACTGTAGAGAGCTAAAAAGATAAAGAAAAGGAAGAAGGTGCAGCACCTATTATAATCACAAAAGGCTTAGGTATCTTTATTGAATCACTCATTCTATCCATAAAAAATACAAACTATGTATGACAAGTCCCAAGCACTTGTATTTAATCAATTAACTATAAACAAACTAGATGAGAACAAGTATTTAGTCAATTTGAAAGAAATGAAATACTTTCAGCATTTGAAAGAAAACCAGTGAAATACTGGTTTTCCAAAGGAAATCCAAAGGAAATATAGAGAGTGATTTAAAAAATTTGACAAACTTCCTCACACATATTTCATAGCAAACCATCTCTCAAATGATCATTTCAGCAGGAGAATTATAGAAGCAAGCTAGTCTAATGTCAGTGAAAGAGAATACCCTTAGGATTATATGATTGAATTTTATCTTCTTTTCTCAGTCCCCAATGACAAGACAGTGGAAGATTTGTACTTTCCAACAGAACTTGTAGTAAAATTTCTGGAACAGGGGCTTTTGACAGTGTCTGCATCTGGAACTTAGAGATATATCAAGGACAAATTGAACACATCAAGGAAAGGCAGGTTTTGGACACTTGAGGGCACACACTTTAAGGGCATATTAATAATAAGATAGGAGAACTTCATGAGTACGTCATGAAATGAGTAGACAGTCGTTATGTTGTTCTTTTGTCCCATGTGAATACTATATATGCGCCTTATTATAATTGTACTCTAAGTTTAAGCCTATTTATCCCATAAGCTTGTATATACTTTTGGGGAAATATACCCCAATTTTTTGAGGGGATTGCTAAACAAAACTGTTATTACTATTGACCACAGGAATAAATGTTTTCTTTTTTTCTAAAAGATGATTACACCTTGATAGTGGAATACACACAGTTGGGGATTTTTGATTAAGAGTACTTAAAAATCTGTGTCCTCTCATAAAGTTATACCATTATCAGACACTCACTAACTGTGTGACCTTGAGCAAGCAACTTAACCCCCACTGCCTAGCCCTTATCACTCTTTTGCCTTGGAACCAATAGAGACAGTATTGATTCTAAGACAGAGTATAAGAGATTGTTTTTGTTTGTTTTTAAGAATTATACCTAGAACTCCAAATGAAGAAAATGATCATTGATCTTGGGGTACCTAATCATCTAAGTCAAGTGCAAGTTTGGAGGATGAAACCAAAGGGGATACTACACAAGTTTTTTGGGGGGTGCTGTGTCATTACCAGCTAAAGGTATTAGGAAAGATCTCAGAAGGCAATATTTTGGCTGACCTTTGAAGGAAACTATAATCTTTTAAGAGGAGTTAAGAAGGGTGTGCACTAAGGTTTGGAAAGGGATATTTATGGTGAAGTGATATACAAGTCCACAGAGTACTTTTATATTCTCTGAAGAATTAAATGAATGATTAATTATTACTAGTCAGTTTTAGTGAATGAACAAAAACTTCTTTTCCCAGTCCTTCTTCCTCTAACCCAGTGGTTCCCAAACTTTTTTGGCCTACCGCACTCTTTCCAGAAAAAATATTACTTAGCCTCCAGGAAATTAATTTTTTTTTAATTTTAATAGCAATTATTAGGAAAGATAAATGCACCTGTGGCCATCATTGCCCTCCTGGATAGCTGCAGCACCCACCAGGGGGCGGTAGCGCCCACTTTGGGAATCACTGCTCTAACCCCTGACCAAAAAAAAAAAAAAAAAAAAAAAAAGACAGGAAGGAAATTCCTTTAGTAAAACCTTCCATATAACTCAACAGAAGGAATGAAGAAATGAACACTCCAAAAAAAAAGGAATGAAGAACTGATAAAACCAAACAAAAAGTGAAAGAAAAAATAGGACAGGGTCCATTTGTTTTAAAAGGAAATAAAATTATGTTATCAATGAATGTGATCCTATACATTTTAAACTTCAGTCCTGAAATTGAGATGGACATGAAGATGAAGTCAGGTTTCCCTAAATTCATGAAAACTTGTGAAAATTCTGAGAGAAGTTTCCTGTTTAACAGAATTATTCAGTAACCCAGTATCCAAAAATAGCATGTTTTCTTTACCTTTTGCTTTAGGTGTGGAAAGGGGTAAGGTGTTATGAGATGTCTAGTTTGTTTCTTTTGAATCTTCAGGCTACCAGACTAGAAAACATTATTTAGGGAAAAAGTCCACTGAAGAGAGAGTAATCCCTCTAATACTTTGAATCATTTGACTGTTTTTGTGGATAGGCTTGAAAATGTCTATGGTTGGACCCTATATTATGCCCACCAAATGAATTGAATTCTTTTGCAACATTTGGGCAAGGTGACATTAATTTACTTTCCAAATGTGGTGGAGCTTAGAATTTATAGACTCTGTGCAACAACGTGATGTGTAAAAAATTTATAGGCCACAGTAGGCAGTCTTGCAAATATGTATGAAAATCAATCCATATCTATAAATCTTGAGTCCATTTGCTTAGAATTTGCTGAGCATGGCCTTCACATTGATTAGCTAACAAAAAAAGAAGGAAAAGAATATCTGTCACAGGGAACACATTTATGTATGGGCCATTTATGAATTGTCTGAACAGAGATAAAGTAGAATGAAGTACAATAAAATAAAATATTGCAAGTATGGGAAAGGATTCTGCTTCTCAAACTTTAAAGTACTATGCAAGTAAAAGTTATTATTATTATCATCATTGTTATTTTTTGTATTGTCATTTTCAGAGTGTACTGGCAATAGCTAGGAGGTAACTAGGTGGTCTATAAATAGTGGCTAGAATAATGGACTTGGAGTTAACAGAAGTGGAATTGAAATCCTTCCGTAGACAAGAACTACCTGTGTGACTCTAGGAAAGACATAGAGCTTTTATCAATCTCAGTTTCCTCGAATTTGTCAAATGGGGATAATAATGTATATAAAGTGCTTTATGAAGTTTTAAACATTATGTAAGTATTAGTCATTCTTATTATTGCTAATAATCAGAGAGAATAAATGTACTATTTTTTAGTTAGCACCATTTGTCTAGTAAAAATTTTTTATATTTTATTTATACTTGATATTCAATGGAAAGTGATTGGAGGTAAAAGCCTAACTAGGAGTGATTAACTATGGTTCTAGTCTTGAGCTTACCATTCTTTATAAGTCTCTATCATTATTTTTCTTTTAGCCCCAGTGTTCAAGTTCTAAAAGTAGAAACTCAAATTTTCCTTAATCTATAATATATCATGGAGAGATCTGAACATAGAAATTGTTTAATAGGCTTAATGAAATTAATTTTCTTCTTTTAATTCAATTTTGAGAGATGAAAAGCAGTATAGAGTACTGATTAGGGAGTTGACCTCAGAGTCAAGAAAACTTGGCTTCAAACCTTGCCTTTGACATACTTTGACTAAATGCCTTTCTAAGTTATTTACCTTTTTGTGTGCCAGATTGAAGACTATTTCTTATAGAATACACACTGATCTGATCTGCATTGATGGAGGAATTTACTATCCAAAAGTCCCTAAAAGCAAATGATATCACAAATATGTTCCCAAACCTCTATTTTATGTGAAGCAAAACCATATGTATCAATTGTGTGATAGTAGACATAAATATGGACTAAAAGTTTGGTTTTTTAACCACAATTCTGACACTATTTCAGTCCATGTAAAAATTTAGGCAACAATCAAACCACTGAGAAGTTCAATTTCCTCCTCTGCAAAATAGGGAAACTACTGCAAACCTCATAATGGTAACTGTGAAGATAAAATGATATAACACGTATATGAAAGATTTTGTAAATGAAAACAATACTTCATAAATCACAAATCACAAATAAATCTAGGTGAAGTAATACTAATATTATTAATATTAATACTAACAACAGTAATAATATAATGCTGCCATCCCAAAATCTCTTATGTAAGAAAAACTGACAGTTATACACACATTAGATGAAAGGTTTTGGAGAAAGCATGCCACCACCTGCCATCGTGCCCTGGGTATTAGGAAAGGCATCATGTAGAAGATGGTGCTTGAGTATATGGAATTCTAAGAGATGGGAATGATAAGAGAGCATATTTCATATTTAGGAGACAGTCTGAAAAAGCATAGAAGTGGACATGGAGTGTCATGGGTAAGAAACAGAGAGGCCAGTTTGGCTGAATCGTACAGCTGCAGAAAGAAAGGAATACATGGATTAGTCAGGAATGGAAGGTTAGGGTCATCTAAGAAGGGATTTAAATGCCAGAATTTTTGTTTTTATTTGTCCTTATCTTTTTGACACTATCTTTTGATCATCCTCTTCTTGATACTCTCCTCTCTAGGTTGTCTTGACACCAATCTCTTCTAGTTCTCCTCCTACCTATCTGATAATTTTTCAGGCTCTTGCTAGGTCTTATTTTGGATCATGATTGCTAACCTTGGATAACTTATTGAACTTTATCCCAGGTCTTCTTTTCTTCTTATATATTACTCCACTTGGTGATGTCATCAATTTCCATGGATTCAATATATTATCATTGTGCAGATGATTCTCAAATCTATCTATCTTGCTTCAGTTATTCTATTGACTTCATATCTTGCCACTTCAACTGCCTTTCAGTCTCATATCTTTGACTATTAGAATAGCTTTCTAATAGAACTTCCTAATTTCAATTTATTAAAAATACATGCATATTCATGGTATTCTCCATTATATGTACATATTATATCCTCTTGCTAGAATGGAAACTACTTGAGGGCAAAAAATTCTTTGATTTTTGACAATGTATTCCCAGTGTCCAATAGTGCCTCATATATAAATAGTTGTTAATGAATGAAGATTGAATTTTTCAAGATTAATATTTGTTTCATCTCTTTCTGCTACACCCTTCAATAGCCAATGATGTCTACAGGGCATGCAGTTGGGGATGAATTTTTAGTGTGGGATTTTTACCTCTACAACATCTGTTTTCTTTCTCTCTACCCACTCTGCCACCAGCCTAGATAGGGCCTATGTCATCATTCAATTAGAGTGATTAAATAGCACCTACTTTAACTGGCCTCTTACTTCAATAGCTTTGCACTATGGAATGACCTAATGCAATGGTCATTAAATATCTTTATAGTGCAAGTCTATGTACGTTACTTTTCAGCTCAAAAAACCTTCAGTCCATCAATATTACATCATGATGAGATACACACTCTTTATTCTATCACTTAAATCTCCTACAATCTAACTCTGACTTACTTTTGTAGGCTTATTTCACATTCCTGCCTTTTGGGCAGTGTACATATCAGTTAAATTAGACTGTTGGTTGCTCTCAAATATAGCAAACCATCTCTTGATGCTGAATATTCATAAATGTTATTTGTATGCCTAGAATTCTATCTTGTCCCTTAAAAAATAAACTGTGTATCTTAGAATTGATACTAAATATACGTTTCCAAAGAGAAGAACAATAAGGGCTAGGCAACTGGGGTTAAGTGACTGAACCAGGGTCACACAGCCAAGTTTCTGAGGTCAGATTTGAACCTAAGACTCCCTATCTCCAGACATGGATCTCTATCTACTGAGCCACCTAGCTACCCCTCATCTTGGTCTTTGATATTCCTTGTCTTCATTCAGGGCAAAGTTGAGGTGCCAACTCTTCCATCTATGACTCCCTCAGCTTTTAGTGTTTTCTCCCACTCTGAAAGTATTCTTAAGAGTATTCTAGTCTCTCCTTTGTTCCCTTAACTCTCTATTATAAAATAGTGTGATACATATGTCACATTTAAGAGTGAATGTAAGCTCACTGATGGCTGGGATAGTTTTATTTATGTATTGGTATATTTAGCATAGTGTCTTGCATAAAATTAGCACCTAATAAATATTTGTTGAATTGAATTAAAAGTCTTAACAGTTCAGAAATTCTACAGGTATTCATGTAGTGATAGATTATTTTTTTGTAGTGATGGATTATATTTCAGTCATCTAAAGATTTGCCAGTGAAAAAGGATTTATTAAAGATCGACCATATGCTAGGCACTATGTGCAAAAGATATAATGACAAAAAAGATATAGTCCCTATCTTCAAGTCACTAACATTTTAGCTAAGAGAAACAATATATGCATAATATATATATATACATGTGTATATATATATATATATACATATATATATTAGATTCAAGGTAATTTTGATGGCAAAGCACTATCAAATGCATAGGATCAGGAAAGGTTTCACATAGAAAATATTACTTGATATTTGCCTTTCAGGAAACAAGGAATTCTAAGAGATGGAGGTGAAGAGAATATATTTTTCAAGCATGGGGGAGAATCAGAGGAAAGGCATGGAGCTAAGAGATAGAATACCATCAATGGATAATAGTAAGCCACTTAAGATAATTGCAGAAACTTGTTGACAAAACGTTGTTAGACAGTTGGCAATGAAAACTCATGAAGACCCCCTACTAAGATAGAGAAGGTTGTATTCTATGTCATTGTAGAAAATAAATTGTTAAAAATAAAATCTAGGAAATAGAGTCTTCAATACTTCAAAACAACTCTGATTTTTGAAGTGCTACAATAATGTGGCTATTAAGTGATTTTAGAAAAGGAGTCAGCTTAGAGAAAGGAATTAGTTGAATATGTATTTTAATATAAAACAGTATCTACATGTGCTATATGGATTGAGTTATAGATTCTACCATAAGGATATTATGTTTTAGCTAATCAAGATACTCTGTGCTCAGTAATTTCACACTTAAGATCCATAAAGATTAGCATCTGTGACATTGAGAAATGATAAGAGCCCCCAGGGATCTTTTGGATATAAGAAAGTGCAGTGAGCCTGTCCATATAACTGATCACACCTTAACATAGTTGCTTATTCAGAAATCAATATACTCCAAACATACACATGAAGTTTTCAGCTGAAAAGAGATATAATAAGAATACAAGTTCAAAATTTTGATGCCCACATTGTTATAAGATTTTTAAAAGTTATATTTAAGATAAAATTGATGACTGAAAACATTCATTTGGGGATGGAGATGAGGAAATGGTAAATTATTTTATTTTATGACTTATTTGAAAAATGAATGAAATATTTTGAAAAGGAAGTACATGAATAATATGAGATTCAATCAACATTAACAACTGGCTGATGTTTTTAACCATTAACACAAATAAAATACATTTGATTGAATGTATGCTTGATGGTAATGGGTCCTGGATTATAAAAGAAAAATCTCAAGCGAAAATTGCTCTGATCATGTTGTATTAAAATGAATATTCTATATCATTCGGTCTTTAGCTCTTCTATACCTGCTGTTATCAATTGTAAGCCAAGAATGTCTTCCTCCTTTATGCTTTACATGGAATAGGTATATCGTTATATTCTCATTTATTTATTTAAAAATTAATAATATATTTTGTGACCAAACAGATATTTCCTAATAAGTTCCTGAGGAAACTATATTTTTTGAATAGTTAAATAAAATTGCCTAATAGTACAGCTAAAACTAACTATGCATGTGATTTGAAAATTCTACATTCCACTTTTTTTACTTTAGGATTTTTAACAGAAAGAATGTAATCATCTTACAACTTATTTAGTTCCTACTAAAATGGGCCCTTATATTTAGCTTAATTTTTTGTTTCTCATTATTGATAAGAATACCCAGATAGTTTAATGCATCCCTTAGCACCTGAACTATCTCTTTCTTTTCACAAATAATATTTTTTGCCCTGGAAATTTTGAAACTTGGTATCTAGAGCTAAGTTTCTTCTCTATGGGTATACTATGAATCCTATCTTCATATAATGTTTTAATTTTTCCTAAAAGATTGAGATAATGTTCACTATTTTTTATTATGTTTTTAACATGTGTCCTTAGATTACCTTTTTGAGCTCCAGGTCAATGGCCTTGTCTTCTGTGGTCTAAATAGAACATTCTTCTAAGTTTGCTGCCATTTGATTTTGTTCATATATTTCTTCTGGCATTGCATGTTTGAGCATGACACTTTCCTTTCTCTTTTTAAAAGATACCCATTGTTTTGTTAAAGTTTTCCAATTTATACTTTAAAACTCTATTTTTCCTTTCAAGTTTTTAATAAAATTCTCAATTTCACTCCAATTTCTTCTTTACATATTTTTATAATATTCAGTAATACCATTCTTTTTCATTGCTATTTCTTTTTCTTTTTTTGTGGTTAAAATTAGAGTAATTTAAGAATTATTCTTTTATTCTTCTAAAAATGTTCATCATTATTTTGCTCAATAGTTATTTAATTAGGAAATTTTTGCATGCTTCTTTTGATTTCTCGATTTTTTACATGGATTTTTTTTATCTCCTACTTCTGTTTGTTTGTTTTTAATTTTAGGTGTTGGCTTTTTGTGATTTTGTTGAAATTATGAAGGAGAGGTCAGCATAGACAAAGTTTCTCACTCAACCATCTTGTCAAGTATCTCTCCCATAAAATCTATGTTATCTCTATGACTAACTAGAAGTTTAGCTCACTTATATAATTAGTACATAACATATAAGATATAAATTGATTTCCATAAATTTACATACTTAAATACTCTAATGGTATTAATATTTGAAGACATCTTATCACATGTTATTTTACAAACTGAACAGTTTCTCCCAAGATTCAGGTACTTATAATTTCATTTTTTTTTACTTCTGTTGTTGTCATATTGTCCCCTCTTTCTGAGAAAACAGTGAAACTAAGAAGTCACTGTGTACAATTACAGTTCATTCACAAGAATAAGGGGGTAATACGGCTAACTCAGAACACTAACCACATTAAAATATTTATTAAATGCCTTCTGTGTATAAAATACTTCATTAAATATGTACTTAAAAGATAAAAATAAAAGTTCTTGCCTTTGAAGAAATTATTTTATTTTGTGGGGAATTCAATAAATGCACAGAGAAACATGAAGTAAACTTGTGAAAAGAAAATTAAGAACTTTGAGGATGATACAATGTTTCAGGGAGGAATATCTAAGATAAATAAGACTTTGAAAATGGAGATGAGTAGAAAATTATTAATATAGAAAATTATTAATATAGAAAATACACTGAATTTGCATTAAATCATGCTGCTATTACTTATAGCTTCTTTGAGCCTTGTTTCCCTCTTTTTTATATTGAAAGGTTGTGCTAGACTCCATTTAATTCCCTTTAAGCTCTAAATTTCTGGATTCTATGATTGTCTGAGTTAAATTCAGGTTTAAAAGGTTGCTGGAGTAATGGCAAAGAAACGGGATTTAGATTACCATTAAAACTCTATTTTGAAGGTCTTAAATACCTTTGTTTGGGAAATAACTGAATAAAGAACAGAGCATCAGTTATTTAAAGAAGTAATGGATCTTAGAAAGCATTTAGTCCACAAATTCATTTTAAAAATGGGAATACAAAGTCCTAGAAAATAAAAATTATAAAAGGTCATATTGAAAAGGGAGATGGGAGTTATATTATGTAATTAGTTCCTCCATCCTGAGTATTTTTTTATTTTATGAGGAACCACTAAAAGATTTTAAAAATTGTAAAAAGTAATATGGGGAGAACTGTTTCTTAGGAAACTTAATCTGATAACTCTGGAGGATGGACAAACAAAAGATGAGAGAAGTACGACCAGAAATGGTGAAAACAGTTTTGTGTTCATTGTATTCAATCAGATAAATATTTAGAGTCCAGGAATGAGTAAAAGAGGTAAGGAGTTACTAGGATATTTTTTGTGAGAATATAAATATGGAAAGGGCTATAAAATATATGGAGATAAAACCAGCAAGATACAACTAGTTAGATATGAGAGATGATGATGAGGAGCTTCATTTTCTAGGAAGGTGGTAGTTACTTCAACAGATAAAAAGCAGATATTGAGGAGAGACATAGATGTAGATTTATGAATTCTTCTTGCATTTTGATTTTGAGATATCTTAGAGGAATCTGGCAGTAAATGTCCAGCATGTATTTGTCATTGTACTGGATGCTCAGGGAGAGATTATGGTGGGAGATATAGATGTGGGAATCCTCTACAAAAAATGATCATTGTACCTATGGTGACTAGTCAGTTCAATAAAGGAGAGTAAAGAAAAAAGACAAGAACTTAACAAATCAGTCTATAAGCTTACTAAGATCTAAAAAGATAACTGTCCCCAGGGTTTTGAAAGTGTATGATAAGCTACCTAAGAATATGGAAAAGACATAGACAATAATTTTGAAAGACTTAATAACTCTGACCAATCATGATTCTGGAACACTTAAAATGAAAAATGTTATTCATCTACTGACCAAGAAGTGGTGGATTTTAAATGTAAAGTGAAATTTATATTTCAGGATATATTCAATTTAGGAGTTTGTTTTATTTAATTATGTATATTTGTTATAAGAGTTTTTCTTTTAGAGATGTTAAAGGAAAAACAAATAAATGCTAATTAATCAAATTAAGTGAATATAAAATTATTTTTAAAATAAAGAAATAATTTAAAAAGTCAAGTGGAGAAATTATACTCTTACAGGACATTGTCAGTAAAAGGGAGAAATAAAGTTTGAGAGCTTAAAGTATGCAAAGGTTAATTAAAATTTAAAGTATTTTTTATAAGGATAGAGATGAGTATATTTGAAGGCAGCATGGAATAAGAATGTAAAAAAGGAGAGATAGGTGGAGAGAAAGAGAAAGAAATAGAGAGAATATTTATGAGTCAAGCTCTTAAAATAGATGAGACAGGTTGGCATTAAAAGCAGATGTAAGGGTTTCAGTTTTGTCAACAAGGAACACCCATCACCATGAAAATTGAAGCAAAGAATGTCACAGTGGAAATGTATAAATATTTTAAGGTATGGAATAAAACATATGAGGGTTGTGAGTTCCTTTTAGTTTCTCAGCAAATAGGAGGTGGTATATTTGTTGAGAAAGGAGAGTATGAAGGACCCATAGGGGAAACGATGAAACAGAATTTCAAGACAGTCTTTCTAAGGATGATGATAGCAAGTCAATCTAAGAGGAATATATGAATTGTTATGAAGAAATTAGGATCCCATCTGAATTAAATAACATGAATTCATATCAGGCTTAGTTGGTTCCATTGTGTCACTTCTTGCACTGTATTTGAGCGTTTTGAAAGTAGGAAAAGGCACATGTAATGGCCCAAAATTAGAAGCCCTCAGAGATTCAAAAAATTTCAGTGAGTCATTTACTTTTATGAATAAACAAAAGCTTTTACTTCCTGCATAATCTCTTTTCTCTGGGCTTCATCGACATTACTCTTTTCTGCTTCTCCTAAGATCTAAGTATTATTATTTTTTAGGTTTCTTTGATGATTCATTGTCCAGATCATATCCCCAAACTGTGGGTGTGGTCAAAGTTATTTTCATTGTAGCACCTCTTTCTTTATGGACTCATCAATTCCTACAGATTTAATTTCCAACTTTATGACTATGAGTCCCAGCTTCACTCTTTCCTCTGAGATTGAATCTCGATTGAGTCAACATATCTATTGGATATTTCAAAGGAGATGTATCAGAGATATATCAACTCAACATGTACAAAAAAATAACTCATTAATTTGAGCTTCCCTTACCCTATCCCTCCTAATCTGCTATTTCATTCAAATAACCATCATTCTTCCAGACTCCAAGTTATGTACTTTGTGTTTGTCCTCGAATTTTTATTCTCTCTTATTCCACATATACAATAAATTGCAAATTCTTGTCATTTCTACTTCCAGATCTATGACACCCAGCACTTTATCTCTATTTACACTGCCACCACATTATTTCAACTCCTTATCATTTCTAATCAGGATCATTACAATGATCTGATTAATCTTCTGCTTCAAGTATTTACCTGAGTCAATTCATCCCCTACTCTGCTGAAAATGGTTTTCCTTAAGCATAGAGGTGATTCTGTCACTTTCCTATTCAATAAGTTCCCATTGGAACTCTATAGATTCCAAGATAAAAGAAAAACCCTATCAAGTTTTAAAGCCCTACAAAATCTATTTTCCTACTTCATTGGATATTACTCTCCTGCCTGCAAACTGTGTTACAGCTTAACTACCCTTCTTTCTGTTCCTCTAACAGGGAGTTCAATTTCCTATTTCTGGCTTTGGATGTCTCATACTTTATGCCTGGAATGTACTTACTCCCTCTTCAACTCACTTTTAGAATTCTACATTACAGAATATAGTTTAAGGTTTATCTCCTTAATAAATACAGAAAATGCTTTTGACAAAATACAACATTTATTCATTTTAAAATATTAGAAAGAATAGGAATAAATGGAGCTTTCTTTAAAATGATATATAGCATCTATCCAAAACCATCAGCAAGCTTTATTTGTAATAGGGATAAGGTAGAAGCTTTTCCAGTAAGATCAGTGTTTGAAGCAAGAATGGCAATTATCAATACTATTATTTAATATTGTACTAGATATGCTAGCTCTAGCAAAAAGAGGAAAAAAAATAAATTGAAGCACAAAACTAGACAACAAGGAAGTGAAACTATCAATCTTTGCAGATGATATGATGATGAACTTAGAGAATGCAAGAGAATGAACCAAGAAACTAGTTGAAATCAGAAATAACTTTAGGGAAGTTTCCATATGTAAGATAAACCTGCATAAATCAACAACCTGAGAAATTACATTTAAATATTTAGAGACTACATAAAATATTTGGTAGTCTACCTGTTGAGACTAACTCGTGAATAATATGGTCACAAATATAAAACCTTTTTCATGAAAATAAAGTCATACCAATCAAATCTACCAAAAATTATTTCAAAGAGAGAAAAAATAATAAAATTCAGTTGAAAGAGCAAAAGGTAAAGAATAACAAGGGAATTAACTAAATATATATATATAAAGGAATATGGCCTATCCATACCAGATTTCAAACTGTATCATAAAATAATAGTCATCAAAACAGTCTGGTACTAGATAAAAAAAATGTCTAAGAAAAGCCTCATTTCTCAAATATACAGAGAACTGAGTCAAATTTTTCAAAATGCTAGTCATTCCCAAATTTATTAATTATCATAGGATACTAATAGGCAGTTCTCAAATGAAAGAATTAAAACTCTTTATAGTCATATGAAAAAATGTTCCAAAACATTTTTGGTTAGAGAAATACAGGAATTTAGAATTTAAAAAAAAAAAAAACTACAAAACTGTGTATATTCTTTGATACAGCCATATCACTATTAGGTATCCCAAAGAAGTTTTTTTTAAGTAAAAGGACATATTTGTATAAAAATATTCATTACAGCTCTTTGTTGTGGTGGCAAAGAGTTGGAAATTCAGGATGCCCATGGATTTGGGAAAGGTGGAACAAGTTGTGGCAAATGACTTTTATGGAACATAAAAAGTATACTATTACAATACTATGAAATAATGAAAGGATACTTTTAGAAAAATCTGTAAAGACTTACATGAATATATGCAAACTGAAGTGAGAATAATTTGAAGAATGTTGTACACAGTAACAACAATATTGCACAATGATCAACTGTGAATGACAACTATTAACAGCAATATGAGGACCCAAGTCAGTTCCAAGGGACATGTGATAAAAGAAACCTTGCCACTTTCAGGGAAAGAACTTATGGAGTTTCAATGCAGATTGAAGCATACTTTTTCAAATTTTATTTTAAAAAATTCTAATAAAAAACTAAATTCCTTGCCTTCTTAGTAACAAGGAGGGTGAGGGACAGAAGCAAGCAGAGAATTTGGAATGTAAGGTATAATATTTGTTTCACTCATTTTATCTTTTTTGAATCATCAGTGCTTAGCACAAAACCTGCCACACTGTAAGCACTCAATGAATAGGCATTTGATTGATACACTTGAACTTTTTCTTATTCTTCACTGTTAGAGCTCTCATGCCATGGCCTCCCACTCTTTTGTCCATTCAAGATTTTCCGATCCTTAATGTGAAAAAGAAAAATAAAATCCATTGGATTTTCTTAAAGTCAAGTTGACATACATTTATGTTGACTACTCGGTGCCAAGCAAAGTCTTAAGCTCTGGGGATACAAAGAAAAGCAAATAGTCCTTGCTCTAAAGGAAATCATAGTCTATTAGTTGAGAAAACATGTTAACAGCTGTGGGTAATATCAGTCAATAAATATTTATTAAATGTCTATTGAGTTCTGGAGAAACAAGCCATATACAAGATAAATTGGAATATAATTTTAAAGGAAAGGCACTACTATTAAGAGGGATAGGGAAATGCTTCTTCCAGAAGTTAAAATTTGTTCTGAATCTTGAAGTGAGTCAGTAAAGCCAAGATATCAAGATGAGGAAGAAGAGAATTCCAAGTATGAAAGAAAACTAATGAAACTGCTTGAAGTCACCAGATGGATTATTGTAAATGAAGACTAACAAGCAGGCTAATATCATTGGCTTTCAGAGAATATAGTGTAGGGGAAAGAGAAGGGTCATTAACTGTAGGGCAACTGGAAAAATAGAAAAGGGCTATGTTATGGAAGCTTAAAAAGTTGAACAGAAGGTTTCATATTTAATCCTGGAGTAAGAGGTTGCAACAGTAGTTTATTGAGTATGGGTGGAGGAAGAAGACATGTTTAGATCTTTACTTATGAAGATAAATGGGTCCATAGATGGGAAGGGCAATCATTGGATGCTTAAGGAGAGATGAAAGGAGAAAGAAAGTTTCTTTGCCAAGTGAGAAAGGGAATTGATTAGGAAAGAATAAAAGGACTGCTCAGTCAATATAATGTAAAATAAATTTGTAGAGGACTCAGTAAACTGAGTTTGGTGAATTTTCTCTGATTGCATTTGTTAGCATATGAATAGGAATGAAGGCAGCAGTTAGTGGGAGGGGAGGAGAGGGGGAAGGGAATTCATTAGGCCTTAAAAATAAAAAGAGAGGAATAATAAGGGAGTGGGTTGAAAGGGAAGAAAATCAAGGGAGGGGACAAGGGGGACTGGTTTAAAACCAACCATTGGTTTAAAAGGAAATAGTGTAAGAAGGGGTAGAACTAGAAGAGGATACCAAAATGTTGGGGAATACACAATGGATAATTATAACTCTGAATGTGAGTGGAATGAACTCACCCATAAAACGGAATCAAATAGCAGAGTGGATTAGAAACCAAAAGCCTACCATATGTTGTCTACAAGAAACACATATGAGGAGGTGGACATACACAGGTTTAAGTTCAAGGGCTGGAGCAAAACCTTTTGGGCTTCAAATGAGAAAAATAAGGCAGGAGTGGCAATCATGGTTTCTGACAAAGCCAAAGGAAAAATAGATATGATTAAAAGAGACAGGGGAGGTAATTACATCCTGATAAAAGGCAGTATAGACAATGAGGAAATAACAGTACTCAACATGTATGTACCAAATGGTATAGCATCCATATTTCTAAAGGAGAAACTGGCAGAGCTCAAGGAGGAAATAGATAGTAAAACTATACTAGTTGGAGACCTAAATCTTCCTCTATCAGATATAGACAAATCAAAACCAAAAATAAATAGGAAATAGATGAGAGAAGTGAATTAACTAATAGAAAAAATAGAGTATTATAGATATCTATAAGTATATCTATAAAATAGAGTATTATAGATATCTATAAAAATAGATATGTGGAGAAAAATAAATAGGGACAAAAAGGAATACATCTTCTTTTCAGCAGCACATGGAAAATTCACAAAGATTGACCATGTACTAGGGCATAGAAACATGACAAAGAAATGCAAAAGAGCAGAAATAACAAATGTAACCTTCTCAGATCATAATGCAATAAAAATAACAATTAGTACAGGCACATGAATAGGCAAATAAAAAAATTGAAATTAAATAATATAATTCTCCAAAATCAGGTAGTTAAAGAAGAAATCATAGAGACAATTAATAATTTCATTGAAGAGAATAAAAATGATGAGATATCCTACCAAAATCTGTGGGTTGCAGCTAAAGCAGTACTCAGAGGGAAATTTATATCCTTGAGTGCATATATTAACAAATTAGGGAGGGCAAAGATCAATGGACTGGGCATGCAAATCCAAAAACTAGAAAAGAAACAAATTAAAAATCCCCAGTTAAAAACTAAATTAGAGATTATAAAAATTAAAGGAGAAATGAAGAAAATTGAAAGTAAAAGAATCATTGAATTAATAAATGAGACTAGAGGCTGGTACTTTGAAAAAAGCAAATAAAATTGACAAAGGACTGGTCAATCTATTTAGAAAAAGGAAAGAAGAAAACCAAATTAACCAATATCAAAGATGAAAAGGGGGACCACACCTCTAATGAAGAGGAAATCAGGCAATCATTAAAAACTATTTTGCTCAATTATATGGCAATAAATATAGCAATCTAGGTGATATGGATGAATATTTAAAAATAAATAAATTGCCAGATAATCAGTAGAAGAAATAAAATACTTAAATAATTCCATATTAGAAAAAGAAATTGAATAAGCCATCAAAGAACTCCCTAAAAAATTCCCGGGACCAAATGGATGCACAAGTGAATTCTATCAAACCTTCAAAGAACAACTAAGCCAAATACTATACAAATTATTTGACATAATAAGCAAAGAAGGAATTCTACCAAACTCCTGTTATGACAAAAATATGGTACTGATCCCAAAGCCAGGTAGAACAAAAACAGAGAACGAAAACTACAGACCAGGAGTGAAACAAGTGTGTCTATTGTCACCTCTATTATTGAACATTGTACTAGAATCACTAGCAGTAGTAATTAGAGAAGAAAAAGAAATTGAAGTTATTAAAATAGGCAGTGAGGAGACAAAACTATCACTCTTTGCAGATGATATGATGGTCTACTTAAAAAATCCTAGAGAATCAACTAAAATGCTAGTGGAAATAATCAACAACTTTCTCAAAATTGCAGGATAAAAATAAACTCACATAAATCATCAGCATTTCTCTATATTTCCAACACATTTCAGCAGCAAGATTTAGAGAGAGATATTCCATTAAATATCACCCCAGACAGGATAAAATATTTAGGAATCTATCTGCCAAGACAAACACTGGAATTATATGAACACAACTATGTAAAATTTTCCACACAATTAAAACTAGATCTAAACAACTGGAAAAACATTGATTGCTCAAAGGTAGGATGAGCTAACATAATAAAAATGACCATCCTACTTATATTAATTTACTTATTTAGTGCTATACCTATCGAACTACCAAAATTTTTTTTTTACTGAATTAGAAAAAAATATAACAAAGTTCATTTGGAAGAACAAAAGACTAAGTATATCAAGGGAAATAATGTAAAAAAATATGAAGGAAGGTTGCCTAGTGGTACCAGATTTTGAACTGTATTATAAAGCAGTAGTATAACAATAAACAGAGCTAGTTACCAATGTTATGATAGAAGGGGAGAGAGAAAAAGTCTATATGGTGAGACTCTCTTCTAGCTCTCCCCTCCTGGGCCAAATATACACTCCTGAGACTTCGAGGGGGTATCTACCCAAAACTGTATGACCTGGGTGGTTGTGCTGCCCAACATGATTTGGGGGTGAGGCTTCCCTTTAAGATGAGGTATTGGGGACCCCAAACTGTTTCTGAGTGAGGGTGGGATTGACACAAGAGTCCCTTGAGGTCAGTCAGCTTCACAGCAGGTGGTCTGGCTCCAAGATGGAGGTAGCCAGACCAAGCTGTGATTCCCCGCCTCGCGGTCTCTCAGGCACTCTGGAACACTATCTGACTAATGAATTGCTTTTATTCTTCAGAGGTTAGAGAAAGGGGTGAAGGGCAGATGGATTTTGAGGTGCCCTCTTCTCTATTTCTATGGTGTCTGTCACTCGTATGGGAACCTTTGGGCTTCTTGCTCCCAAGTGTCTCCCACCTTGTCCATTCTGCTTCTGTTTATATTTCTACCCTTTTCTATAATTGTAAGTTAGACCAGAAAGGGTCTCTCAGGGTTGGGAAATGGGGGAAGGAGCCTAAGAGATTGCTCTCAAAATGGAGTCCCAAACTTAGCCAATGATTGAAGTCTTGCTGGATGAGAAGTGATGGGATGCCTTTGACTAGGGAATGTGGGTTTCAATGGCCAAAGAAGGATCCTCAGGAATCCCTTAGGACTGGATTCGAGCTGAGATGTGCTCCTCCTCCCTCCTTCAGTCCTTCACCAGAATTCCTTCATCCTTATTCCTCCTCCTCTGAAGAATTCCCCAGAATTCTCTCTGGTCTCAACTGTTAGTAACTGTCACCAACGGCCTTCTTATGGCTCTTTTTGTCCCATCCCCCATTCTTACAGTAATCATAAAAACAATATGGTAGGGGCAGCTGGGTAGCTCAGTGGATTCAGAATCAGGCCTAGAGACAGGAGGTCCTAGGTTCAAATCCGACCTTAGACACTTCCCAGCTGTGTGACCCTGGGCAAGTCACTTGACCCCCATTGCCCACCCTTACCACTCTTCCACCTATGAGCCTTTGAAAAAAAAACAATATGGTACTGGCAAAGAGACAGAAGAGAAGATCAGTGGAATAGACTTGGGGTAAGTGACCTCAGCAAGAAAGTCTATGATAAACACAAAGAACCCAGCTTTTGGAACAAAAACCCACTATTTAACAAAAACTGCTGGAAAATTGAAAAACACTATGGGAGAGATTGGGTCTAGATCAACATCTCACACCCTATACCAAGATAAATTCAGAATGGGTGAATGACTTGAATATAAAGAAGGAAAGTATAAATAAATTAGGTGAACACAGAATAGTATAGGTGTCAGATCTCTGGGAAAGAAAAGATTTTAAAAACAAAGCAAAATCAGATAAAATTACAAAATGTAAAATAAATAATTTTGATTACATTAAACTAAAATGTTTTTGTACAAACAAAACCAATGCTACCAAAAGTAGAAGGGAAGCAAGAAATTGGGAAAAAATATTTATAACAAAAAACTCTGACAAAGGTCTAATTACTCAAATATATAAGGATCTAAATCAATTGTACAAAAAAAATCAAGCCATTCCCTAATTGATAAATGGGCAAGGGACATGAATGAATTTTCATAAAAAGAAATCTAAACTATCTACAAACCCCTGAAAAAGGGTTCTAGATCTCGTATAATTAGAGAAATGCAAATCAAAACAACTCTGAGGTACCACCTCACACTTAGTAAATTAGCTAACATGACAGCAAAGGAAAGTGGTGAATGTTGGAGGGGATGTGGCAAATTTGGGGCATTAATGCATTGCTGGTGGAGTTGTGAATTGATCCAACCATTCTAGATGGCAATTGGGAATTATGCTCAAAGGACTATAAAAGACCATCTGTCTTTTGATGCAGCCATACCACTGCTTGGTTTGTATCCCCAAAGAGATAATAGATAAAAAGACTTGTACAAAAATATGTACAGCCACGCTCTTTATGGTGGCAAAAACTTGGAAAATGAGGCGATGCCCTTCAATTGGGGAATGGCTGAACAAATTGTGGTATCTGTTGGTGTTTGAATACTATTGTGCTCAAAAGAATAATGAACTGGAGGAATTCCATGTGAATTGGAATGACCTTCAGGAATTGATGCAGAGTGAAAGGAGCAGATCCAGGAGAATGTTGTATACAGAGACTGATACGCTATGGTACAATTGAACATAACAGACTTTTCTACTAGCAGCAATGCAAGTATCCAGAGTAATGCTGAAGAAAACTAGCCACACTCAGAGGAATAACAACTGCTTGAACACATGGGCTGATGGGGATATTATTGGGGATGTAGATGCTAAATAATAACTCTAGTCCAACTATCAATAATGTGGAATTAAGTCTTAATCAATTATACACATAAAACCCAGTGGAATTGTGCTTCGGCTACAGGAGGGTGGGTGTGCTTCTAGGGGAGAGGGAAAGAACATGAAACATGTAACTATGGGAGAATATTCAAAGTAAAAAAAAGAAATATTTTAAATGGTAGAGATATAAATACATATAATAAATATAATATTAATTAAAAAATAAAAACTTACTATTTAAAAAAGAAGAAACATATAAAATCAATTATTAGTGGAGAATGAGTAGAAAATCTTACTCTAGAACTGGTACATGGTGCCTCTCACATAGAAAGCAGTATAAGTGTTATTGTCATTATCATTATGTTTATTTTATTATTAAATGGTGTTTTTCCATCCAGATCTAAATATGCATCTAGATTTAAATCTAGCTTCAATTCATTAAGCTCCTTCTAATCCTTCCATAACAGGAAAATGCTTAATTAAAACTTTTCTACTCACAAAGAAAAGGGAAAATGGAATGTAGTTGTACATTGAACATAATTTAAAGGAGAAAATGGTTTTCATAAACATTAATTAATCATTATTTTACTGATTCATTTTTTCTATTTGTTACATGGATTATGTAACCCTTAAAAAACAATGAACTCTTTAAAATTTATTCAAAGAGGACTGAAAAATATTAACTAATCTACACCACACCACAACATAATGAGGGGTACAAGATTCAGAGAAAACATATTTTATTTCCAGCTGTTATTTTTCTCCTCTCATATTAATCTAAACCCATGTTTAGATGAATTTGTTGAATAAAAGTAATATATAGTGAGTTTCATCTTGATAAAATATCCAGTGTGTATATGCGTGTGTGGATATTTGTGTGTGTGTGTGTGGTCTAACTGTTTTTCCCATTTTGTTTTCTTCAGTGCCATTTGCATTTATTCCTGCAGGAAATCTGGGAATGTAATGTAGGATGTCAAATGTGTTAATCTGACTGATTGGATACAGGAAAAAATTGTCATATAAATCTTGATAGATTTTTTCAGCTTTTCATCTGATAGTTATACTTCTTTGAAGTTTCATTGTTAAATGTCCTAGGAAAGATTTTGCTTTGTTGAGTTTGTCAATGATTTTTTAAACCCATTTTCTCTATGCACTATTCCTTCTCTGTAATATTTTACCAATGAGTTTATATAATAATATGTTAATTTCGTTGCCTGTCAGATCTCTATTTGACAGGATGAGGCTTTTCCTAATCTCGTTTGTCCTCTTTTGCAATTGATTTGCATCAATTAAATTTCTTTAGGAAATCATAATCTGTCAGTGTCCTTTTTTAGCATTAAAAGCGTGTTTAAATGTGTCAAGTTTGAGTTTTATTGTTTGCCATAAATTTATTCTCATTTTTATTCTTTTGGTTTTGTATTGATCTTGATTTGGCTCTAATAAGTAAACAGTCTGACTATATGCACATGAATGATTTGGCATTCTCTGCCACATAAGTAATAAGTTGTTTTCTTGCTTCAAAATATAATTAATTTCAATTTGTTGTGCTAATTAGGTCTCAACATTCTAGTTTATTTTCATACTTAAAAAAAAGAAAGTAGCTGTGATATATGTGTAAGATTTCTGTGTGATCTTTGTACCTTTGGCATCTGTCATTTCTTACTTCTAACTATATTTTTCATCTTTCTTTCTCACCATCATCATTGCATTGAAGTCACTGAGTGCACTGCAGTACACTTTCACTAAATGAGTTTAGTGTATCAATTGTTAAAAATAAGGGGGCAAATTGTCAGAGGTAGGCTTAATGCCAGCACTCTCTTGGTTTATCTTCGTTATTGGGATAAAATGAAGTACTCAAAAGTCATTGAACACTCCACAAAAGGATGTTTACTTTTCCATAATCTGTTAGTTGCCAACCCTAGTAGGAGAGTTCCTTTCACTTGTGTGCTCACCAGCTCTATTACTTTCCCTCTGCTTCTTCCAGAATCCTCTTCTATCACAATCTCCCAGAGCACCCTCTTATTTTCTAAATTCATTGTCCTTGTTAATTTTCAGACTTATTACCCTGGCAGTCCATATTGTGTAAAACAGTCAACAAAGAGGGATGCTAGACTTTTTTTTTCTTTTTATTCCATGGCCACCTCCTCCATCATCTATTGAATGAATCATTTTGTCAGAGCAGGAATCAACTCACTGTCCCATGGAGAGATGACTTTCAATTAAAGATCGAGGGGATTCTTGAAAGGGAGAACTTTGCATTATCTTGCTATTCCATAACTGTTCTATATTTGTAGTTCCTTTCCCCCAATTCAACCACAATGTGAACCACAAGGCTTATCCCAAATGCCAATCACATCAAATCTTAGAGATAGTCCTAACACCGGCATCCTAAAACTCAGATTTTCTTTGGCATAAAATGAGGAATGCACAAATCATTGAACAGTTAATCAAAGGAAATAAAAGTCAATAAAACCATGTTTGCACATAGTAAAAACATGCCACAAGGATACAGCGTCACATAGCTTCTCTGTATGTGGCCTTCTTAATTTTCATATTTAAATATATCTTGTCACTAGCAGGACAAAGTGATATGCGTTCTTCATGTGGACTTCAAAAAACCCCTTAAATCCAAGGTCCCTAAGTGTATATGGTCTTTTTATATCCTTCTGTTACTAGGAAGTTCTGTCAGGGAAATAAGGCCCAATCAGGATCAGGTCCCAGACTTTTTTCCTCTTTTAGACAAAACTTATTCCTGTTGTCAGAAGAAAGAAGCTATGAAACCAAATCCATAATTTTTGAGGAAACACTGATATTAGTCCTATCATACATGTTATTTAATTATGGCAGATTAACAAAACATTAATTTCATTTGACCAATGCTGTTACTGCATGTTTAATTAATTTATAATTTTAGTCATGTACATTTAACTTTATTATGACATATAAGTCTTCCCATATTTATATATCTGAATTCCTTTTATTCATCAATCCTTATGGTATGATTAAACTCCATTACATTCATACATTATTATTTTCGCAGCCATTTCTTAATCATTGGGCAGATTTTATTGTTTGTTTTTTTCTTTTTGTTAACATCAACAATGCCTCAATGAACATTTTGTTAACAATGGTCTTCTTTTGTTACAATGTCAATTGTTTAACCCCTGAGTCATACAGTATGAGTAATTTAAAAACCTTTCTGGAATCATGTAAATTGGTTTATGGAATAGCTGAAACCATCAAGTTACATTTTATAGCAACTCAAAAATTACTTTTCTTACCTCTTATTATTTATAATTGGCAAGTTCAGGATAGTTTTAAGTTGATTTTTATCATTTTCCTAAGTTGTGATTAAGAGCTTACATTTTTTCTCTTGAAAACTGTGCTTTAATAATTTGCATATTTAAGAATACAACTTAATATTATTGATTTGTGGAAATACTGTTTGTTTTTATCTCTGATTTTTAACTATATAATGCAAAATATTTTTCTCAGTTCATTTTTCACACTCTAGCCACTTCAATTTTAATTCGTACAAAACCTATTAAAATAATTTTTAATTAAATTTTATTTTATATTTTATCTTATCTTCTCTCCTGTCATTATACAATTTTCTGTTTTCTATACTTTAAAAATTAAAATTCCCCATTCTTCTCTATTGTTATGCAACAACTTTTGGTTTTTAAAGTATTTTTCCATTTGGAATATATTGTGATCTAAGATAAAAAGAGGCTTAAATAAATCTTTTTTTCCCCATGAGATTACTTTCCAGTTTTCCCAGTATTTGTTTTTAAAGAAATATTTATAGTTCCTTCCCTTTGTGTTTTAAAGTTATCAATAATATACTGCTCTATGCATTTGATTCTATACCTTCCATTTCGATTCTGTTCATTGACCTATTTTTTATTCCTGTCATATAGTTTTAAAAAAATATTTCTTCATTATATAATATAGGAGACTACTAAGCCACTTCCTACTTTTTCTGTTATATTGTTTGGTATATTTTGCCTTTCTTTCAAATGATTATTCAGATTATTGTGTCTAATTTTAAAAGATTGTTATAGCAAGAAATCTTTAGGGTAATTTGTGTAATTCTATTACTTATACTTTATTAGAGAAAACAAATTCTCTAATTATCTCTGCTTAATTTTTAAGAAAATAATTCCATGGTTGTATTTAGAAAAGTCCAGCAAGTTTATTGTTGGCTTAACCCCTGGATACATGTTTTCATAGACCCTTAAATGGAATTCATCTTCCTATTTCTCCTTTCTGGCTTCAATTAAAATATTTATAAAAGCTGACAGTTTAATGGTTTTATTTTGTATCATGTAACTTTACTTAAGCTCATAATTGTCTTGATTATTTTTTCTTTAATTCTCTGTAGTTATTTAAATAAGCCATTATTACATCTTCAAAAAAGATAATTTTGCTTTCCCCTGGGCTATATTTCTCTTAATTTCTTTTTCCAGTCTTATTGCTATGAGCTTTTCTAGTATGGTGTCAAATAACAGTGAAGACAATAGGAATTCTTGTTTTACCTCTGATCTTATTGGAAGAACTTCCAATATTTTTTACATTACATGTAATGCTGTTTTGGGGTTACAGATACATTCTTCTGATCATACTAAGGAAGAATTCTTATGTATCTATATACTTAGTGAGCTTTATATGAATGGATATTCTACTTAACCAAAGGCATTTATGTTTATCAATACAATCAAGTGATCTTATTGTGTCCTTAATAGGATACTTGTAGGTGTATTTATAAGGAGTCATTCATTAATTTATGATATAAATACAACTATATTTGATTTAATTTTATTAAAACAATTGAAATTTGATTTAAAAACATATTCAAACTTTGGAAAAACTATTTTACTTAATGTTTTAAAATCAATTTTCAATGGAAATAGTGGCATACAATTTTCTTTCTTTGCTTTATAGCTCTCTTGTTTGGACATAAGGACAGACTTTCACTCAAAGAAACCTTGGCTAAAGACTTTATGTATTTCTGAAAATAGTTTGTGTCATATTACAATCATGTTTTTTCTAAGTTTTTGATGATTTCACTTGTGAATGTATCAAAACCAGAAATCTCTCTTCTTTTTTCCTACTATTAGAATTATTTATGGTTTACTTGATGTTTTGTTCTGGTATTGTGTTGTTTAAATTCTCTAGTTTTTGTTTCTTTAATTACTATTTTTCATATTTTTAAAATATTCATCCTTTTGTTTGTTTTGTTTTGAGGAGGCACCTAATTGACTATAGTAGTTTCTGATAATTTTTCAAATTATCTTTATTAATTAATATGAATACTTTATTTTCATTGATAGTATAGTTGTTTCCTTTTCTCAGTTTTTGAAGGTGGCATTTATATTGTAGTTGCCAACTTTGTCTTAGTGATAGACTGATATGGGAATGAGGATGGGATTGGAAAAATTGATTTAGCTATTTATTCATGTAAATTTCCTTATGGATATTTTAGCACCTGTTGGTGAAGCTATAAAGTCACTGCCCCACTACTTGGAGCCCAAAATATAGGACTGGATGATTGCCTGGTTTTGCAAAGAAACAGTCATGGAGGTAGGAAAATCTTTTCTCACCATTTCTTTAAGGATATGTTCATTCTATTCAGAATATTATTTAGTCATTGTTGAGTCATACACACTAAAACCCAGTATCCCCGGTACAGTGATGGGCAGACTTTTTAAAGAGGGGGCCAAAGGAAAGGAAATGTTCATCTGTTAGTCTGTTTCTAAGGCAACTCTTTCAAAGTTTCATTGTATTGTATCCTACTCACTGTATTCGTCAGATTAGGAATAATTTCGCACGGCTGACAGAACATTTCCGGGTGCCACATCTGGCCAGCAAGCTGTAGTATGCCCATCACTGCCCTAGAACATACATAATCATTGATCTTGAAAAAATGGGAAAGAAGTTTTGAGTGTGTATAGAACTGAATGCTCATTGTTCAATTCTTAGTAGAACTGCTGGGTCCTCAGAGTGTAGTTATTTTATTCCCTCTTTTCTCTAAGGTTAACTCCTATGCATTGAGTATGTTTTTCTAATGCCATATAGTTCACAATTTTTCATCAGCATGCTTCTCTACATGATTTTTCAGTTGATATAGGTCAGTCAGACTTATTTAGTTATTTATTTTGGTGATATAATTGGTACAAAATATTTTTGGCAAATGCTGAGACATATTGTCTCCAATACATGGAGACCAAGAGAAAAAATCAATATTGCCCAGTTGAAATCAAGAAGGCTCTTGTTTCACTTAGGGGAGTTTGTGGTAAAGATAAAATATTCTCCTACCATCTTCCCACTATAGTTGCACTTCTGAAGTTAGGTTTAAATGATCTTTCTGATTCATCACTAACTCCAAATCCCCCAAACTCACTAGTTTCTATGATTTATACAGATTTATACTTGGGGTGTTACCAAGTCCCCTCAGCAAAGCAGAATAGATATCTATTTGCATCAAGGGAAATGTTTAGTCTTTGTTCTCACCTTGTGAACAATGAATATGTGTTGCCACATAATAAATACATGAGTTTTAAGATATGTTCTCACCAAATAAATATATCAGGGCTAAGTGGGGTCATGGTGACTTCAACCTTGCCCTTACAAATATATTAGACAGTTTCTGAATTAGTATTTTGTTGTTGTTTTATATATTCCTAAAGACAATACTTCCTACCTGCTCCTCCTCTCACCCACAAGCCCTGCCACATCCAGTTTGTCACTCTATCTCTGGTTTGGAATTATATTTAATTCCTTTTCCTTTCTTCCTAATCATTTTCTCTGTAATTATATAACATCCCTCTTTCTTTCCTCCCCTTCAATATATCTTTTGTTTGTTAGTGTTTTTAAAATTCCTTTTCTGAGTCTTTTCTTAAAAAATATTTCCCACATTTTCTTCATTGGTTCTTTTAGATTTCTGACTTTACTAATGCTTTATCTTTGATTCATGTTCCTTGTACTTATTTCTTCCTTCTTTTGTTTCCGTTTTCCTCAAGGAATTAATGTGAGTACCCACTATGAATTCCTTCTTCTAAACCACTTCTATATTATTTTCCTGGTAGAACTTGCTCAGTCTTTCCATATTACAGCAAGTTCATTGCAGTCAGGCTCCCCAACTCATCCCAGACTCATTTATTTTCACCCTAGTCTAAGATTTTTAGCTGGCCTACATGGTTCTAGAAATGTTCTCACTACTTTAGAACAGTTAGAGTAAGTATGTGACATTTTCTGCATTTTTCCTATCCAAATCCAAATGTATCAGAAGATTTGTTACCCAAGAATAGCCTATGCTGATGAAATCCCAGATCCAGGTTTTATCCATCCCTCTATTTTTATAGTTTTTTCTTCTTTATGAGATGATTGTGACATTTCATAAAACATCATGATCAAAATATGAATTAAACAGGTGCTTAATAATGCTTGTTGAATTGAATTGACATTCCCTAATAGTTAATATAATTAAAACTTTAAAATATGAAAGCATCCATTCCTATAATCACCCCCCCTTTTATATATTACAAATATTCTTTCTTCTGGGTGCATCAGGAGTATAACAGTACTTTGGAATGGGATTTTATTTGTATTATAGAAAATACAGGTTTAATCATTCTACTTTTTTCTTTTCTCTCCTTCTTCCAAGTTATGAGCTCATCTATGCTTTTGAAAGATGAAAAGATTTTTACACTGACCTCATCATGTCTCCTTTATCTTTTTTGACGTATACTCTCCATATTAATTGGTTCTTAATTAATCTTTGTGCTTGGGGATTTGGAATAGCTTTAGAGTATTAGTAGCCAGTACCTATTCTTGCTCATATTTTACAATGTTGATTGAAAATTAATTCAAAGTGGAAGAAAATGACTATATGCGGTGGAGCAAAGTGGCCTTTGGGTGCTCTAATTAAAAAATCCTGCCAATTAGGACCATAATTTCAACCAAAGTTTGCAAGCAGACCACTAAAAAGGCATTGTCCTACAGCCTAAAGGCACAGACTCCATCCAGAAATGATCTTTTTTTCCCCAGTGAATGAATATATTGTTCACTCTCTGGAAAGATGACAAAAAATATTTGTTGCTGACTTTTAAATTTCTTGTTAAACATTATTAAACACTATTGAGTGTAATTGTATCCTGTCTGAATTCTTTAAAACAACATTTGAAACTGTAAAAAAACAAAATCCTCTGAGTGTTCCTCCTGAATCAGCCCCCAGCCAGAGAGAGCTGAAAAACATTTGATTAAGATTTAGATCTTATTGCCCGTGTTGTTCTTACTCTGGGGGAATCGTTTTATTTATGGTCTGCTCCTAGTGAAAGATTTCTACCAAACTGGGCTCAGATGGCACTTGGCAATCAGGTGTTTATTATTTTTGTCATTTGCAAATTTGGAATTGTTTTATAGACATTTTGGAAGCAAAATGCAATCACCTTCGTGGTCTCTAGGTTGAAATTGTGAATTCTTTCCTGAAATTTCCAATGTGCCACATGATGAATGCTTCTGGAACGCTAAAGTTGCTATAACAAGGGCAGTTCACAATGTGAACATGTTTCTCTTAATTTGTGAAATACTTCTGTTTTCAGCTTCTCTCAGAGAAATGCCAGGTTGCTGCACTATTCAAGTCAGCGTGCTTGGATCTCAAAGCCAATTTGACCCTTTTTGTAGTAGTAAAATTAAAACATGAAGGAACTGTATTAGATAAAATCTGAAAAAATAAACATTTATCTCAAAATGCTTTGATGATATATTAGACTTTAGGTTAGAAATTTAAGTCAAATCAAAATATACAATTAACAACTGATAGTGATATAATGTTTTAAGATTTAGAAAGTATTTTATATGTAAGCATCTCATGTCAATCTCACAACAACCCTGTGAGGGAGACATGGTAAGGACTTTAATCCTCATTTTATCGATGAGGAAATTTAGGGATATAGGTTATGTCACTTTTATTTAGTATGTGAGATAAGATCAGAACACAAATCTTTCTGATTCCATATTCAATATTTTATCTACTATAACTTTCTGCCTCTTTTGTGTAAATTATTATTCCTAAATAATAGTGAAAATTTGGAACAAAAGACCAGAAAAATCAAACAATATTAAAAGCAAAATGCATATAACTTTACACCAAATGACAGTTCATTCTCTTCAAAATGCCCTAAATTTTAATTCTTTGTTATAAACTGAAATACTTGCAAAGTTTCTTTCTGTTACAGCAGATTTATATAGATCAGCTAAACAAAGATTTGGTCAACTTGGTTTTGTGTTATAGAATATTAGGTGACAGCCCTACAGAGCTACTATACTTTCTTTTTCTCTTTCCTTCCTTCCTTCCTTCCTTCCTTCTTTCCTTCCTTCCTTCCTTCCTTCCCTCCCTCCCTCCCTCCCTCCCTTCTTTCTTTCTTTCTTTCTTTCTTTCTTTCTTTCTTTCTTT
>NC_058130.1:610464944-610475812 GCF_016433145.1 Gracilinanus agilis | reverse complement strand
TCTCTCTCTCTCTCTCTCTCTCTCTCTCTCTCTCTCTCTCTCTCTCTCTCTCTCTCTCTCTCTTCCTCTCTCTCTCTTCCCTTCTTTCTCTCTCTCTCTATCTTTCCCTTCCTCTCTCTCTTCCTCTCTCTCTCTCCACATGAATACATGTATATATTCACACCAACATTTCCATTTCATACTATTTGTTGAAATATCTATATTCTTCTTTTATTCTATGCCTAATATATGACCTCATGAAAATAGATACTTTGTAAATGTTTTCTCATAATTGGGATGATAAAGTAAAGGATTCTCTCAAAAAGTTATTTCTTTTCACTCAATATAATCATTCATATTTTTCCTCAATGAATATTGAGAAGAGGTTTTCAAAAAAGGATTTTTTATTCAAAATATCCAGTTATGTTAGAAATTTAATATTATAAGAAAGGCTTTTAGTAATGAAGACAAAATTTTTTATCACAAGAATGGGTTTCTTGAGGGCTTGTATTTTGACTTATTCCTCTTCATTCTGCAGAGTACCTAGCATAGCACATAGTAGGCACTTGAGAAAACCTTTGTTGAAAGCATGAAAGTATATTTGCAAATTACTCACATGCATGATAGGTGCGAAATCAGCAAAAGATTACTTTCTGATTTGTGCTCATAAAAAACATTGATCAAATGAATGAACAGTTAGGCTTATGCCTGCAATTCCAAAGGAAATCATTTGATAATATTAGTCTCTTCTTTGATTTTGATCCTCAGTAAAATGTTTGTTAATTTATATGGTTGGTGCTTAAACCCTTAATAAATGATAGTTGAATTTGTTGGTTGAGAATAGTTTTGTATTTTTCTAAATGTGGTAGGATGTCCTTGACCTTGTTTTCCCCTTCAAGAAACTAGCATCAAGAAGCCTCTTTCATTCTATTTGCCTTTTATTATATAGACCTCTATTTTTTGTTCAAATAGTGGTTTGTATTAAATGTGAGGGCTTCATTTAATTTTATTCTTATTGAGAACTGTTCTGAATAACATCTGGTTAAATAAGTAGGAAAAAAAGAACAGTGAAAGTGATAAATAATTTTGAATAATAGTATTTCTTTTGTTTAGATCTGTAATATCATCTGTGTATTATTCTTTCAGTAAGGAAACCCCGTCTTTTAATGTAGATCTGCATTTGCTAAACAACTAGAAATCTTAGATTGATAATTACCTGGGGGAAGGTGGGGCACTGAGAAGTTGTGATTTGCTCAAGGTTACATATGCCAAGGATGGGACTGGAATCCATATTTTCCTGAGTGAAGCCTGAACTTTTTGACTTAATGACTGCCTCTTTTTCTACAGTGCCATATTGAATGAATATGTGTGTATGCGTGTGTGTATTTTTAAAATCATGAAATATTTTCTACGTGCTATACCAGGTATTACCACTAAAATACAAACTGGATGGTTTGATCTAAGGGGTTCATAAACTCTTGTATCATAGACCCCTTTAGCAGTTTAGCAAAACCTATGAACCTTTCTCAAAAATATTAAAAAATGCATAAAATAAAATATGTAACATTTCCAAGGAAACTAATTATATTGAAATACAGTTATTTTAATATCCTTTAAAAAATGAGTTCCTATATCCCAGGTCTAAGGAGAAGACAACCATTGAAATTAAGAGTTCAAAGTAGGAGGGACAGCTAGATGGCATAATAGAGCACCAACCCTAGAGTTGGCACCTGGATTCAAATCAAACCTCAGATTCTTCTTAGTTGTGTGACCTTAAACAAATCATTTAACCTTGTCTAGCTCTTGACTTTCTCTCTTAGAGTTATTACTTAAACAGAAATTAGGGGTTTTTTTGAGTTCAAAGAAGCATTATAATTCTCATTTTTAGATGAATTTCTCCACTACATCCTCAACTAAGGAGTAACAGAATCTCAATTCATTATTAATCTTTTTCTTAAAGTCTAAATGTTTGTGTTTAAAGATCATATTATGATAGAGTATGGAAATTTTGGACTGGCTTGTACTAATAAAATTCCAAGCAAATACATTTTACAATTTGTTTTTAGGTGACGAATATGGATTTGTGCTATGTAATGGTTCTGATTTAGAGTAATATATACTTAAAATTTATTTATTTATCTATATGATTCTTAATAAAGAAAAAGTTATACTATATGCTCCTCTTCAGGATATGTGGAAGACTGCTCTACATTATCTTGTAGCAGTGAGAATTCAACAGAACTTTCTTAGTCTTTTGAAGCTACTCTGCATGTTTCAGCAAATCACTATCTTTTGTTTTTCTACATATACAGTGTCTATATCATTTAATACACAGATCATTGGGATATTGTATTTATTTCCTTCTTTGAAGACTCATGTACTGGAACAATTTTAGGATGCTGAAATTAATCAAAATACAGGTGTGGATTTGACAAATTAATTGTTGAATGATTTGAAAAATCTAAGATTTAAAAATATTGTCTAAACATGTGGATATTGTTACTTATGTTGCAATTATGTTTTCTAACATATTAAAAAACTTTAAATGACAGTAAGAAAATACAAAAAATTAAAAGAATAAAGGTGACAGGTTTTATGACCATTTTGGTTTACTCACATTAAATTTATTTACACCTTTTTAACTTGCCTAATCTCTAAACATGATATTAATCATCAAAAACTGGAATCTATCATAACTTGCCCCAATGCTACATTCAGAGAAGTCTTACCTTACCATATTTTATTATTAAGTACTAAAGGTGGAGTACTTTTTATTGAAGAAATAATTATCAAGTAAATACCTTATAATTACAGTATGTAATTTTTTTCCCTTTCCTCAAAGCTCTTTTGCTTGGATTTAGCCTCAGAAATCCTCTTTAATTAAAAATACTCTGGTTTATAAAAATGGACTTTGAATTAATCAAGATTAGATTATTCATCATTTTTGGTCAAAGGGCAATAGGACATTGAGTTGCCTAAGGAGTCGCAAATCATTTGAAGTATTTTAATGTCAATCTAATTTGAGAAGCATGGTATGTTAAATGGAATCCTGGATGTGGAGCCTAGGATTCCTGAATTCACACCTGCCGATGATACTTACTGGGAGAGTGAGCACAGGTGAGATGGGGGACAAGGAAAGAAAAGACAAATTGCTTACATTCTCTAGTCCCCTAGGCAACTCCCTACAATTTATCTAATATGCTGTCAATAAGGTCTTTTTTGATTTGTGGACAGAATCACAGGCCCTTGATTATAATACTGGCTGTTTTTGGACCAGGTCTACAATTTTATCAACGTTTCTGATCCTGGAGAGGAGATTTCTCTACAAAGCAGATGAGTATCTTCTTTGTAAATTATTTTCTTGCAGTAACCTTAGAAGCTGAGAGGTTAAATGACTTAGTAGGAACCCATAGCTGGTATGTATCAGAGATGGGACTTTATTACTCCTTAGCAAGTTCTTTAACCACTAAACATTACTTCTCAATATTTGCTCAGCAAAATTCTCAAGTGAAGCTTATGAAAAATTATCATATTATTACCTAAGAATTTGTCTTTTCAGACCTACATTTCTTGAAATTAATGGTCTTGAATTTGTTTAATATCATCTTTTTAGTCACACCATTAAGACCATAATTAAAAAATAGATTTGAATGTTCACAATATTATTACTGGATAATACTTTCACAAGGTGTTATATATTGTGATAAATATCGAGTATTTCAATGAATTTTCTATTCAATAGATCCTAAGATGAATATTGCTTTATCAAATCAGACTATACCCCATTTTATGACCACAATTTTTCTCATACTATTTTGACATACTATTTCTCTTCTTCAATTTTTAATTTTAGTTTAGTTTTTATTTATTTTTAGTAAGTAAAAGGGGAATGTGAATTGTGCTTTATTTTTAAGTTAACATAGAAAAAAATTAATTACAAATGAATTGCTTTCTGTACCTAGAAAGTTACTGAATAGGGAGAATAAACTTGATAAAGAATAGAGTTCAGATAATGGACACTGGCAGGAAAGATTATTACTCCATCCTCTGGTTCAACTTCTTTCATTTGTATTTAACTCAACTATTTAGACTGGAGGCTCTTGGTAAAGAAAGGTCCTACTGATCCTAGACCAGACACATCAGGTGAGACTTAACCCCTTGTACCACAAATTAATATATTTATTCAATAGACAAGTTTCTTAGATGTGTTAAAAGTTCTATTTAATATCTACTTGCTAATTTAGAAGCTTTCCCAACTGCTTACTTCTCATCTCCCGTGTAACTTTTTGGTTTGGGTCTCACATAATATAGTTTTTCATCTCCCTAAAACACTGAACAAGTAATAAAATATTTTTATATCTAGTGTAGTTTTGTTTGTATTTGTGATTTCATGAGCATAATGTGGAACTTCCTTTGACCAATGCAAGTGGACAACTTTTGAAATTTATGATCTAAGGAAACTGACTTTTAGAGAAGTAGGACTAATTCTCTATTCACCACATCCCACATTGAGTTTCATTTTAGTTCTTTGGGTATGTGTCCCTCTCTTAGATTATAATATCAATAAGGTTGCAATTACATCTTCTCTAAATTTTGCATCTCCTATTTCACCTATCACAGACTTCCACATCTACTGAGTATGTATGTACTATTGGAGTTTAATTGAATTGAGTGATGTCTATTGATCACCCCAAGCCCACCTCATCTCATTCATTACTCACTTTTAGGTCTATTCCAGGGTTTAACTTTCACAGTGACTTTTGCCATAGTTGCCTCAAGCTTCAACAGGCCAGATAGGTATGCGAAATTCATTTGAAAAAAAAAAAACAAACAAAATCAAAACCAACCTCCAGAGTTGTGATGAGAACATCAGCACAGCTGTGGTATGGCCCTATTTGGCTTGATGGAAATGAGCAGTTATATACATAAGGATCTGCAAAGTTCCATCCCCACCCCCTCAGGTTAGATATTATTGTATGACCTGTATTTAGAGGAATGATCCCTTTAAAACTGTGTAATATTAAGTCATATCAAATACTCTTTGATCTACTAGAGCGAATGAGCATATACAAATGAGTCCCAATATTCAGTGACTTAATGGGGAAAACAATAAGAGAAAGGATTTTCTTAATATTCAGTTATTTGCAACAATGTTTGTTTCTGTGTTACCATGAATTTTCATTCTCTATTCTTTAGTTTAAATCATCAAACATTTATTGACTGTTCTTTCTGAAGTGCTTAACTAGGCACTGAACATAAAGAGGAAGAAAAAGACAGTCTTTGGCCTCAAGTAATTTATATTCTAGTAGGGGAAGAGGGAAGGGTTACAATTATTATTTTGGGTCTGGATTTCATCAGTTTCAGCAACTCCTAATGTACAAATTTCCTCTAGTGTAGACTGACAACTCTTTTAACTCATATTTTTACAGACTCGCCTGGAACTCTGATGTGTTAAGAGACATCCCATCCCAGATGTGTCAGAGGAAAGATGTTCTATGGCTTCTCTATATTCATCATATTCACTCTTCAACCTAAAATATTCCTTAAATCTATGCACCACATTTTTTAACCTTTCACCAATCAGCAGGTGTCTACTTGTTTCTAGTTCTTAGTAACTTAAAAAAATACTGCTATATTTTGATGTATGAAGACAATTATTTTTGTTGATGACCAGTAGTAATGGAGTCTCAAAGGGTATGTATATTTTAGCTAACTTATTTGCATAACTCCAAATTGCTTTCCAGAAAAGTTATACTAATCCACCATTTCAGCAAAAATGGACTGCATTTGGGTCATGAAAAGAATAGAGTATTACACTTGGAATCAAGAAGATCTGAGTTTAAATTTGGCTTAAGACACTCATTAGCTATGGAACCCTGGGCAAATCATTTAACCATGGTTTGGCTTAATCCACTAGAGAAGGAAATCACAGTCCACTTTAGTATCTTTGCCTGGACAACTCCATGGACAGAATTGGCAGGACTGAATGACTGAAACAACAATAAATGTGCCATGTACTAGGGATACAAGAAAGGCAAACACATTCTTTGCCCTCAAGGAACTTAAATTCATATGAGGAAACAACATTTAATAAATTGGTACATAAAATTTTCAATTTATGAATTAATCTTGGCAATGTTCCATATAGACAGCATCATGTGACAGACTGGCAGAGGCATCCAAATGAGGAAGACCTCAGCTCAAGGTTTGCCTCTTATACATACTGGATGTTTGATTCTGAATTAGTCACTTAATTTCTGAGTACTTCAGGGACATTGTAAGAATCAATGACGAAGCTAGTGACTGTGAGTTCCCTATACCAGTAAAATTTTAAGTCCGGTTCCCTGCTCCATTCCTACCCACCAGAAAAAAAGTAGCTTTAGAGAAGAGGGAACTTCAAATATAATCTGCTTCAACAAGGAGATCTGGACTTCCTTGAGAAATCCATAAAATGGAATAGCCTACTCTGCTTGATATTGTGGTCAAGACAAAGGAATATTAATGACAGAGACCTTGCCCCCAAGGAACCAACAATGTGTCTGGGACATATAAAAAGTTAACTCTTAGGAGAGTTCAATAATAACATAAGATAGCAATACAAGACAGACCTCCAAGGCTGGCCATGGTTAATTGCCAAATGAGTGGTAGGAGCTTCAGTACACAAAGAGATTTTTGTGGGTGGTAGCAGTAGTGTGGCCTGGGCATTTTCCATGTAAAGGAGGGAACCATGAGGCTGGTTTATGGTCAAAACCACAATGTCAAAATGTGAAAGAGTGCACCCATGTGTAAATGATCTAACCAAGACTTAGTGGGAAAGAAGAAAAGAAAATGGATGAGGAGCTCTAACAATATATTAGCTGTGGCCTGAGTATAAATACACCCTGATTCTTTGTCTGACAGGGATTTGGACATGTTCTATTCAGCACCATTTATTTGCTCAGACCACTGCTTCCTGCCAGGTCTGGTTATGGTTATGGTGGAGAAACAGAGCTGTGGCCCAAACTTGAGTTCACTTGTTCCCAGGGAGTCTGGCATGTAAGGTCTTGCTGGCCCACTTTGGAGGTCTCTCTTGCATTGCTTTCTTAAGTTATTAATGAATTCTTATAATAGGTAATTTTTTAGAATAAGTCCCAGACATATTGTTGGCTCCTTTTCATTATTTTTAAGGCATCAACTGTAAATTTGTTCATTTCTTTATTTTAGATGTTAAATTCTGAGATCTGGTCTTCCTGGATGCCACATTACTTTGCACAAAGCCTATTAAGAAATGGCCCTGGCTAACTGAAAGATCAGCAGGTTCCATCCCTACCAAGTCCAGGGCTGGATGAGTTTAGATCATGATCTTTGAATGCTGTAAGAGAGTCTGAATGTCCTGTCCTGTCCTGTCTCTTTAAAGCAACCTTCCTTTCTCAGAGCTTTTCCTGATTGGAGATCCCTGGTCTGGGAAAAGAGCCGTCTGCCAGTAGATGGCAGTGTGAGAGTAGGGAATTCAGATCTGGCCCCACTTTGCATGAAACTAGCCCAATAAAAATGGCTTTTTGACTTGGAAGCATTAATGAAATGAACTTTCAGCCAGATCTTTGTCTTGCAGCCAGGTTCCTGCTCTTGAAAGCCCGGGCAAACCACAGGTGCTGCTTTGCAAGCGTTTTGTCTGAAGCAGCGCTGCTCCCATCCCCTGGCACTGGAGCCTCTCCCCTCCCCAATGTTCCCCTGACTGAAGTTGGAGAACATATGCGTGCTGCTCATTTACTCAGAGCCACGCAATCTGCCAATCATCCTGTATATCCTTGCTTTGTGCCTGGGGAAAAGCTGCTCACCACTCAGGAGCCATCCCTGTACTCTTCTGCCCTCTTGACAGAATGCCAGCCCTTGCCTGGGAAACACACATTTAAACCCACATGGTGGAGGTCTGAAGTCTGTGAATCTTTAGGTCTCATATGGATCTCTATCATTGTTTCTGCCCCAGACCCCAGGAATATAAGAGGGAGACTGGAGGGGGGGTTGGGTTGCAATTCTGAACTGCCAAGTTTGGCTACTCATGGGAAGACTGCTTCCTGGAGCTGAGAGAATATTCCCCATGGCTCATCCAGTAATGGGTTCTATTCAGAATCCTTGAGAAGTCATGCAAAATAGGGCAGGCAGGAAGGAATCTAGGCTTGGTTTTGCTTCTTCATAGTATAACAACTGCTGACTGTGACAGCTTTTACCTTTGGCAGGATTTTGGATTTGTAGCTAGTGACACGGCTTTTTAATCTCCCTTTTGCAAGATGTTATGAAAAGAGAGTATGCTTGTCCTCGAGTACATTGAACAGAAAAGGGCTAACCTAAGCCTTTGACGTTAGCATAATCTTTACTAGAAGGGAGATTATAATTCCGAGATGCTCATTGCTGTGCATTGTTTTAATTCTGGAGTTATGATGGAGGCAGAAGGTTGGGATCTTGCTAGTAGATATGATTTTCTAGGTCTGTGTCATTCTAAAAAGACATATACATATGACTTTGGTTATGTGCACAAGAGGAGAAATTTTCAAGTTCTAAATGTTAAAATACATGAATGTATCTGAAATATTGTTCATGTGTTTATAAGAGCGAATGGTGTTATGTAGTAGGTTCTAATTTCAACTCTAACACAAACGGACTGACAAGTTATTTAAGGGTTGGGACCTTGGGTTTATCTATTTTAAAAAGGGTAATGTGAGGCATGGCAATTGGACTGAATAATTTGAAGAATAGACTTTAGACCCTGCCTTCATGTAGTCCTGTTCCTTTCAACCACAGAAGACAAGATTAGGGTGAACTAGCCCAGTTTCTAAAAGATACTGTGAATATGCACTTACTCATTAGAGTTAACAGTCATTTTCAGATGGTCATGATCATTCATGTAAACTCTCATATGTATGACAGTATCAAAGAATCTTGTAGTGAGAAGGGATTTGAGAGGTCTATCTATAACCTGAAGCATGACTGCCTTTTTCTCATCCTTCAGGTCCTATTTGAATTCTTCTACCTTCCAAGGTAACATTTTATTTTGAGACATCACCAAATTTCAGGAAGTTTTCTTCCTTATAGCAACCTAAATTTTATTAACAGGTTTACACATTGCTCCCACTTCTGCTGAGCTAATGAAGAAAAACATTGTAATTCTTTCCCAAATTGTACTTATTTATCGTGAAACATTTCCCAGTAATTCTGATATTGATTTGCTTTTAACTCCAAATCATCCTACCCCATTCTCATCTTATCTTCTTATAACTTTATTTCTGATTCTTTTGACATTTCATTTTTTCATACTTTGCTTTGATAATTTTACAGAAAAATCAGAATCTTGAGTAGGGAAGGACCTTAGAGATCCATTTATTCATTCAATATCTGAGTAGAAAACATCTCTTTATCATATACAAAAAACAATCATCATGTTGCTGAAACTTATCAGCTTTGTTTAATTAAAAAAACATATCGACATCTTAAAAAAACTATATGCAAAATTATTTCCAGAATCCAGAATCACAAAGTCATAAGAATCCTCAGAAGTCATTTAGTTTAACCCATAGCTAAACAAGAATCCCCTCTATGATATACCCACTGAGCGGCTAACCTGTTTTTGTTTAGTGACATCTAGTGATTATTTATAATAGTAACTCATTCAGTTTTGGGACAACTCTAATGGTTAGGATGCTTTTCCTTATGTTAAGATGAAATTCATCTTCCTAGAATTTCTGTTCATTTCTCCTTGTTCTTTACTTTATGACCAAGAAGAAGAAGTCCAATCCTTCTTCAAGGTGACAGTCTTCCAAATAATTAAAGATAGCTGGTATGTCGCTGCTACACTTTTTCTTTTCCAGGTCAAATGTTCCAAGTCCCTTTACCTAAATCTAACATGAACTCAAGCTCCTTTATGATTCTGGTTACTTGATTCTGGATCCTTTCTATTCTATTAGGAAACATCCATGTGTTTCCTAATTTGTACTGCCCAAAGTGAACAAATATTCCACATGTGGTTCTTACAATGTGAGAATAGAGTAGAACTGTCATAATCCACATTCTGAATGCTGACCTTCTTTTAAAAGGAGATCAAAATTATATTAGTTTTTTGGTTACACTATAACACTGGAATTTTACTGGCTTTGCTTCTCCAAAATACTCAAGATATGCTTAAGATACCTCCTGCTCTTAAAGAATTTGGAATTGATTTTTTGAACTCTGTAAGATTTACATTCATTATTTTAAATTTCATCTTCTTAGAGTCTTCACAATATTCTAAACTGTCTTTTCATTTTGTCTCTTCTTAGCACTTTCTTTCAGTTTGTTAATTATCATGCTTTGAGTTATTTATAAGTTTAATAAACTGTCTATTTATACCTTTACTCAAGTCATTAAAAAACATGAAAATAGCAAGACAGCATACATATCCTTGTGATTTTTTAAAGTTGGCATTAAATCATGAATGATTCCTCTGGATATGACCATTCCACTACTACTGAATCCACCTATGTATATTGCCTTTTGGCTTTGAGCTTTCCACAGTTTACAAATGTAGTGTCTATGATTTTATCAGATGATTACTAACATTTTATAAGCAGCATCTAATAAATTCTCCTATTGAGCCATTTTAGTAATTCTGTCAGAAAGGAAAATAAACAAATAAATAAACGAATGAATGAAGATAAATAATTAAATAATTTTTAAAATGGTCTTAATTTCTTTGTTATCATTGTTTTCTTTTCTAGGTTCTCTCTCACAATCCCTTTCATACTATGGTCAAAAAATTTGCTAGAAATTAAAGTCAAGATAATTGGCCTAAACAGATTTCTTCCTTCCTTCCTTCCTTCCTTCCTTCCTTCCTTCCTTCCTTCCTTCCTTCCTTCCTTCCTTCCTTCCTTCCCTTCTTC
>NC_058130.1:610440094-610459950 GCF_016433145.1 Gracilinanus agilis | reverse complement strand
TCTCTCTCTCTCTCTCTCTCCTCTCTCTCTCTCTCTCTCTCTCTGTTTCTCTCTCTTCTCTCTCTGTTTCTCTCTCTTCTCTCTCTCTCTCTCTCTCTCTCTCTTTCTCTCTCTCTCTCTCTCATCTTCTCATTTTATTGATAAGCACTTATAACTCTGGCTAGACCTATTTTATTCCTAATATTATTTTGATTTCAACTTTGAAACTTACAAAAAGACAATTTATTTCATTATTTTTCCATCTAGTTCTCATGCAGTAAGAGAAATGTCTTAGAGTCATTAAATTTATAGAATACCTTAAATTCCATCTAATTTAAATACTTTACCTTATTAAGGGGAAAACTGAGGTTTAAAAAAAGTGACTTGAGTAAACTTGTTAGTGACAATTAACTGCTAGTGAAGCTAGGACTAGAACTCAAGCTATTAGTCTAATTCATGGGAAACTTGATCAATTATTTCCTCCCAGTCCTTCTGATGAAATGACTCAATAACAATATGCATCTTAAGTGTGTGCCTCTCTACTATTGTACTTTGTACTCATTCTTCCATTAAGCCTAAATGCATGTGTGAGAAAGTTTACTCCAAGTTTGTGAGAAGAAACCTTTGTAGCTGCTGTTATTAAAATGGTATTTCAGTTAGAAATAACGCTGTGATTATTAAGGGTCAACATGGAGACTATGAATTAAGGAATTTGGAGGTGACATTCACAGAGAACTTTGAATCTCTTGTGGTTGTTAACAGAAGAGTTCAAACTACAATTATGATTTGGGTATTGTGTCTGGAATGTCAAAGTATTTTAAGTAAAAAATTTTTTCCTATGACTAGTTTCTTTTCAAAATTGAAATTCTATATATATAGTATTGCTCAAATGCCACTTTCTCTTATTCAAAATCTGAATCCTAATAGATGTCTTCTAAGTATACAAAAATGTTATAAAGCTTTTGAAATTTCAAAATAAGTTAGATTCAATTATCTATGAACAGAGGCCAAGATAATAATACCATACATTAGCATAGAAACTACTCTTTATTATATAATATTGCACATATTATCTCATTTGCTTCTCACCTAAACCTTGTATATTAGTAAGAACAATTATACCTATGCCTCCTTGAAAGTGAGGAAATTGATTTATATACCATCTGACTGGAGAGGCATCACAAGCTAGTAAATGAAAGGGTAAGACTCAAGCTTTTATTATTTACTGATCTTTCTATCTTGGTTGATTATTCCAACTAACTTGTCATTAAAATGTCAAGAATAAAATGTTCTTCACTAATGAAACAATTTTATGTTAGAATTTAAAGAAAGGGACTGAGTAATTGAAGATGATAGGGAGGTAGAGGCATGTGTAATTTTGGGGAGAAAGGGCACATAATAGTAATCTTCAAATTTTGGAAAGGCTGTCATTTATAAGGATAAGTACGATTGTTCTATGTTATCTCAAATAGCAAAACTAGGACTGATGGGTGGAAGATAGTTTCTAACTCCACAAATCTATCATTTTATAAATTCTAATCAGAAATTTTGACTCATTAAAAGAAAATTATTTTTCTTTTTTGAGTATTCCTTTTCTTTTTTTCAATTACACATAGAAACAATTTTTAGAACATAGTTTTCTGACATTTTTGAATGTTCTCTACCCCCTGTTCCACCTTGCTCAGATGGTAAAAAAAATTCATATAATTTCTTACAGTGTTGTCATGCAATGCAAATTTCCATATCCCTCATGTCATGAAGAAATACATCAATCATGTGTTCAAGAAAAAAAACTCCTGAAAGAAATAAGAGGAGCAATGATATGGTTTGAATGGAATTCATACTCTGACAGCTCCCCTATGGCTATGGAAATAATTTATTATTATGAGTCGTTTGGGGTTGTCTTGGATCCTTGCATTGCTCATTATAGTTTAGTACTTCACAGTTGATCATCATATAATATTTCTGTTTCTAAATACAGTATTCTCATGGCAGCTAGGTGGTTCAGGGGATTGAGAGCCAGGCCTAGAGACAGGAGGGCCTAGATTCAAATCTGGCAAATTGCTAGTTACATAACCCTCATTGCCTATTCCTTACAGCTCTTTTGCCTTAGAACCAATACACAGTATTAATTATAAGACGTAAAGTAAGGATTTTTATAAAAATAAATAAATGTAATATTCACCTTGTTCTACTCACTTCACTTTGCCTCAATTCATATAATTCTTTCCAAGTTTTTCTGAAATCATCCTGTTCCTCATTTCTTATGGAACAATAGTTTTGCATTATAACCATTTATCACAACTTGTTTAGACACTCCCTAATAATGGACATATCTTTGGTTTTCAATGTTTTGCCACCATAGGAAGAGCTGCTATAAATATTTTTGTACATGTACCCCCTCAATATTTGATATCTCTGGGATACAGACATAGTAGTGGTATTGCTGAGTCAAAGGGTATACATAGCTCTATGGACTTTTGGGCATGGTTCCAGATTGCTCTCCAGAATGGTTGTATCAATTCACACAACCACCAACAGTGTATTAGTATTCCAATTTCCTCATGTCTTATTCAGCACTTACCATTTTCCGTTTTTGAACCTTTTAGTCAATCTGATTAGTTTGAAATAGTTTCTCAGAGTTGTTTTAATTTGTATTTCTCTAATCAACAATGATTCAGAGCATTTTTTCATATGTATATAGATGGTTTTAATTTTCTCATCTGAGAACAGTCTGTTCATATTCTTTGACCATTTATCAATTAGGGAATGATTTCATTTCTTATACATTTATATCAGTTCTTTATACATTTGAGAAATGAAGCTGTTGTCAGAGCTACTTGCTAAAAAATTTTCTCAGTTGTTTCTTTCCCTGCTAATCTTGATTATATTCGTCTTTTGATTTTTTTCATGTAAATTGTGTGAGATGTTGTTCTATATCTAATTTCTGCCATATTGTTATCCAATTTTCCTAGCATTTTTTGATAAATAGTGTTTATTCTCCCCAAACCTTGGATCTTTAGATTTATCAAATACTAGATTACTGTGGTCATTTACTATTGAATGATGATTACTTAATTTATTCAATTGTTCCAATACTCTATTTCTAAGCCAGTATCAGATCGCTTTGATAATTAGAGCTTTATGCTATAGTTTGGGATCTAGTATGGCTAGGCTCTTATCCTTTGAATTTTTTCCCATTAAATTCTTTGGTATTCTTAACCTTTTGTTTTCCACATTAATTTTGTTATATTTTTCTAATTCCATGAAATAGTGTTCGAGTAGTTTGGTTGGTAAGATACTGAAAAGGTAAATTTATTTTGGTAGAATTGAAAACTTATTGTATTGGTTTGGCCTATTGCTTCTCAGCCTTTTGGCTAAGATCAAGTGTAGTATATTGGCTTTATTTATTAGTAATTCCTGTTTACCATGTTGTTTAAGTATGGCTTTATTTGTATGTAAAGTGATTTGTAATTATGTTCATGTAGTTGCTGGGCTTAATTTGGTAAGTACATTGCCAGGTTTTTAAATTGTCTTCAGGTATTTTTAATATAACTTCTCTTTCTCTGTTTAGATGTTAGATTTTGTTAGTGGCATATAGAAATGCTGATGATTTATGTGGGCTATTTTATATCTAGCAACTTTGCTGAAGCTGTTAATTATTTCATTAGTTGAATTTCTAAACTCTCTAAATATAACATCATATAATCTGCAAAGAGTGAGAACCTTGTTTCTTTATTGCCTATTCTAATTCCCTCAATTTATTTTTTCTTCTCCTATTGCTATAGATAGTATTTCCAGCACAACACTGAATAGCAGTGGTGATAATGGACTTCATCCCTGATCTGATCGTGAAAATGTCTAGATTATTTCCATTAGAGATAATACTTGCTGATAGTTTGAGAGAGATATTACTTATCATTTTAATGAAAACTTCTTTTATTCCAATGTTCTCTGATATTTCTGTAAGGAATGGATATTGTATTTCTCAAAGACTTCTGCTTCCATTGAGATATCAATATGGTTTCTGTTTTGTTGTTTATATGGTTAATTATGCTGAGAGTTTTCCTGATATCGAACCATTCTTGCATTCCTGTTCATAGTGTAAAATACTTGTGATTTATTGCTATAATCCCCTTTATAGTATGTCATTTTTTAAATTTGTATCAATATTCATGAGGGAGATTGGTTTGTAGTTTTCTTTCTTTGTTTTTATTTTCTCTTCATGGCTTAGATATCAACATCATAGTAGTATCATAAAAGGAATTTTGTAGAATTCCTTCTTTACCTATGTTTCCAAATCACTTATATTGTTTTGGAATTAATTATTCTTTGAGTGTTTTGTAGAATTAACTTGTGAATCCATATGGTCCTAGGGATGTTTTCTTAGGGAGGTCATTGATGCCTTGTTCAATTTCATTTTCTGAAATGAGATTAAGTATTCTATTTCCTCTTCAATTAATTTGGATTATTTCTATTTCTATAAATATTCATCTATTTGTCTCAGATTGTGAATTTACCTTTTTCATTTTTGATATTGGAAATTTGATTTTCTTCTTTCTTTTTTAAATGAAATTAATCAATGGTTAATCTATTTTATAGTTTTTTAAATAAAACCATCTCTCTGTCTTATTTATGTTAGTTGTTTTCTTTCAGTTTTATTAAACTTGTCTTTGATTTCAATATTTACAATTTAGTGTTTAATTGGGGATTTTAAATTTATTTTTTCTGCTTTTTTAGTTTATTAAATTCAAACTTATTCTTTCTCCATCTTATTAATGTAAGCATTTAGAGAAATATGTTTCCACCTGGATACAACTTGAAATACATCACATAAATTTTGGTCATCTCCTCATTATGCTTCGCTTTAACAAAACTATTGAATATTTCTATAATTTGTTCTTTGATCTACTCATTTTTTGGATAATGCTATGTAGCTTCCAATTAATTTTTAGTCTTTATGCTACCCTGTGTAGAATGCAATCTTTATTGCATTATAATCTGAAAAGCATGAAGTTAATATTTCTGCTTTTCACAATTGTGATGTTTTTGTGACCTTTTATACGGTCATTTTGGGGAAGATATCACATACTACTGAATAAAAGGTATAATCCTTTCTATTCCCATTCAATTTTCTCCAGATGTTTATCATATAAAATTTTTCTAATGTTTTATTTCCCTCCTTAACTTACTTGTTGTTTATTTTTTGGTTGGATTCATCAAATTCTGAGAGGGGAAGTTTGTAGTCCACCACTAGTATACTTTTACTGTCCATTTCTGCCTGTGGCTTATGTAATTTCTCCTTTAGGAATTTGTCATTTGTTGCATATATGTTTACTATTGATATTACTTCATTGTCTATGGTACCTTTTAAAATGATGCAATTTCCTTCCTTATATTTTTATATTAGATTGATTTTTCCTTAATTTTTCTGAGATCCTGATTGCAACTTTCTTTCTTTCTTTCTTTCTTTGGTCTAGTGGGATCCCTGTTCCAAGTCTGCAATGTAGTTCATGCTGATGTTCAGGGTAATTTCAGCTGCCTTTAGGTCCCATAGCTTCACTGACTTGATATGGGATAATATCAGCTGTTTTGTGCAACTGGATTTTATTCTTCCTGTTGCCAGTTCCCCTGGTGTCTTAGGAGGTGGCCTATTCTCCAATTTCATGGTCTCTAGGTCATGCTTGGTGGGCTGGTCCAGCTGGTATTTTCCCTGGGGCCACATTTAATGGGCAAGTTTTACCTGCATTTCATCCTGGGCTATACTTGGTGATAAGCTGATCTTGCCTGTACCTTTCCCAGATGCATTGAATAGACTAGTTATACCTTTACCCTTCCAGCCTGCACTGGCTGGGCTGGTTCCTCCTGAGCTCCCTTCATGGTTGTTTTCAGTGGGCTCTACTTTTGCCTGAGCTACATGCAGTGGTCTTATCCCTGCTTTGTCAGTTACTTGATGTTGCATGCACTGGACTACTCTTCCACACACTGTGAACTTGATCTCTCCTATTTTTCTTTATTTTGAAAATTTTTTCTCCCATTTTTGGAGTGTAGAGATGTAAGAAAATGGGTTTGGGTAAGCTATTATTGTTCCTTCCAATGGCATCTTATTTCTCAGAAGAAGAAGAGGAAAATCAATTTTAACAATTGTTGCCTATTAACAGACTGCCTCCTAAGAGAGTAAATTTCCCATCACAGAAGATATTTAAAGAGAGTTTCATTGACATTGTCTCAGATGTGTTAATGAAAAGGTACCTTGATTTGAGAGAGATGTTGTTAGCTAATCTCCAAAATTCTGCATTTCTCTTATATTCTATTAACAAGCAATCACATTGTCAAGCACGTAGTATTTGGTAGAGGAGTAGTTTGAGGGACTCAAATTACCAATATACTAAGTTTGTATGCTTAAAAGCATCCAAACTGCTTTAAATTTGTTCAGAAGATCAGTTAAGGGGAGGTAAAAGTCCATTTGGTCTTTACTCAGTGCCCTTTCAGTTTTAAAGAAAATTATTCATAGTTTCCTTTAATGTCTGCTATTCTGTCTGGGAGGAATGACTCAATGGAAGTTGTTCTTTAATTCAAAACAAACAGATTGCTTACATAGTGAATGATTCACAGGGATTTCAATGTTTGTTAGCAATTCCATATATTTCTGGTGTTGGGTATTTCAATCAATCTCTTAGCTTAACCCAAATGGGAAGAAAAATGCTGAGTGGACAATTGTCACTGATATTCATTTTCCAAAATCTTACCCATTTGTAGACTACACAAGTAACTAAAAACTGCACAGCCTTTTAATTGTAGGTTCATGCTGAATCCTTTAGAATATTGGTAATGGTATGAATAAAATTTTGCATGGGAAGTGGCTTTCACCTGACTCAGGTTAATAAATGGTCAGAACTCATTACTCTTACTTTATTTTTAAGTTTTATCATTTTATATTACAATAAATGGTCAGAACTCATTACTCTTACTTTATTTTTAAGTTTTATCATTTTATATTACTCCATCCCTTCTGATTCAGTGAGCTTTCCCCCATAATAAAGAAAAACATAATAATTAAACAAAACCAACTAGTATAGTGACCAATTATCACTGCAGAAGCATCATTCCACACTTATAGTCCCCTAACTCTGCACTTAATAGAAGTGGAAAATTTTCTCATTTCTTCTCTGGGTCTATGATCAATCATTGTAACTGAATAGAAATTATACAACATTTAGCTTTATTTTATTGTATAGTAATTTACATTATATTGTAGGTACGATATATGCTGCTTTACTGATTCTGCTTACTTCTTTAAGTATTATTTCATATCTTCAACTGATAAACCTTTACTTTGTTTTTTAAAAATTTAATAAAATTTAATTAAGACTTTATCCATTTTCTTCCTCATATCTTCTCAAAATTAATAGAAAAATAAACCAAAAGTTCCTCTAACATACATTCATAGTGAAGCAAAAGAAAATCCCACATTCTTCATTTTAAAACATACATATTTAATTTTGTATCTTGAATATTTAATTTATGTGTCAGAAAAGAGCATGATTCATCATCACTCTTTTAATGATTAAAGTTGGTCAAAATCCCTCAAAGATTTTTTGCCTTTGTAATGTTGTCACCATATAAATTGTCATCTCTTTTCAACAAATTATGCTCACTTCACATTGCATCTGTTCATATAATTTTTGCAAATTTCTCTAAACCTATGCTTTTTATTACTTATTTCACAATAGTCTTCCATACATAAAGCATAAGAAGTTCAGGCATTCCCCAACTGATGTGCATTATTATAGTTTCCAGTTATTTTTCACTACAAAAAAAGTACTATAACTAGTCTTGGGTATACATTGATCTATGATTCATTTGAGATATTATACAACATCATTGCATTTGCATAACTTTGGTAATTAAGGGGATAAATTCAGTTTCATCTTTGTACTCCTTTCCCATCCTGTTCATACTGGTCCTAATAAAAAGATCCAAGGGCCAGATGAATTCTCAACCAAATTCTACTAAAAATTCAAAGAACTGCAATAGTACATAAACTATTTAGAATAATAGTGGAAAAATGGAATCTTTCCAAATTATTTTATGTCATAAATACAGTATTGATAACTAAATCTGGAAGAGCTAAAACAGAGAAAGAAAACTCTAGACCAGTCTCCCTAATAAACATTGATACAAAAATTCTAAATAAAACACTACCGCAGAGAATACATTAATATAATAAGAATAAGAAACCAAGATCAGGTAGGTTTTATACCAGGAATGCAGATATACTAGGAAATATGTCAGCATAATTGACCATATCAGTAACAAAACCAACAGAAACCAGATGATTATTTCAATAAATGCAGAAAAAGCATTTGGCAAAATACAACACCCATTCCTTATGAAATATTAGAAACATTGGAATAAATGGAACCTTCCTCAAAGTTATAAATAGCATCTATCTAAAATTATCATCAGGCATTATCTGCAAAGGGAATAAACTAAAAACCTTTCCAATAAAATCAGGGTAAAGCAAGAATGCTCAACATCACTGCTATTATTTAATATTTTACCAGAAATTCTTGCTATAGCAATAAGAACAGAAAAAGAAATTGGAGGCATTATAATAGACAACGAAGAAAAAATGTTACCACTCTTTGCCAATGATATGATGATATACATATGGAACCCCATAAAATCAACCAAAATTCTAGAATTAATAATTTCAACAATGTCTCATGATACAAAATAAACCCACACAGATCCATCAACATTTCTACTTACCACTAACAAACGCCAATAGCAAGAGATAGAAAAGAAAAATTCCATTCAAAATAACTCTAAACAATATAAAAGACCTGGGGGTACACCTACAAAACAAATTGAGAAACTACATAAACATAATTATAAAAACACTCCACACAAATAAATTCAGACCTAAACAACTATAAAAACATTTATTGCTCACAGATAGTCTGAGCAAATATAGTAAAAATGACATCACCTAAATTAATTGACCTATTTTGTGCCTTACTAATAAAAGTACCCAAGAATTATTTCATAGAACTAGAAAAATGACAAAAAAATTAATCTGAAAAAAGGCCAAGAATATCAATGGAATTAATTGAATTTGGAGAAAGAACTCAATAATTGACAAAAACTGCTGGGATACTGGAAAGCAGTAAGGCACAGATAGGTGCACTCTATACACCAGGATAATGTCAAAATGGATACTCAATCTAAAAAGAGAGTGATTCAATGCACAAATTATTTGAACATGAAAGGTTAATTTATCAAACATAAATAAGGGAAGAATTTAGGACCAAATAAGACATAAAGAACATTATAAAAAATGGAATAAATAATTTGCCTACATCAAATTAAAAAGATTTTGCACAAACATAAACAATGAAGCCAAGATTGTAAGGAAAATACAAATTTTTGGGAAAATTTAGAGCAAGTATCTCTGGCAAAGGCCTCATTTCTCAAATATATAGAGAGTTGATGTACATTTATAAGAATACAAAGCATTCCACAACTGATAAATAGTCAAATGATATGAACAGCCAGGTCTAGAATGAAGAAACTAAAACTATCTATAATTGTATTTAAAATGCGAAGAAAGGTGACCTAGCAGAACCAGATCTCAAACTGTACTATAAAATGATAATCATCAAAATAGTTTGATACTGGCTTAGAAATACACCAGTGGGAATAGATTAGATACACAATAAACAGGGGTAAATGACCTTAGCAACCTAGTGTTTTTTAAATCCAGAGATCCCAGCTTTTCGGATAAGGACTCACTAATTCAATAGAAACCCCTTGCAAAATTGAAAAATAGAATGCCAGACACTAGGTATAGACAGTTATCTCAAACCCTATACAAACAAAATGGGTATATGATTTAGATATAAAGAATGATGCCATAGACAAATTAAGTGAACCAAGAATATTTTCACTGGCCGATCTATGGAGAAGGGAAGAACTTATGATCAAAGAGATAGAAAGCATTATAAGATGTAAAATTAATAACTTTATTTTATAAATTTAAAAAGCTTTTGTACTAATAAATCTAATGCAACCAAAATTAGAAGGGAAAAAATAAACTGGGAAAAAATTTAAATAAATTTGTCTGATAAAGGTCTAATATCTCAAATCTATAGAGAACTAAGTCAAATTTACAAGAATACAAGTAATTCGTCAACTGACAGAGGATATGAACAAGCAATTTTCAGATAAAGAAACCAAAATTATCAATAATCATATGAAAAAATGTTCTAAATCATTCTTGATTAGAGAAATATAAATTAACACAACACTGATACCAACTCACCCCTGTCAGATTGGCCTATATGACAGAAAAGGAAAGTGATAAATGTTGGAGTGGATGTGGCAAAACTGGGACACTAAAGTTTTGGTGATATCTTTGGGATAATGACCAAGTAGTGGTATTAGAGAATCAAATGATATCCTCAATTTTAGGACCCTTTGGGGATAGTTCCAAAGTGTCCTTCAGAATTATTGAATCAGTTCACAAATCCACCAATGATAAATGTTGGAGGGGATCTGGTGAAATTGGTATACTAGTACACTGTTGGTAGATGGAGGAAATGGACCAACTTGCACAAAGATTTTTTAGCAGGTCTCTTTGTAGTGTCAAAGAACTGGAAACCGAAAGGGTGTTCACCAATTGATGAATTAAAGGACAAGTTATGATATATCATTATAAAGAAACAATATTGTACCGTAAGAAACAATGGACGGAATGAATTCAGGAAAACCTGGAAAAGCTTATATGAACTGATGGAAAGTAAAGTGGAAGGTCCTTTCATTCTTATGATTTCTAGTGTTTTCAATAGGAAGGGAACAAAGTGAAAAGCAGAACCAGAATAAATGTTTATACAGTAACAGTAATATTATGTGCTGATCAACTGTCAAGGACTAAACTATTATTAGCAAAACAATGTCACAAGATAATCCCAAGGAACCTGTGAATAAAAAATGCTATCTTAAGTCAAGGAAGGGATGGTTGAAATCTGATTATAGATCAAAACATACCATTCTTTTACTTTATTTTCTTTATGAGTTTCTTTTTTAAATTGTAGGTGTAATATGTATCTTCTCTCTTGGCATGTGGAATATGGAAATATATATTGCATGAAAACACTGGTATAATCTGTAATAAAATACCGCCTTGGAGGGAGTATGAGGGAGGGAAATCTTTTAATCACAAAATGTCATAGAAGGATTATTACAAAATTTCTACATGTAATTTAAAAAGAGGTTTATGATACAATATAAATTCTTAAAAATCCCTTTTGTTATTTCCTATGGTACAATAATTTTGCATTATATTCACATATGACCATTCCTCAATTGATGGGCATGTCCTTAGGTTTCAGTTCTTTTAGACTACTAAAAAACTATTATGAATGTTTTTGTACTTGAGTCTTTTACCCCTTTCTTTTTTCTCTCTCTTTGGGGTACTGTAATAGTAGTTGTATCTGTATGCCAAAGGATATTCATAGTTTAGTGATATTTTGAATATAGTTCCAAAATGATTTTCAGAATGGCTGGAACAGTTCATATATCCAATGGTACATTGTTTCCCCACAGTCCCTCAAACTTTGCTCATTTTCCATTTTTCCAATTTTGAAAATATAGTAGATATTAGGTAGAAATTGCTTCCACTTTGTATTTATCTTTTTTATAAGTGATTCAGGGCATTTTTCTCATAGCTGTTAATAGCTTCTCTTTCTGCTTTTGAAAAACAATTCTTCTATGATTTTTTGTGATTAAAAATTTTTCTTCCCCCCCCTCCGAATCCTCCTAAGGCAGTAAATATTTTGTTATAGGTTATGCCAATGCTTTCATGCAATATATATTTCCATATTCTCCATGCCACCAGAGAAGACATATATTAAACCTACAATTTTAAAAAATTCAAGTTTATTGATTCAAATTTATAAGACTAAGAGCCATTTCCTAACATATAAATATTTGGTAAAGGTTATGAAAGCCATTTTCTCCCAGGGGAAAGAGCACAGGCTATCAACAATAATATAAAATGCTCTAAATCACGAATAAGTAGAGAAAACTAAATTAAAGCAACACTGAAATTCTACATCACACCTCTCATGATGATAAAAAAAAAGTAAACAACAAATGTTAGAGAGGGTATGGAAAACTCAGCACAGTAGTTCATTGTTATTGTTGTATTGAATAGTTCCAGTAATTATAAAGAGCTTTTTGGAACTATGCCCAGAAAGATCCCAAATCATGCATAACATTTGAATAAGCTATACCACTATAAGGCCTCTATCCTAAAGAATTCAAAGAAAAAAAAATATCTAAATATGGACAAAATGTTCAGAGCACCTCTTTAGATAGTAGCTCAAAATTGGAAACTATAGAAATTTCTTGTTGGGAACTGAGTAAATAAGGTATTGTATATGATAAATGTGGAACATTATAGTTTTTAATTTTGAACCAACTCTGAATTCTTGGTTTTATGCCATATAAAATGACAATGTAGAGGAAACTAGACAGATCTTTAGGAACCGATACAGAGCAAAGTGAACAGAAATAGGAAAATAATTTGTTCAGAGATAAATACATAAGAAAGAAAAAATTAAGTATTTTAGAACTCAGATCAACATAATAATAAATCACAAACTGTTACATTAAAAATAACATGACTAATTCTTTTTTTGCCTTTATTTGCCATTTTGTGAAGTTAAGTTGCAGCTTCTTATAAGTGACTTGATCACAGAAAAGTCCCAAGGCAGGAAAGTGACAAGACTACTGGCCCCCTATGTCAGGATCACCTGATCTTCTCTATCAATAAAAAAGTATATGTCTCAACTCATATAATCCTATTTTTATAATACCTCCAATTATATAATCATTGCTGAATTTGAGGTTCTGTGTCCTTGGGCTATCAATAAACTGCAACCTGATTTGTTTCTGTAACAACATACATTGTTAAACAAATTGTTTGAATGTAACTAATCAGTATTTTTAATTTCAACATAATAAAATCCTAAATCATAAAGATGGAATATACCACCCCTTGATAGAGGGTTGAAGAATTTAAAGTATTGAATGAGCAAAATAGGGGAGCTAAGTGGTAAAAGTGGCAGCTATATGGCACAGTAGATAGCCAAATATAGAGTCAGGAAGACTTGAGTTAAAATTTGATCTCAGGCACATACTAACTATGTGTTATAAAATTAAAATTAAAATCAAATGTTTCAAGTCTTATATTTTAAAAAGTTATTTTCTGACAAAATAGAACCATGTGACTAAGTTTTTCTACCTGCTCAAAAGTCCTGCTCCACTAAAGCTTCAACAGGAAGGAAAGAGAGCTAGACATGGAACTTCAGCCAATTTATATCCTGTCTACATTAGCATGTAAAAACAGGAAGTGAATGGGGTTCTGGAAATCCTAGTTTTTAGGGTAACAGATTTTAATTAAACAACCCCCCTGTGATCCTTTGGAAGACTAGTCTCCCCAATGGAACTTGTAAACATAACCAACTTGTAAATTACAATAATTTGGGGATAAAAGGGAAAGAGAACAAAACTAATGATTCTTAGACTCATTGACAAAAAGCCAATTAGGGGAAAGTCCCCTTCAGCACAAGAGTATACATACAAAATAAATGTGTTACAACCCTCCACAGTTCAATTTCATTACAACCCAAAATTCATTTTGGATCTTTCGGTGCAGTGTGAGGTTTCTGCAGGCATGTCCATTGCACCTTACTAAGTAGTTCACTTTCTGTATTCTGGGAAGTAGCAAGTTTAAAATTACTCTCAAACAAGAAAGATTTTTATAAAACTAGAATTTTATGACACTGATACAATCCCCCCTGAGGTGGGTATTGACAAACACATGGATCAACTCAGGTAGCCACTGAAACTCATGGCTTTCAGTCTTGGCTGAAATGCTCCCTCTTGGGGGCCATTTAGTGGTACCATGCCCCTTAATTTTCCAACCTCTTGTATAAGACTATAACCCATCATGGGATAATCAAATCCCTTGGGTTTGCTCCCTCTTTTGGTATGAGACTATAGTAGTTCTAAAGGTATGTCTTTTATATGTCCCATCCATTGTATTTTGGAGACAAGGACTACAATAGTGAAACTCACTTAAGATTTTTATAAATACAGAGGTGAAAGGTTTTTCACCTTGCAGATGAGACATTTATACGTCTCATCCACTACATTTTTATAAATGTGGAGGTGGGGAATATAATAGGCATTTAACTTCAGAAGGCCCTTTAAAATCAATTTAATTTTTTTTAGATCATTAAATTTTCCTGGACTTTTACAATGATATTTTCTTCAGTCCAGTCACACTGAGAGGCAAAAATAAAGACAAATAAAGACAGTATCTTAAAGTGACATAGTATAACAGAACTTAAATGAAATAAAATCTTAAAATAATTAATCAGCAAATACAATATATGTTACAAGATACAGGCATTGAATTCAAGAGTCCTTTTTTCCCAGTTCCAACACAGAGACTTCCATAAAACAATGGAGTCTGAAAAGTTTTAAAAATTTCACATCCAGACTCTTTAAAGTTCTTTCCCCTCTCCAGGATCATTATCCAGTTAGGTTCCATTTGTCAGACCTCTGGGATCTCCCATAGTGAGGGAGAATTCTGAGCTGAACATAGCTTGGAGGAATCCCATATTGGATGTCTTATAGAGACTGGGAAGGCCAGAATGGCAAGTGGATATAGGGATATGAATCTCTCCCATGAATCTCAGGCAAGCTATCCACAAGGACCAGTGCACCCAGGAAGAAAAAGCATCCTAAAACTGGTAGCTGCTTGAAATAGGCAATGCACTGCTCTTTCATAGAGCAGGTCATGATTATAATTCTATTTCCTATTTGGAAGAGTCACCTTACTTCCCCCTTCCCCTAGGGGTAAACTGACAGGGAGCAGCTTGCTTCCCTTTCCCTGAGGACAGGGAGTTAAGAGGGATTGCTTAAGGGAAACACACCCAGGCTTCCAAGGCAAGCAGCAAGTAAGCACTCAGCTGTTGACAATGTAAGGGAAAGAGGGGTTTATACTTTCCCAGCTTACTGGAGATCTACTCCAAGGACTTCAAGCTTGTTGGTAGCAATGAGTAGCAGCAACTGCAATCAGCACCAGTAATAGGAAGAACAGGAGTAGCAGCAGTGTCCTAAGCAGGCAGCTAGGACCACCCAGGGAATCAGCAGCAGGAGGCAGGATCGACATCAATAGGCAGCAGCTCCAAAGAGAATTGGGGAGGTGGGGGGATGAATGGATGGTTGTCATGAATGTAAAATTAAAATTAAAGTTGAATACTTCAAGTATTATATTTTTAAAAGTTTATTATCTGACAAAATAGAACCACATGACCAAGTTTTTCTACCTGCTCAAAAATCCTGCTCTACCAAAGCTTCAACAGGAAGGAGAGCTAGACATAGAACTCCACCCAGTTTATATCCAAACTGAATTGTCTGATCCTCCATATTAGTAAATGATATACACTTATCAGATATGAGAAATGATGTAGATTTGAATTGAGGGATTTTAAAATTAAATTTATTCAATGAATGATAATGAGAGGGAGAGAGTAATTGAAATATTTATTACTTGAAAACATAATAAACTATTTAATCCCTTGTTTTTTCATATCCTTTGCTCAATTCATTGTAGAATGACTCCTTTATAAATTTGATTTGTAAGAATATAAAAAAATTGTTTTTATGCTAATACAAAAGTTCTAAAGTAATACTGTGGTTACCAATTTAAAAATATTATAGCTTAAGTAAAAATTACTTTTAGTAGCTTTATTTACAAAAAGGTAGAAAGAGTGAAAGTGGAGAAATGTAAGAGGAAGGTAGAAAATTGTCTACCCTATCTCCTAAATGTTGCTCTGATGTCCAGCTCAGCCCCAGAAGGACTCAGTAACCTTCAGCCAGAGGACTCAGTGGTGTCTTCAGCAAGGGTTCCACCAATGCAGCCTCCTCCAAGAAAGGAAGGCTTCTCTGGAACCAATCTCTCCAGAGTCCGGGAAAGGAAGGCCAGCTACTCACCCAGAAAGCCAAAGCATGAACCAGGGGAAAAGTCTCCAATAAGAAGTCTTCTGAAGGTGAAGTCCAAAAACCAAGTCAAAAAGGCAAAGTCTCAAAAACTCCCTTTAACAGAAAATTCAAGAGTTTTTATAGTCCTTTTTCCACCTCACTTCCTGTCCTTTCCCCACTTTACAGGAACCAATCACAAACTTTCAATTTGTCTAGCACTGCCCAGGTGGTAGTGGCCTCTGGAGTTGTTACCCATTCTGGCAAGTGACTTCCAAATTCTTATACTTAGTGTTAAATAGGGGTGTGTAAATTTTTGATTGTTTAATTTAAAAGTTGCTGATTTATAGACAAAGTTTGATTTACTCTTCATAGATTTAATATTTACATATATTTCAAATGACATTATGCCATTTTGCAAATATTATTTTTCTCACAAGTATTTTCATTTTATTTTATGTGCATCAATCTTATTTGTATAAAATGTTCTAATTTTGTGAAATCAACATTGTCAGTTTTATGTTCTGTGGTCTTTACAATTCCTAGTTTGTACATAAATCCTTCCTACATCCATATGTCCAAATGAAAATGTCTTTCTTGCTATACTAATTGGTTCATGCTCTGACTTTTTACATTTCTCATGCCATTTGGAGCTAATCTTTTTTTTAAAAAGCCTCATTTTCCATCTTAGAGTCAATACTATGTTTTGGTTCTAAAGCAAAAGACTGGTAAGGCTTAGGCATTGGGGGTAAGTTAATTACTCAGGGTAATACAGATAGGAAAAATATAAGACTAGATTTGAACCCAAGACATCCAATCTCTACTTCTGGCTTTCAATCCACTAAGCCATTTAGCTGCCATTGAAGCTAATCTTGATAAAAACTAGGAGTTATTGGTATATACCTAAATTCTGAAAGACAGAAGCTCAGTATTCCCAGGAGCTTTTGTTGAATAATTACTCCTTACTCTAATGGCTTAGGACCATTTGGATGTCTTTGAGTTTATTACACTAAGTTACTAGATTTATTTTCTTCTATATGCCATGTACCTAATCTGCTATTATGATCAATCTGTTCTAACCAGTAACAGTTCATTTTTATGTTTAGGTATTTGAGGTAAAATGTAGGTATAGTATTGTTCTAGCCCTTTATTTCTTTTTTATTATCATTTTCCTTTAAATTATTGATATTACAAAGTAACATTTTGAGAGTGATTAGTATGACAATAAATAAATAGATTGAATTAGGTTGTATTATCATTTTATTATATGTCTCAACTTACCCATGGACAATTTATATTTTGGCAATTATTCAGGTCTGTAATTTCTTTAATGAGTATTTTGTCATTGGATTCACATTGTCTCTGTGTATATTAATAGATAAGATCCTAAGAATGTGTTATATTAGTATTTTTAATGAAATTTCCATTTCTCTTCATAATGAATTTTGTTGATATTATTTTAAAAGATTACAATTTTTCTGTATCATTTTATACTCTGAGGTAAAAAAAATTGGAGAAGTTATTGTTTCCATTCATTTTAGTTGAATCTCTAGGGTGGTCTAAGTGAAACTTCATATGATCAGCAAAAAATAAAAATAGTTTTTTCTCTCCTTTTCTTATGCATTTCTTATAAATAGCATATTGTTAGTTAATGCTTTCTAAACTTTGCACCATTCTTTTCCATTTAAAGTTGTGTTCATCTTATTTACCTTGCAGTTAGACCTATTAATTTTGTTTGTTTTCCACCATCTTATTGTTTCACATATACTAAAAATCTTTTTGAAAACAGACTTCTCAGATTAAAAGACTACTTTCCATTAAATGTCATCATCCTACACAATAGATTGCTATAATAATTGTTGTGGTGGTTACCATTCTCTCAGGATGTGGACAACGATATATAATGAATGATTTAATTTGCCCTTTACCATAAACATTAGGAGAAATGTGGATTTGTGTTTATACAAACTGTTTTTCAAGTAATTTTTTACATGAAATACTTTCTACTTTCTCCTATTATTTGAGTATCTTATCTCATGGAAGAATCTGATTCTGTTTGATCTTTTCTAATTGTCAGGGAATCTGTTACTTGAGTAGGGCTTTATATCTCCAGTACTAATCTATTAATTCTCATTCTAAGTATTTTCTTCAGAAATGTCATTTCTTTGTATTAACTCTTTTATTATAATTTGATTTGAATGCTCAAGAATTTATTGCTTATTTTTTAAAGAATTCTAGTTGACATTTTAGTAAAAAAATAATTTTTTTTAATTTGGTCAAAAATTCCTGTAATTTTCCTGAATTGAAACTTTGTGTTAGAGGTAGGTTGTGCACACTTTTGAAGGGTATTCTGGAATCTCATAAGGTCCTGATTTGTATTATCTGATTGACTTTTTCCAGATATTAAGTATTGTGTTCCTTATGTATATTATGAATAGATTATTCCATGGAGCTAGAAATTTCCCTATATGTATATATTTGTGTGCATATATTATTTGACTTTTTAAAATGACGAGTAAAACAATTTTCACATCAATTATTAAAAATATTGAATTCTAAATTCTCTTCTTCCATCCCTTCTCTACTCATTGAGAAAGCAAGCAAGTTCATATAGGTTATACAAGTAAAATCATATTTAATAGATTTTCAATTAGTCATGTTGTTAAAGAAAATAAACTAGAAGGAAGAAAAAACAAGAAAAATAAAGTTAAAAACAAAAGGATGCCTTTATCTCCATTCAAATTTAATCATTTCTTCCTCAGGCAATATATAGTCTTTCATCATAAGTCTTTCAGAATTGTCTTACATCATTGAATACTGAGAATATCTGTTAGTCACAGTTGGCGCTTATACAATATTCGTATTACTGTGTTCTTTTTCTGTTCACTTCACTTCAGTTTGTGTAAGTCTTTCCATACTTTTTTTGAAAGCATTCTGTTCATTGTTTCTCATACCTCAATGGTATTCCATCACAATCATTTACAATACTTGTTCATTCATTCCCTAATTCATAAGTATCCCCTCAATTTCCAATTCTTTGCCACCACAAAAAGCTGGTATAAATATTTACATACACCCAGGTTCTTTTTTTTTTCTTTAATCTCTTTGTGATGAAGACCTAGTAATGTATTGCCTAATCAAAGGCTATATCTGGTGTTATATCATTTTGGGCAAAGTTCTAAATTATTCTCCAGTCACTGGGTATGTTCACAACTCCATCAACAATGAATTACTCCCAATATTCCCAGTCCCCTTCAATATTTGTCATTCTCCTTTTCCATTATATTAGCCAATCTGAGAAGTGTGAGTTGGTGCCTCAGTCATTTTTTCATCTCTTTTAGAAGTTGATAAATGAATTCTTTGAATTTCTACTTAACTAATAGTTCTAGGCTACCTGGGCAGTTTACTTTGATAGCTTTTTTTTTTTTTTTTAGTTTTTTTTTTACATTTATTAATATTCATTTTTAACATGGTTACATGATTCATGCTCCTCCTTTCCCCTTCAACCCCCCCCGCGCCCCCCCTACCCATGCGCATTTCCACTAGTTTTGTCATGTGTCCTTGATCAAGACCAATTTCCAAATTGTTGGTAGTTGCATTGGTGTGGTAGTTTCGAGTCTACACCCTCAATCATGTCCACCCCGACCCATGCGTTCATGCAGTTGTTTTTCCTATATATTTCCTCTCCTGCAGTCCCTCCTCTGAATGTGGGTAGCATCTTTACCATAAATCCCTCAGAATTGTCCTGGGTCATTGCATTGCTGCTGGTTCAGAGGTCCATTACATTCGATTTTACCACAGAATGTCAGTCTCTGTGT
>NC_058130.1:610378432-610435100 GCF_016433145.1 Gracilinanus agilis | reverse complement strand
GTGTTCCACCCTCACCCTGTAAATTATTCTTCTGATTACTATAATAGTGAATATTATAATAGTGAATAGAGTTCACTACAGAGAATTAAACATAACATTTCTCTACATAGGAATACAGATAATTAGATCTCACTGAGGCCCTTAAAAAGGCAAATTTAAAAATTACAAGTTTTCTTTCTTTTCCCTCTGTAACTTATTTACCTTTTCAGGTTTCTCTCGATTTTTGTGGTTCGATATCAAACTTTCCATTCAGCCCTGGTCTTTTCTGTGCAAATACGTGGAATTCTTCAATTTTGTTGAATGCCCATACTTTCCCCTGGAAATATATAGTCAATTTTGATGGGTAGTTGATCCGTGGTTGCAGGCCCAGCTCTCTTGCCTTTCTGAATATTGTATTCCAAGCCTTACGGTCTTTTAGTGTGGAGGCTGCCAGATCCTGTGTGATCCTGATTGGTGCTCCTTGATATTTGAATTGTCTCTTTCTGGCTTCTTGTAAGATTTTTTCTTTTGCTTGAAAGCTTTTGAATTTGGCAATAATATTTCTAACCGATTTCTTCTCTGGGTCGAATATGGTGGGTGTTCTATGGATCCTTTCGATGTTTATATTGCCCTCTTGTTGTAGGACTTCAGGGCAATTTTGCTGAATAATTTCTTTTAGTACGGAGTCCAGGTTTCTATTAATTTCTGGGTTTTCTGGAAGACCAATTATTCTCAAATTGTCTCTTCTAGACCGGTTTTCTTGGTCTGTCACTCTCTCATTGAGATATTTCATATTTCCTTCTATTTTTTCAGTCTTTTGACTTTGTTTTATTTGTTCTTGTTGTCTTGAGAGATCATTGGTTTCTAATTGCTCGACTCTAGCCTTTAGGGACTGGTTATCGGCTATAATCTTTTGGTTTTCGGCTATAATCTTTTGGTATTCCTTTTCAATCTTGTCATTTCTGGTGTTCAATTTGCTTATCAGTTCATTTGATTTCTGAGCCTCACTTTCCAATTGCAAGATTCTACCTTTTAAACTGTTATTTTCTTGCCAGATCTCTTCCATTTTCCTCAGAATCTCAGTTTTGAACTCTTCCATAGCTTGTGAGGAGTTTTCCTTATTTGAGGAGGGTCCGGATGCTTGTTTGTTCTCCTCCTCTGTTTGCTCGGTTGTCTGGATTTTCTCTGTGTAAAAGCTGTCGAGTGTTAAAGACTTCTTCTTTTTGTTATTATTCTTTCTCTTCTGAACCTCCTGATGCTGAGTAGCCATCATTAGCCCAGCAGCTTCTCAGCTTTATCCTCGGGCTCAGTGTCTGTTCCCAATCTATTGGCTCCTGAGGTCTGAATTCTGGTTTTTTCCAAGGTCAAGCCCCCTGGTGGGCCCTCTTGCTTGATCCTCTGCTGGAGGTTTCTTTACAAGTCTCAGGGCGCTGCTTCCACAGTCGTATACCCGTCTGCACTGGTTCCCCACTTAGGCTTAGTTCTGCCTCCGCCCACGCCTCTACTCAGCAGGCACTCTGCGCGCCCAGCGTCCTGCTCCGGCGCGCGCGCTCAGATTTCGCGTGCTTTTTTTGACTTAATGGGGTCCTAAGTCTTGCTGCTGTCAGGAACAGGTCCCGGAGCTGCTGATGACTCGATGGGTGCCCCAAACTTGCCCTATTTCTTTTTAGCTGGGTTCGGAGCTATAGGTGAGTGTGGAGGGGGTGGGGGTGGGGCGGTTGCTCAGCTCGCGATTGAGTGAGTGAGAGCCCTTTTTAGCCTGGAAATGTCTCGATTCCACGTACCTTCCACGCTGTGCCCTGTTGTGGGGTTCCTCCGTTCGTCTGGACTTGTTTTTATGTCCCCTTGAGGAGTTTTGTATGTTTCGGTCAGGAGAGGTTAAGAGCTGATTCTTACTCTGCCGCCATCTTAACCCGGAACCTCTACTTTGATAGCTTTTTGAAATACAGTATCTATGCTTTTTTTTAGTCATTGCTTTCAGGTTGTCCAATAATTCTTAAGTTATTTCTCCTCTATATTTTCTTGGTCAGTTGTTTTTCCAACATGATATTTCATTTTTTCATTCTTTTCATTTTATTTTATTTTTTCTTAGTTTTATGGCATCATTAATTTCTACTTGTTCAATTCTAGTTTTTAAAAAATTTATTTTCTTCACTGAGCTACTATACCTTCTTTTCCATTTGGCCAATTCTACTTTTTATGAAGATGTTTTCAACTGTGAATTTTTATACATCTTTTTTCATGTGCCTAATTTTGCTTTTAAAAATTTTTTCTTTTCAGTTGATTTTTGTGCCTATTTTGTCATTTGGCTTATACTGATTTAAAGTGTTATCTCCTTTAATATATTTTGTGCCTCTTCTACCAAGTTGCTGACTCTTTTTTTTTCATAATTTTCTTTTATCAATATAATTTCTTTTCCCATTTTTCCTTCTACTTCTCTCATTTAATTTTTGAAATACCTGTTGAACTCTTTTAGGAATTATTTTTAGCCCCAAGACAAATATACATTTTTTTGACACTTGGCATATAGTTGTTTTGACATCGTGGTTTTCTTCTGAGTTTCTGTTTTGAACTTGCCTATCACCACATATGGTGATATGTAATATGGTCAGGCTATTTTTTTTGTTCATTCTGCAGGCTATTTCTTGACTTTTAACTTTATATTAAATTTGGGCTCTGTTCCCTGTGTTCAGGGGCACTGTCCTAATTTTCAGGATTTGGGGGCTCCTGTTTTCAGAGTTAATTCTAGGTGTCTTTGTTTTCTGTTCTTTCAAAGTGGTATCTAAAGTATCTAAAGGGAGGCTTGGTCACTATTCTCCTGGTCTGTGCATTGTACTATTTTCCACTCTGCAACTCAGTCTATGGTCCCTGATCCTAGTAATGATCTTTTTTCACTCTGGACTATGATGATAGGTGAGTATCAGCAATGCAAGAGAATCCTGCTCCTAGTGCCTACAAAAAGGCCCTTGTAATCTCCTGACCAGTTGGCAAGATCCCCTTACCCTCTGTGAACTGAGAGATCTGGAAGCTGCTACCAGTGATCTAATCACTAGCTACTGGGAGCTACTAATGCCTACTGAGAGCTAAAAACTTTCATTGGAGGCCAAGGAGTTTGAGTCAAAATAGTATATGATGGCCACCCCTCTAATGTCAGCTATGGAAATTCTGGATCATAGTTTCAGTCTATTCAACAAAAAATTAGGACTTCTCTCATTCTAGAGTTAGTCCCAACACTGGTTAGATTTTAGCTAGCTGGAAATCTCTGTCATTTTAGAATATTAGAACTCTAGGTTCACCTTTAGTCCACAGTTCCTACTGAATCCACAATCCTCATCTAGAATCAGAGCTACACAGTTGTAGACATATCCTGGTCCACAACCCTTTTCTTAAGAATTTCCTCTTCCACTAAGTCTGAGATCCATTCCTGAATCAAAGCTAGAGGCCCACTTTTGGTCTATACCACTTGGATGAATATTGGATGGCCTGTTATGAGTTCAGATTGTAGAGATTCATGCCAATTCCTGGTTACTTATCTATGTGTGAATCTGAGATCACAGGCTAAAAAAATGAGCCACTGTAGTTTTCTCTAAGATTTATAAATCATTTCTCATACTACTGTTCTTTTTCTTTCTTTACTGGAGTAATTAATGAAGAGAACTAGTTTATATGGTTTTTGCCTTGTCCCTCATCTTTACCAGTCACCTTCATTCTGTTCTATGCCTTTTTCTAATGGATATATGATCAGAATGCAAAGATAAGAGGAAAAAATGTCTTTGCATTTCACAAACACCTGACAAAACCAGATAATTTTCTTGTTGAATTAAATGATTTCATGGATAAAAGTTGACATCTTCAAGTTGGTGGATAGTTTAAAAGAGTGGACTATGTCCAGCACTTGATTTAAAAGAGTAGGGGATGGAGGCTTAGTAAGATTATTCAATCCTTGGACAATTAGATCAGGAAATCATTACCTTTAGTTAAATAACTACCGAATTTTATAGCCACAAACATATGCTTATTGGTCCCTCCTTGTCATTTCTCTTTGTCTCTGTCTTTCTATGTCTATTTGTTTCTTTATGCCTGTAATATCTGAAGGATGGATCTCTGGTTTGCTTTTCTTCAAGTGGTTGGTTTCAATCCCAGAAATATGGGTGTTTTTCTGACTAGACTATATTATTTCATTTATAATCTTAGAAAGTATAGATTTATCACTTATCCTGTGGTTTGTTTTCATTATTGGTTCTACTGAAAATGTTCCTCAAGTACAGTCCAATAATCACTAAATAGCAGTAGCTTTCATTAGATGCCATCAAAGTAATGGAATGAAATTAAAATTATGTAAAAGATCAAAGAAATGTTGCCTTTTAAAATTGTAACCTAACAGTTCATAATTTCAGGTATGACTAAAACATAATTCAACTTTTAGCCATTTTTTTATGTGGAGGGAGCAAATTAATTTATCTTAGAGGCAGCTAGAGGGCCCAATGGGTAGAGCATTAGGACAGAGTTAGGAAGATCTAAGTTCAAATCAAGTCAGGTAAAAATCAATTGTCCAAATTATTAAATACCATTATAAGGGTAACCTATAGAGCTGATCAATAAGTGTATATATGTGTGTATGTATGTACAGAGATGCATATATGTAAACAAATATTTGTGTTCATATACACATACCTATTGTAATATGGATACGTGTTCACTCTTCATTTTTGAAGAAGACTAACTATCTCTTCTAGAATCATGAAAGTCCAGTGTTAAAAGGAAAGTTACAAAGTCTGGCAATGGCCCAGGATACAATGGTGTCTTTGATAACTAAATCTCAAGTGCCTCACATTGTCTGTGGCCAAGCTTTAGTTGTTCCACAGCACCTGCTTCAGCCATCTTTGTGGCCATTGGAACAAATTATACTCATCAGCCCATTCCACTTGTATAAATCTTTATGTTTTTGGATAAGGCATCCTCCTAACTCACCAATGGGTTTGTGGAATGTTGGTTGCCCTTAATGTGGTTTGGTCCTTCTATTGAAATGGTTTTACTAGGGCATGGCCAATGAGCTTGCTACTCTTTCTTGGAGTCACTGGAGAGAATTAAGTGAAAAGTGGACAACAAAGGTAGATTAGCAATTGGTTTGTCAAGACTTTACACCAGAGATGCTAGTCCTCTCAGAATATCATTTAAATACACACACACACACACACACACACACACACACACACACACACACACTTATATGTGATAGATAATGCAACTGGTCAATGAATCGGTTCTAGAATTATCCTGGGGAAAAAGAAAGGAATGTAAGAAATTGTTAAGTTGTTTTCATACTCCCAAACTTCATCCAGATATAAAAACTTAAAAAAAATAACAATGTTCTCTTGGTAGTGTTTTAACATACTGACCATTAATCATGGCAAACAAAAATCTCTGAAGTATTAAAAATGATTCCATTCCTCAATGGACAATGGAAGTTGACTGTAACAAATAACAAATAAGGAATTATGAAGAAGAACCAGAATAAAGGGTATAATAAAAGTTTAAATCATCTGCAATGGGGATATATTAGAAGCATTCCCAATATGATCAAGAGTGAAACAAGGTTGCCCATTGTAATGCAAGGTTTCTAGCAGAAGCCTTTTGCTTCTGCAATTTCAACCTGTAACAGAAAGGCAGTTGGAGGTTTTAGAATCTTCAGAAAGTCAGTTGGAGCCTGAGGGCTTTTGCCTTCTGGCTTTTGCTTTGTCTGGGGGCTTTTGCTTTTGGGGCTTTGGCCTAGCCTGTTCACTTCAGCTTTTTGGGTTGGCTTTGACCTTTCGGCTTTGGCATTGGCCTGTGCTTATTTTGTCTTGGGGAAATTTGGACCTATCTGATTTCTCTGCACCTCTCCCTCATCTCTCTATCTACATCCCTGCTATTTCCCCTGAATTTCCCTTTGGGCCCTGGGAAGAAGGGTGGGCTTGGTGATTGGACATTGTGGGTTTAGTTTCTGCAGGCAAGTAGGGCATCCTAAAATAAGTTACCCCTAATTTTAGTAATTTGATAAATACTTTACTTCAAAGGCAGTCAAACCTTCCTGACTGGGAGAGCTAGACTCTCTCAGTCTAACCCTTTCCTGTGACCTATCTCCCAACACCAGCCTTTTCCCTAGCAGCAGTTAGAAAACCTAAACCTTTTCCCCTCTGATTCTTCCTGACTTTAACAATTCCCCTTTGTTACCTATACAAGTCTCTGGTGAATCATTGTATTGAAGATTAAGGCAAGGGCTGAAGAGGGAAGAAATTATTTTCTTTTTATTTCTTGAGGAACCGCATCTTGGCAGGAAGTACCTACCCAAGATTTCCTGCAGCCATCAGTTTCACTGGCAGGGAGGAGCCCTTTTGTCTCCTCCATCAAGGGACTTAGAAATTAACAAGAGAAACCCAGCCTTAATCTAAACATTTCTGCCTGGCCGAAATTCCTCTTGTACCTTAGAGGTGCCTTCCCTGCCTGAAGGGTTCAGCCTATCTCCCCAGTATCCTCAGTCTCTAGCCTCAGTGAATAAGCCTGATTAAGCTGCCCTCCTGTATACTTCCTGTTATTTCCCTATCTTCCTATATACTACCAACCTCATTCATCCCTTCCATCCACTCAGCTATCCCCTTCATTGCTCCTCCAATCACCTCATCACCTTTATCCCTCCTCTAACCAAGATTGACCAGTGTTACCTACTTCTTTATAACACCATTGTCACCTCTATTATTTAACCTTGTACTGGAAACACTAGCAGTAGCAATTAGAGAAGAAAAAGAAATTGAAGGTATTAAAATAGGCAATGAGGAGACCAAGTTATCACTCTTTGCAGATAATATGATAATCTACATTAAAAATCCCAGAGATTCAACTAAAAACACAGTTGCAGGATACAAAATAAACACATATAAATCATCAGCATTTCTACGTATTTCCAACACATTGCAGTAGGAAGAGTTAGAAAGAGGGAAAAAGGTTTAGGTTTTCTAACTGCTGCTAGGCAAAATCACCCTAGACAATATAAAATACTTAGGAATCTATCTGCCAAGACAAGTACAGGAATTATACTATCACAATTACAAAACCCTTTCCACCCAATTAAAACTAGATCTAAACCACTGGAAAAACATTGATTGTTCATCAGTGGGACGAGCTAACATAATTAAAAATGCCCATCCTACCCAAATTAATTTACCTACTTAGTGCTATACCTATCAAACTACCAAAAAACTTTTTTACTGAATTAGAAAAAGCTATAACAAAGTTCATTTGGAAGAACAAAAGACCAGGAATATCAATGGAAATAATGAAAAAAAAAATGAAGGAAGGTGGCCTAGCAGTACCAGATCTTAAACTGCACTACAAAGCAGTAGTCATCAAAACAATATGGTACTGATGAAGAGACAGAAAGGAGGATCAGTGGAATAGACAAGGCTTAAGTGACCTCAGCAAGACAGTTTTGATAAATCTAAAGAACCCAGCTTTTGGGACAAAAATCCACTATTTGACAAAAGCTGCCGGGAAAATTGGAAAACAATATGGGAGAGATTGGGCCTAGATCAACATCTCACACCAAGATAAACCCAGAATGGGTGAATGGCTTGAATATAAAGAAGGAAACTATAGGTAAATTGGGTGAGTACAGAATATTATACTTGTCATATCTATGGGAAGGGAAAGATTTTAAAACTAAGCAAGAGTTAGAAAAAAATCACAAAATGTAAAATAAATAATTTTGACTACATTAAACAAAAATGTTTTTGTACAGATAAAACCAATACTACCAAAATTAGAAGGGAAACAACAAATTGGGAAAAATCTTTATAACAAAAACTCAGATAAAGGTCTGTTATGTAGAAATGGATGCATGGAATCCCTGAAAAGATACAGGGACAGCCTCACCCAGAATTCCAGGGAACCCTCCTGGGGAACTTTGGGTGAGGGGGCAGTTGAGAGGAGTTGGCAGTTGCTTTGTGGGGGTTGAAGTGAGCAGACTCACTGCTTACTGCTCCAGACTTGGGGGTTCACCTGAGTGGCCTTTATGACAAAGCCTTTGTAGTTTCTACACAAGGGTTAGCCTGTTTAATAGTGTTATGATGATAATAACAGATAATTTGGAGAAGCAGATAAATGGTTTCAGGGTCAAATAGATCTTTAAGTCAAGAGCCAGAGATTGACAGGCTACAGTGAGGAAAGGAGGGGGTAAAACCCTCCTGATTCTCAAACCCCTCCCCCTCTAACTGCTTCTTCTTCAGTTGGTAATGAAGACAGGAATAAGATTCTTCTGGTGAGTTTCTGTTATGGCTGAAACCCCAATAATGTTTCTTTCTTAAATTTATATTCCTCTCAGGTCAGTTAGAGGAGATATATAGAAATTATTTATCTAACTGTTGAGGACAGAGGACATCTTAAACTGGCAGCCAACAGGATTCAATCTAGAAGTTCAGACTGAATTGTAAGTATCTTCCAAATAATTATCAGGCACAGATTTGAAGGTAAAAAGTTATATTAGGAATTAACAAGGAAAATTATAGAAATTAATGAAGGGTTTAGGATAAAAGAAAGATGACCCTGAACTGTTAAATTGATGCCCCTTCCCCCTCCTCACTGGAGGGATGAAGCATTTAACTAAAACTGGCTATCTTGCTATAGATAAATATCTTACTCTCTATTTACTAAATAATTATATAATTATATTAATGAAGAATAGTACTAACAAATAGGCTAATCCTATGAGTAGAAATCACTAGCTTATGCTACAATGGTTTCTCAGTAGAAACCCCAAGTCAGGGGGATCAAGCAGAGTATCTGCTCACATCCAATCCCACAAAATTAACTGTTTTCAACCTTTCTCAAGTGCCCCTCACCCAAAGTTCTCCAGGGGGGTCCCCTGGAATTCTGGGTGAGGCTCTCCCTGTACATTTGCAAGGATTCCATGCTTTGCATCTGCACACAACATAGGGCTGATCTTTATCAACTTCAATACAACAAATATTAAGTGATTTAGAGAGTAAAAATATTCATTAATAGCAAGAGAGCCAGTTTTAGTTAAGTGCCCTTTAACCCCACTTGTGGAGGGTTAAATCTACAAGCTCAGGGTCACCTTTCCTTATTCAAATACCTTCATTAACTCCTTTAGTTTTCCTTTTCACTTCTTAATATAACCTTTACCTTCAATATCTGTGCCTGGAAATTATTTGGGGAAATACTCATAACTCAAGACTGGTCATGTAGTTTGAATCTTGTCAGCTGCCAGTTTAAGAAGATCAGTTTTATCTCTGTCCTCAACAGTTATATAGCTAGCTTCTACTTATTCCTTTATCAGACCTGTGAGGAATATAAATTAAAGAAAGCGAACATTATTGGGGTTTAGCCATAACAAACTTACCAGAAGAATCTTATCCAGTCTCCATTTTCAACTGAAGCAGCAACTTCTAGAGGGGGAGGGGTTTGAGATCCAGGAATGTCTAACCCCCTCCTTTCTCACTGAAGCCTGTCTATCAGTGTTTGTGACTTGAAGGTCTATTGGCCCTGACACATTTATCTGCTTCTCCAAAATATATGTTATTATCATCATAACAGGTTTAATCACTAAAATATACAAGGAGCTTAATCAGTTGTACAAAAAAATCAAGCCATCTCCCAACTGTTAAATGGGCCAGGGACATAAATAGGCAATTCACAGATAAAGAAATCAAAACTATCAATAAGCACATGAGAAAAATGTTCTGAAGCTCTAATAATTAGAGTAATGCAAATCAAAACAACTCTGAGGTATCATCATCAGATTGGTTAAAATGACAGCAAAGGAGAGTAATGAATATTGAAGGGGATGTGGCAAAATTGGGAAATTAATGCATTGCTTGTGGAGTTGTGAACTGATCGAACCATTCTGGATGGCAATTTGGAACTATGCTCAAAGGGCTTTAAAAGACTATCTGCCTTTTGATCCAGCCATAGCACTGCTTGGATTATACCCCAAAGAAATAATTAGGAAAAAGGCTTGTACAAAAATATTTATAGCCATGCTCTTTGTGGTGACAAAAAATTGGAAAATAAGAGAATGTCCTTCGATTAGGGAATGGCTGAACAAATTGTGATATCTGTTGGTGATGGGATACTATTGTACTCAAAGGAATAAAGAACTGGAGGAATTCCATGTGATGGAATGACTTCCAGGAATTGATGCAGAGTGAAAGGAGCAGATCCAGGAGAACATTGTACACAGAGACTGATACACTGTGGTACAATCAAACGAAAGGGACTTTTTATACTCGCAGCAATGCAAGGATCCAGAGCAAGGCTGAGGGACTTATAAGAAAGAAAACTAGCCACATTAAGAGGAAGAACTGTGGGAGGAGAAAAAAATAATTGCTTGAACACATGTGTTGTTGGGGATATTATTGGGGATGTAGACATTAAATGATAACTCTAGTCCAATGATCAATAATATGGAATTAGGTCTTGATCAATGATGCGTGTAAAACCCAGTGGAATTGTGAGTCTCCTAAGGGGTGCTCAAGGGGATTGGGGAAGAGGGAAAGAACATGAACTATGTAACTAAGAGAAAATATTCAAAATAAAAAAATATTTCAAATAATAATAATAATAAAAGTTAAAATAAAATTTTAAAACCAAAATGAAAAATGTGTCACTGAGCTACTATGAGAGAGAGTAACTATATAGTCAATATGTTTCACTGGTATTCATTTAATTTCTCCTTTTCAAGTTTGAAGAGACCAGAGATAGCATTCTGAATAATACTGAAGCATGAATATTTAGAACTTTAGTCCTCTTTCTCTGTAAATCCCTTTTAACACCCTCTCCCCTTTGGAGTATAAATCATATCCTAGATCATAATTTCAGAGTTAGAAATTTCATTGGCTCATAAATCTAAAACTGGAAGTTACTTCATGATTTAGATTTTCATCCAGTCCTTTCAGTTTATACAAAAGGAACCTGGGAATTTGAGAGATTAAGTGATTTGGATACAGTCATGTAGCTATTAAAAGACAGAGAAGAGATTTAAAGCCTTATCTTTGTTCTTTCTACTCTGCCATTCTTAGTAGGCAAAAGTGGCAGAGATAAAAAAATAAATAGTCAAACCAGGTCCAGGCATAAGGTTTCTCTAAAGACCAAAGCAATTAGCAAATTGAAGCTTGGCCTCTTTTCTTGGAAATCCTACAACCTAGCATAGGGTTTCAAGAATTTACATACATATTATAGCCAACCTGATACCCTGGAATATGGTAGGTGTTTAATAAATACTTTTTGATTGGATTTATGTTAATGTGCCAGGAAGTTCATTTAGCAAATGCCAAAGTAGTTGGCCAGCTACAAATAAAGAAAAAGAAGGAATCTGATCAGCACTACCAATCTGCAAATGAAGTAGTCTGGTCTCATTTCCTTACCATTCTTATCTTAACTAAGCCCAAACTCTGATTTCTGAGTTTTACTCTTTTTTATTTTCATATAAAAATTAATTTTTAACATTCATTTATTAAAAAGTTTTGAATTCCAAATTATTCTCCTTCTTCTTACTCTTACTCTCTCTCTGCCCTGGCCTCTCCCTGACACAGCAAGCAATCTAATATCTTTTCTTTTTATTTCCCTCTTCACACTAGATCTACTGGAGATGTAGTTTATTTTACTTGTGAATATTAATTCCCTGATTCTACTTTCCCTAATATACTTCCTCTGCTTTTCCTGTCCACACCCATTTCCTTGTTAAATGTAATTTATTTCTACTTCAAAGTTTTTCTGTGAGCATGTGTTTGACGTCCTTTATCCAATTAAAATAGAAATGGAATCATGAGATTTCCAATCCAACCACCCCTTCTTCCATATCTGTATATACCTCTTTTAGAGAATCTTATTCATGTGAAATAGTAACTCCTTCTTTTACATCAATTAATGGATGTAGGAGCATACTTAATAGCTAGCACTTCTATAAGATATTTTAAGGTTTATAAATTACTTTATAAATTACCTAGTTTTATCTTCAGAACAACTCTAGGTGATAGATAGATGCTATTATTATCCACATTTTATATACAAGGAAACTGAAGCACATAGAGGTTAAGTAAATAGACCAAGGCAACACAATGTCTGAGACTGGTTTTGAATTCATGTCTTCCTGATTTCATCTACCATGTTCTCTCTAACTTAGCTGCCTACTTCTGTTTTTCTTTGGAAAAAAAATCATTGAACTTTTGGGTGCTTTCCCCAGTTATTTTGCTGACATTTATGTGGAATTGCTGAACTTCTCTATGATCTGTCACATCTCCATCTTAGCTGGAAGGGAAAGTAATTATTTCACATATTTTACTCTTTCTTCTTTCCTTCCTTCCTTCCTTCTTCCCTTCCTTCCTTTCTTCCTTCCTTCTTCCCCTCCTTCCTTTCTTCCTTCCTTCCTTCCTCCTTTTTTTGCTCTCTTGACTTTGATTCTTGACATCAGTTTTTCACCCTTCTCTCCCTTTTGTATTTTGGATTGTCTTAGATGGTGTATAAGTCTATTACTTTCATCTTAATTTGAGGAAAAAGTCATTTTTGAGAACATTAATTTGATGATCATCAACTATTTTGAAAATCCTTTTTCCTTTGTTACCTTAGTTTCATTTCATTTATCATTCTTATGATTTTCATGTTTTTAAGTTCTATCTTTCTTGACAGTTTTAAGTTCTAGTTATGTTCTAAAAATGAAACAAGGAAAATATTAATGAACTATTTCATATTTTAGCTAAAACCTAAATTAAGTGCTAAAAATTAGAATAATAACCCCATTTTCAATTGAAATATTGGGCTTTTAATTATTTCCCAGGAGATTCATAGTTTTGTTTTATTTTGTAATTATATATTATAAGAAAAGTTTGATGACCTATGGGAATCTGGATATTTTGACTCTGATTAATAGATAAAGGTCCAAACACATAGGCAATTATCATCAAGGAGGTTTTGTATCAGTTATAAATGTCCTAGTTAAGATACTAGAGTAAAACACAAAGTATAGTGGGGAGAGTAGGACTCTGCACCAGAGGATCCAAATCACACTACACTATTAACCTTTTTCATCTTTTAGCAGTGCAAAAAAATTCACCTTCACAGCCAGTAAATATGAATATTTATTTTAAATAGGAAGTAACAAGATGTGCTTATACCCTTTGTCACTCCCTATATCTATACACCATTTCAGCTTCTGCCTATCTTGGACTCCCTTAAAGTGGTATAATGGTTTTGTGGGATACCTCCAACATGGGCCCTTCCTATTCTCAAGTATAAAAAGTTGGGTTTGAGAGTACATTTGGCAATATTTTCTCTGAGCAAAGAGGAAAAAAAGAAGTTACAGCTAGTGGCTGATATTCAAACACAGGAAAGGCAAGATGAAGAGTAAATTAATGGAACATGCTCACAAGTTAAAGAGATTTGTCACAAGCAGGAAAACAGTAACTTAGCTGTCAGAACCAAACAGAATTCAAGGTTTGAATGAGACTAGTGGTGCTGAGTTACCTAAAATATGGATAATATGTATTTACTCTGCCTAAGGCCTGACATGGTTCAAGAGCCTAGGTTGAAACACTTTCATCTAAGGAGACTAGAAGTTTTGTGGAGGAAAACAGTTCTGTATTACTTTCATCTTCACTTTTATCCAATATGAAAATATACTTCTAATACAAAATAAATGACAAGATGAGGTAGCTAGGTGGTGAAGAAGATAAAGTGGTGGACTTGGAAACAGAAAGATCTGAATTCAGATCTCAAAAACTTAGTAGAGTTGTTGTGACTCTGGAGAAATTACATATCCTTCCTCATTTTCAGTTTTGTCATCTATAAAAGGGGAATAATAGAAACTTCTTCCCAAGAATGTTTTGAGAATCAAACGAGATAGTATTTGTATGTGCTTTGCAACTTTAAATTATATATGTGTATATATGCAACTATATCTACTAAATAATTGTATTATCACTATTAAATTGGGAGATATATTTCTGAAATTAAGGTAAAAAAATCAGTATAATAACTTAACCAACTTAATGAGATGGGCCATAAATATCAGCACAATCAAATTTAAGTATTTAATACAAATTTCTGGGGAAAATATACTGTTTTAGGCTGGATTTCTTGCTTATTAATTTGTGGATAAAGGTTATATGTTAATTTTGATTTCTTAAATATGCATAAATCAAGTGGTTGGGTAAAGTAAGGAGGAACTTGAGTGGCCTAGAAAATTTGAAGAGCATATTAACTGAGAAGATTGAAAATATTTTTAAATGATGTTAAATATGCTGTTTTATTGTAGTTCTATTAAAATATTCATTCAGCTAAAGAATGCAGTCCTAAGTTTCCAAGATGTTAGAATTCTTTCTCATAAGTGGCATTAATACAAGAACTAGAGCACTAAAAACCTCAATCCTTTCCACGTGTGTGTGTGTGTGTGTGTGTGTGTGTTTAAAGGGTTTGAGTTGATTCAATTAATTTTACCCCCTACTGAGTCCCATTTTCATCTGAAGCCACATGGCAAAGCTGTAAATGATACGTGCAAATAAGGATTGATCTCTGGGGAGAGACTTCTAAGAGGAAGGGTCGTTCTCTTCCTTTTTGAGATAGCCGAGATGTCATGATATGGATTTCAGTACCTGAAACTTCAGGAAATCAAGGTTATTATCAGGTAATGAAGTCTAATCTTTATGTTGGATGAGCTTCATATTTATTTTTAAAGACATCCAAATCCATCATTTTAATATCTCTAATAGGTTAGGTCCACAATCATTTCATAGAAAAATGTCTTTTCCTTACAAAATATAAAATTTGTTATTCACCCTAAGACTGTTACTGAAAAGAATGCTCCAATCTGATAGAAGAAACAACACAGTATCTCTCTTCTTACCCTTAGGATTTACCAAAATTTAATTCTAAATAACATAAAAAAGACTTTCTCATCATTCAAATATTTTCCTCATTACTTTTGTTATTCACCAAAACAGTAGATCATAAAATAGGATTTTACTGTATTTACCCTTAAATAATTCTTTGCATAAATAAATTTTTTCAAAACTGAGTTGTAATATGTTTTAGTTTTACATAAAAAATCAGGAGTGACTGATTCACTTGATAATTCACTTGATTATGCCATTCCTCTACTCCAAAATCATACAGGGCTCCCTACTGCCCACAGAATACAGTCCAGACTCTTTAGCATGAAATTTAAATTCCTACAAGACTCAACCTTCCTTTCAAATCTCCTTTTAATTTATTTCTTTTAATTGAACTTTATGCCACCCAACCTAGTATAGGTCGTCCTCAAACAATTTTATACTTTGCTACCTATATTCCTTTGTTCATTGTTTGATTGATTTGTCCATCTAGCTTTAGAAAGGAAACTTCAGAATATTAAGAGTTATAAATGTTGTGGAACATCTGAACAATTGATGTGTTCTAAGTGCATTTAAGTTGTGGAATACTGTAATGGGAAAAACACATACAAAAGAATGGGTACAAATCCCACATTAACCTCTGTAATCCTCAGTTTCCTGCTTATATTCAGAGATTTGTTTTGTAAAATGGAAAAGAAAATTATGCATAAGGTACAATTTACCATATCTGCTGAAAATGAAACAAAAAAGGTCGGAATGACATGGGCCCAGCTGGGGGAAGTTGCCCAGAACAGAGTCCGTTGGCGTGAGATGGTTGCGGCCCTATGCTCCTAAGGAGTCAACAGGAATAATAATAATACAATTTACCACATTGGCTTGTTTTTAAATAATGCAGTGGCACACTATGTATGCACTGATTATCTTATACCTTACCAACTTCTAGGTTCAATGTATTGGTTTTGAAGTAATCACCAATTTAATAGGCCCAATCCCCTATTTTGTATATCTTCACTATCTTGCAAGACCATGCCCAAAACACAAATCCAGTGATAAAATAATTTAATTAGGACATGAAACAATATAACAAAGAAGAGAAGCAAAAGAAAAAATATCTTCTAAACTCATCAAAGAAGGGAAACAAAGGAAAAAAATCTTCTAAACACAAGTACAAAAAGATACTTCAGAACTCACAGGCCCAGAAGCAAATGATTAGGATTCAGTGTTGTCTGCCTTTTGAAGGTTATTTTATAAGAACATCTACCAGTAATTTGAAAAATGGCTGAAACATCTCAATTCAGCTGTGGAGGATCGTGGTACAATGATGAGTCATATGGATAAGGATTCCATGGCCATTCTATTCTATATGAAAATCTATTTTCTCTTACCACAGTTTCATAGCTTAATCTTCAGTATCTATTTGCCTCACTTCTGCCTACTTTCTTATGAATTTTTTTTAGAATTGTGCCTTTATAGCACACATTCCACTAATTGGGACTCTTATCTGATTATTTTATCAATCAGCATCCCATTATTTTATACCTACTGGAGGCAGACACTGTGCTAGGTGCTATATATAGAGAGAGAATGAAACCATTCATACTTTTAGGTAATTTACAGTTTAATGGATATATATGCAGAAACAGAGTTCAGATAATATCTCCCAGTGATTGACAATTTTTTCAGCCCCAAACATTGTGCGGAATGAAATTTAGAGGCAGGACATCTGGCTTCCAGTCAGAGATCAGGTACCTACTGGTTATGCTAATCACAATAAGTTGTTTACCTTCTTTTTGCCCCAATTTCCTCATCTATAAAATAAGAGGCTGTCACTGGAGTTCATTTAAGTTTTAAAGCTATGATCTACTGTTCCTTTGAAATTAAAATTTCTCAAAACATTCATGATAATGATTCAGGTTTCCTACCTTCACTCTCTTTATTTTATTCTTTCTTAATATTGGGAATATTATAAGATTTGGGAGTTGGTAAGTTAGTGACAGGAGTGTGAATCCTGTCAGATTGTCAGACAGCCTTGGGTGCAACCTTGAGCTAAGGTCTTGCTTAGGAATTCTGTAAGACCTGAGTTGCTGGAACTTCTGTTCAGCCCAACTGTCTCTCTCTCTGCTCATGTTCCCTGCCCAAAGAAGGGCTAAAACTTTGGCTCTTGGGAATTCCTTGAACAGGAATGACAGTATTGGGAAGAAGAGAAAGTTGGAAGTTTTGGGAAGAGCTGTGAAAGGAAAATCAACAGTTAGAAGAAGAAAATCTAATTTTTATTCCTGTTTGGTTACAGAGTGGAGCAGGCATGGCTCGGCCTTCCAGGCCAGAAAACAGCAGGCTCCAAAACCCTGGCTGACTGGAAGTTGGAGAATTGAACTGAACAACTACAAGAAGGCAGTAACTTTTTAATATATGAGAATAATAATTATTAGAAATAGATTTAGAAAGTCACAAATTGACTTAAGGTAGTGATAAGGAGAGAGAACAGGTCTGGTTTTATTCAGAAGGAATGTAGTTTTCGTGAGAGGCCTTGAATTGGGTGTGGATTGAGTTAGTCCCCTTTTTAGACTTAGGGACCCCTATCCTTATATTCCTTCAACCTTTTAAATCATTATAAGCCTTAATAAATAAAAGTTTTGCTTTATCTACTGCCTCCACAGTTGTGTCAGTCCCTATTCCTTGAGAAGGTCTTACTGTTATATAGGTCTCATTGTTCTTCTCAGCCTATAAAAACTTCGTTATGAAGTTTGGCTAGTTGACCCTTCTTACCAACAAACAGATACAGTTTCAAAATTATTCACAACAGTCTGTGTTCAAAAATATCCGCAACACTAATGAAGTAGAGAGTTCCTGATTGAGTCTTTATTTAATTACCAAAGCAGCTATGCTATGTTCACTTTAACAATTTTATATACATCTATGGACAATTGCAGGCATTTTATTATGTCCATGTGTTTGATCTGATTTAATCAAAGAATGGTAGATCTAGAAGGAACTTCAGGAGTCATCTGGTACAAACTTTACCTCCTCTGCTCCTGCCATTAACTGATGAAAAAACCAAGTCTGAGATAGTTAATGGCAAAGCAAAGACTGGGCTGGTATTATTTTTAATGCACCACAGAACATTAGTGTAAGTGAAATCAACTCTGATAGTATTTAAGATTGCAAGCTCTTTTAACTTGCTTTCTACTCATTACTTTTATGCACATTCAGGGCTAGACTTTGTACTGGGCTTGCTGGCATACCTTACCACAACATGTGTCCAATGAGGGAAGGTGAAGATCAATGGTAATGAATGTCCCAAAATGTGCTAGCATATCAGGGACACTTTCTAGACACACCTATCTTTGGTGGATAGAGAGTACAATTAAAGTTCATGCAAAGAAGTAAAAATGACCTTTTTTAAAGGTGCTATAAATAAAATGAGAAGAGAAGCATTTTTTCTAGATCACAGTTTCACCAAAAAAGAAGGTTAAGATACTTCCTGGATTAGAAAATGCATAAGATGTAAGTAGAAAAATGTGGTTTAGGTTCATTCATTACCAGATGAATAACAGAAGTTCTTGTTTTCCTCCTAGTTCATGATAGATAAATAACATTGGTTTGTTCTACCTTATGACAGTTTAGGTCCATCCAGAACTTGTAGCTAGGTCAAGAAAATTGTACTGGTTTGGTACTACTCTTTTGTGACTAAACATTTTGCTTTCTCCCCGGATGTTGCCATTTGATATGCATAGTCAATCTGAACATAGACTGTCCATCTCATGTAGAAAATGCATTATAGTTTATGCCTAGGATGGTGATTTTGAAAACCTTATAAGACATTGAGGATATGTCCCCAGGTAAATATGAGAAAAACAAATACAAGAGAGTCTTAATTTATAAAATAGAAATGTTTCTGGAAATTGTGTATCAATTGAATGACTGAAAATCAAATCCTACTTTAAATGTGAATGGGAGTTATTAAAATAAATCCTTGAACTGAATGTTTATAAAAGTGAAAATGCTTTTTCTAAAGAAGAATAACCCACAACTATAACAGTTAGACAAAATAAGAGAGCAACTTTTAATAATTTAACAATTTAGTTTAATTAAAATAGATATAGTAAAAGAATTGAGTAAAATGAATATAGGAAAGGAGATAAATATAGGAAAGAGGTAGGGAAGAAAATTTCTCAATGCCTATACAATTATGAAGAGCAAATCAAACTCCCTTTTTCTAACAATCAACAACTTTTAAGTTAATCAATCAAAACTTAAGTACGCGTACTTAGTACCTCACCAGTCACTAATTATGAGAGTTTAAAAGTCACTTCCTAGAGTGGATGACAACTCCAAAGGCCACTGCCCCTCCCTGGGCAGTGCTAGACAAGTTGAAAGACTGCAATTGTTTCCCATAAAGTGGGGAAGGGACATGGAAAAAAGGACTATAAAATGTCTTGAACTTCCTGTCCAAGGGACTTCTCCTTTGAACTTCTACTCCTTTGGAGTTCATCTTTGGAGGCTCTGTGTTGGTGAGCCAGTTTGGAGGAAGAGACTTTTCCCCTGGATCCTGCTTCAGCTTGTTGGGTATGTAACTGGCCTTCCTTTCCTGGCTTCTAGAAAGAATAGTTTCAAGAGACCTTCCTTTCCTGGAGGAGGCTGCATTGGTGGAAACCTAACTGAAGACATCACCTGGACTAATGGCTTAAGAGACTACCATGACTCCACATGGAGCTTGGGACTTGAGAGCTCTTGCCCGGTGGTGAGCTGGACTTCTTCAGACAGAAATTATAGGGTATCTAGCTAGGCAATACTTTCTATTTCCTTCCTACATTTCTCTTTTTTACTATATCTCTATTAAACTACATTGTTAACAGCAGCTAACAGACTCATAACATAGGAGTTAATTTTTTAAATCAGCAACCATGATATTATCTTAGAACTTTCATATTTAGCATAAAAACCTAAATTTTAAATTCTTATACTAATTATCCTATAAGTACCTATAATTACTGCCTAAAACTGCCTATATCTACCTATAACTAATAATCACCCCCACAAAGTTGCAACCCAAACTGGCCCAATCAAAACCAATCCAATCAGTATTTAATCCAACCCCAATTAGGTCTTTCAGTGAAGACCAGCCACCTTCCAAAAACCAACTTCCAAACAAAAAAGGTCAAAAAGCCCTCTAAAGGCTAAAGCCAAAAGTCCTCTCAGTAAGCCCAGGCCCACCTTTATATACCAGCAACTAAACATCAAACAGCCACCCAACACACTCCCAGTAGTCAACTTCCCCACAACAGCCAGCCCTAACTATCAGCAGGTGACAGCCTTTTATTCCCCTTTTCCAAACTCGCTTCCTATCTCTATGGTTTCTAGTTCCTTTCACTATGGGCTGGTTAATCCCCACACATCTCTATGGTAAGAGGACCTCTAGTTACCCCCCACTAAATTAAAAAAGAAATAAAAAATTTCTTTTTACACAACTAATCAATATATTAATTTTTATATACATTACAATATATTTCTACTTTAAAAATAAGTTCACCTTTCTCCCTTAGTTCCTTTATTCTTTGTTCATTCATTTGTTCCTTTCTTCATTCCTTTCTTTCCTTTTCTTGGTACATGACTCTCAATCTTCCTTCCTTTTGCTTTTTTGGATTTAAGACCAACCTTAAATCAAACCTTCTGCTAGTGATCTTTCCCAGTCATTTCCTCCTCTCCTTGTTTTTCTAGTCCCCTGCCTCTTTGATGATCTTATATTTGCAATGTCTGTAACTTGTGTGTACATAGTTGTTTTCATATTTTTTGTTTTCTTTGTATCCTCAGTATTAACTCAATTGCTAACATATAATAGGTATTTAATATATTCTTGATGACTGCCTCATTGACTCTTGTCTCTTCAATAAAAGTACAAGCCCTTTGAGGCAAAGGACTGTCTTGCTTTTCTGTTTTCATACTCAGAACTCAATATATTTCTTTGAATACAGTAAATGTTAACAAATGATTATTCATTCATTAATTAATTCATCATACTGTCAATGATTTTCCTAAGCTTTGAGGGCAAAGATAACAATAAGATAAGGAGGTTATAGTATGTCAGGAAATAGAACATACAAATCTTTTATGGAGGAGATAACTTCTCATTTTAATCTTTCCACAACAATGCAGAGGTTGAATTAGGTTTGATCTTTGCCTCATAAGTAAAAGAAAGTTCTATAGTTTACTGTGGCTTTGTTGTTCTTCTGTTGTTTTCAGTGTTTGACTCTTTGTGACTTCATTTGAGGTTTTCTTGGTAAAGATACTATAGTGGTTTGCCATTTCCTTCTCTAGCTCACTTTACAGGCGAGTAAACTTAACCAAAAAGAATTAAGTGACTTGCCAAGGGTCAAACAGCTGATAAATATCTGAGACCAGATTAGAACACAGGAAGCAGAGTATTTCTGAATCTAGATCAGACACTATATCTACTATGTCCTTCAGCTGGCTACTACAAATTTAAAAGCTAAAAATTGCTTATTAATGTTTCCATGCAAATTAGTTAAATTAAATTGTTTCATATAGTAGTTGACAATTTCATTACCCAGAGTTAGTATTCACTCAGTTTAGAGGCCTTTAGCTATTTCAAATATTTCTTCCACTAAAAGACCCTTTAGTGGCCTTTTGTGAATCCAAATTATTTCTAAACTTTGGACAATTGTGTAATATCTGATAAAATTAAAGGTTATTAATTTATTTTACTAAGAATTTATTTATTAATGTTTTTATTTTTCCAAATTACATGTCAATTAATTTTTAATAAAAATGTATTGACATTTTCAGATCCATTTTTTCCTCTCTTCCTCCCATTTCTCTTCTCTTCCCAAAATGGCAAATTTTATGATGTAGTTTGAAATAAGATACTTATCATTTACACTAGAGAAAAATTTACCAAGGAAGCAAATCCAAAATGGCATACTTCAATCTGCCTTTATATTTCATCAGTTCCTTCTATGGCACTCAATAGCCTCTTTCATCATGAGTCTCTTGGCGTCATTTTGTATCCTTTAATTTTTTATAATAGTTGTGATTCACAGTTGATCATTGTATATTATTGTTGTTATTATGTATAAAGTTCTCCTGGTTCTTCTCACTTCACTTTCCATAACTTCTTATAAGTCTTTCTAGGTTTTATTTTTCATCAACTTATTCATAATTTCTTATGGCAGAAGAGTATTCCATTGCAATCATATACTGTAACTTGTTTAGGCATTCCCTACTCAATGAACATCCCTTCAATTTCCAATTCCTTACCACAATGTTCTTTTTTTATTTTTTCTTTGAAAGATTAAGCTCACTTTAACGGGTTCTGTTTTTATAAAAAAACATTCCATCTTGGCTTCCTGGCCTCATGTGCAATCAATCAAATGACATTTCTTGAAAGGCATAGTGAATAGAGAATCTAAGAAAACATAAGTTCAATTCCTGACTCAATATGTGCCAGTAAAAGTCACACTGAGGAAGTCATTGACTATTTAATCCTCTGAGTATCTCCCTAAGAGTTAAATTTTTCAGAAAAGGTGCATATACACCTTGGTAAAATGAGTTTTCCTACCTCAGAGTTCCATGAAATCATTGATCCAGTCACTATTCTTGACACTTCTCTCATAATCAATTTTTTTTTTGGATTCTAGAATGCAGTTTGAAACTATGATCAAAGGGCTTTAAAATATTGCCTGGCCTTTGATCTAGTCATACCACTGCTGGGTTTGTACCCCAAAGAGATAATAAGGAAAAAGACATGCAAAAATATGTATAGCTGCACTCTTTGTGGTGGAAAAAATTGGAAAATGAGGGGGTGTCCATCAACTAGGGAATGGCTGAACAAATCATGTTATCTGATGGCAGTTGGATACTATTGTTCTGAAAGGAATAATGAACTGGAAGAATTTCATGTGAACTGAAAAGACCTCCAGGAATTTATGAAGAATGAAAGGAGCAGAAACATGAGAATATTGTACACAGAGACTGATACACCATGGCACAATTGAAGGTAATGGATGTTGCTACTAGCAGCAATGAAATGATCCTGGACAATTCTGAGAGACTTATGAGAAAGAACCCTATCCACATGCAAAGAAAGAACTGTGGGAGTGGAAATGTAGAAGAAAAACATTTGCTTGATCACATGATTCCATGGGGATATGTTTGGAGATGTTGACTTTAAATCATCACTCTATTGCAAATATTAATAATATGGAAATAGATTTTGAATAATGATACATGTAAAACCCAGTGGAACTGCTTGTTGGCTTTGGGAGGCAGGGGGTGGAGAAGGGGAGGGAAAGAACATTAATCATTTAAACATGGAGAAAAAAAATTCCAAATTAATTAAATAAATAAATAGACAAAAAAATAGATTTGGAAAACCAGAAGTTAATTTAAATTCCATTGAGCATTAAATTTTGTACTTCCTTCATCTCTTATAAATATGCTTTTTTGTTTGCTTTAAATACTTTCATTTAATTCAGTTTTAATCATCTCTTCCAATGTTAACTCTGTGTCAGCTTGTGGAAAATGAAATTCAATTTTTTTGTTTTGTTTTTTTAAACATTTATTAATATTTATTTTTTAGAAAAGTTAACATGGTTACATAATTCATGCCCTTCACCCCCCAAGCTCCCCCCATGGCTGATGTGTATTTTCACTTGAAATTCAATTTTAAGTCCACTTTATATTGCCATCATTACTATAAGTATATTTCCCCTTCATAACCTCACATTTAATTAGTCAGTAAAATTCAGATTCCAGATTCAAAAGCAGTCAGTTATACAAAGGTCAAAGAATTCAAACTTCCAAATTTCCAACCAACTTTTTAAATGGACCACATCTGATGATGGAGAATATAGCTGGACAGAATGTACTATTATTATTCACTTAACATTAGAAATACCTCTGCCAAAGATCCTGAGAGTAGAGGAACATATGCTATTAGAGTTGACATAGTAATGAAACATCATCTAGCTTAAGCTAGTAACTAGCTTAAAATACTTATGAAATGTACATCAAATATTACAAGTGATTCATAAAAAAATAAGCTTGAAGAAACGAAGCCAGGCAAAGTCTTTTATGACAAAAACTACACAGTTAAATTCCATCAAATGAGTTCAATTGCATTTTATTTTGTATTTATTTCAAATTTCATTTCATTTTCCTAATTATATGTAAAACAACTTCCAACATTAAAAACAAATTTAAATCTCAAATCTTTTTCCCTACCTTCCCATACTGAGATGATAAGTAATCTGATATAGATTTTCCATATGTTAACATGTAAAACATTTTTTCCATATTCTTTTGTGGAAAGAAACTCAAACAAAAAAAGAAGAAAGTGGAAAAAGTTTGCTTTAGTTTGGATTTAAGATTCCATCAGTTTTATCAGTTCTTTCTCTGGAAGCAGATGTTATATTTAATTATTAGGAAGCCTTTGGAATTGTTTTGGATCATTTTATTCCTGAGAATCACTAAGTTATTCACAATTGTTCCTGGTACATTATTGCTGTCACTGTGTACAGTGTTATTCTGGTTCTGCTTAGTTCACTCTAATTAGGTTTGCATCTTTACAGTTTTTCTGAACTCCTCTTGCTCATCATTTCTTATAGCACAATAATATTAAATTACATTTACAAACTATAACTTATTAGTGATTCTCCAATTGATGAGCATACCCTTCTTTTCCAATTCTTTGTCTTCCAAAATGAACTGCTTTAAATATTTTCCTACATATATGACCTTTTCCTTTTCTGGTTTTTATATCTTTGGGACAAAAACCTAGTAATGGTATTGCTGGGTCATGAGATATGTACTATTTTATAGCCCTTAAGATCCAATTCCCTCTCTAAAATGCTTGAATCAATTCACAACTCCTCCAACAGTGCATTAGTGACTCAATTTTTCCACATCCCCTCCAAGTTTTATCATTTTCCTTTTCAGTCATAATAGTCAATTTGATAAGTATGGGGAGATATCTCATAGTTATTTTAATTTGTTTTTCCATAAAAATGATTTAATGCATTTTTGGCATGACTATAGAGAGCTTTAAATTCTATGTCTAAGAACTGACTTTTCATATCCTTTGACCATTTATCAACTGGGGAATGACTTGTATTCTTATATATTTTGCTCATTTCTCAATGTATTTGAGAAATGAGGCCTTTATTAGAGAGACATAATCTTTTTCAACATTCTGATTGCTGTGTATTACTCTACATTCCATTTCCCCCATTTAGCTTCTGACTACTTCTTCTCCCAACTTGTCCTCTTTTCCATCAGCCCAACTGCTTTCTCTTATCCCATTCCCTTCCTACTTCCCTCTAGGGTATATTAGATTTCTATATCTAATTGTTTATTTTCTTCCTGCTTTGAGCCAATTCTAATGAGAATAGGGTTCCCATGCTCCCTTGCCCATTTTCCCCATTTTCTCTTTTACTGTAAAAAGTTTTTCATGTGTATTTTAAGTGAGATTACACCATTTTATTTTCCCTTCTCCCAATGCATAGCTATTTCTCACTTTTCAATTATCTTTGTGATATCATCCCATCATATTTAACTCACACCCTTCTCCTTTTTAGGCATGTCCCAAAATATACTCTCCTTTTACGTTGAATAAGTAAGGTGACAATACACAGCTTTATCAAATTCCTTTCCCTATCTTAAACCACCAGTTGTTCCATGTTTAGGCATAACGGTTGCTTCTTGCTTGGCATACATGATCCTTAGGAGACAAGTAAGATGATCTGCAACCTTCTCTTCAACTGACATTCTCTCCAGCACCTCCAAGTGCATTTGATTTGAAATCATCTAAATATTGAAGTATATCATTTTTCCACATCTACTCAATCATGTTCCTTTTTCCTTTTCCTGTCATGTTAGCCAAACTTGTAAGTGTGAGGTAGCACCTCACATTTGTTTTAATTGGAATTTCGCTTTTGATTAGTAATTTAGGGAATATTTCATATGATAATTCATAACTGATTTTTTTCTTCTGAAAATTGCCTGTTCTTATAGTTTGATCATTTATCAATTAAAGAATTGCTCTTATTATTATAAATTTTTATCAATTTGGCCTTTATCAGAAAAACTTGCCATAAATCCTGTAACTCCTCATTTTATCTTCTAATTTTGGTTGCATTGTTTCAATTCCATAAGCATTTTTCATTTCATTAAAAAAATTATTTTTACTTCCAATGATTCTCTTTATTGTCTGATTAAATGTAGTTCCCATCCATGAACATGATAAACAATTTCTCCCCCATGGTCCCCTCATTTCCTCATGATATTACCTTTCATGTCTCTATCATAGATATATTTTGACCATATTTTGGTTCACCACATGAGGTGTTGGTCTATATAATGTTTTTACTAGACTACTTTTATTTTCCTTAGAAGTTTTTGTTGAATTCTAGCCTGCAAAGCTTAAATTTGGAGTTTGTCAAACATTATATTAATATGGCATAGAAACATGGCAAACAAATGCAAAAAAGCAGACATAATAAATGTAACCTTATCAGATCATAATGTAATAAAAATAGTTATTAGTAAGAATACATGGAGAGGCAAACCAAAAACTAATTGGAAATTAAATAATATGATTGTACAAAATAATTTAGTGAAAGAATAAATCATAGAAACAATAATTTCATTGAAGACAACAACAATGATGAGACTTCTTACCAAAACCTATGGGATGCAGCCAAAGCAATTCTAATGGGAAAATTTATAGCCTTGAGTAAAATTTATTAACAAATTAGAGAGGGCAGAGATTGATGCATTGGGCATGCAACTTAAAAAACTAAAAAATGAACAAATTAAAAATCCCCAGGTGAAAAGTAAATTAGAAATATCAAAAATCAAAGGAGAAATTATAAAATGAAAAGTAAAAGTACTATTGAATTAACAAATAAGACTAGAAGCTGGTATTTTGAAAAAACAAATAAAATAGACAAAGTACAGGTAAATCAAATTTTAAAAAAGGAAAGAAGAAAAGCAAATTTACAGTATCAAAGATGAAAAGGGAGACCTTATCTCAAAAGAAGAGGAAATTAAGGCAATCATTAAAAACTATTTTGCCCAATTATATGGAAATAAATATAGCAATCTAGGTGAATATGGATGAATATTTACAAAAATATAAATTGCCTAGATTAAAAGTAGAATAAATAGAATACCTAAACAATCCCAAATCAGAAAAAGAAACTGAACAAGCCATCATTTTATCCCTAAGATAAAAATCGCCAGGGCCAGATGGATTCACAAGTGAATTCTATTAAACATTCAAAGAACAACTAATCCCAGTACTACACAAATTATTTGATATAATAAGAAAAGAAGGAGTTCTACCAAATACCTTTTATGACACAAATATGGTACTGATTCCAAAGCCAGGCAGACCAAAAACAGAGAAAGAAAACTACAGACCAATCTCCCTAATTAACCTAATTAACCCAATTGACCATATCAACAAGCAAACCAACAAAAACCACATGATTGTCTCAATAGATGCTGACAAAGCCTTTGACAAAATACAACATCCATTCCTATTGAAAACAGTAGAAACTATAGAAAGTATAGGAATAGAAGGACCTTTCCTAAAAATAATGAACACTATATGTCTAAAACCGTTAAGAAGCATCATATTCAATGGGGATAATTTAGAAGCCTTCCCAATAAGATCAGACATACAACAAGGATGCCCATTATCACCTCCATTATTTAACATTGTACTAGAAACACTACCAGTAGCAATTAGAGAAGAAAAAGAAATTGAAGGTATTAAAATAGGCAATGAGGAGACTAAGCTATCACTCTTTGCAGATGATATGATGGTCTACTTAAGAAATCCTAGAGAATCAACTAAAAAGCTAGTAGAATTAATCAACAACTTTAGCAAAGTTGTAGGATACAAAATAAATGCACATAAATCATAAGCATTTTTATATATTTCCAACACATCACAGCAGCAAGAAATAGAAAAAGAAACACCATTTAAAATCACTCTAGACAATATAAAATACTTAGGAATCTATCTACCAAAACAAACACAGGAATTATAGGAACTGTAAGGGGGGGAAGGATTTTTTGGTCAAATATATTAAAAGATGGTCACCAGAGGATCGAACAATTATCAATCCTCAATTAAGAATAATCTCAAGCCAAAAATTGAATTTTAGGAAAATTTATTTACAATTGAGAAGAGAGAGAGGAAATAAGGAAATAAGTACCTAACAGTGTAGGTAAATTACTATGATTCTCTAATTAATCCAGGTAGATCTAATTAACACTCAGCTGAGAGTCAGAGGGCCAGAGGCCTGGAGGTGAATGAAGCAAATCTTCATTCAGAGTCTTTTAAAGGGAAATTCCTTAAGAGACATTCAGGACAATAAAATCTTTAAACTCACTTGTGGAATTCTAAAGAAGATATTGAAAGCAGTTTCTCCAAGGTTTCAGTGTTCCAGCCAGCACTTCTTCACAAACAATGAGAATTCCTTCACCAGCCTCCCTCTCCAGCAGACCTCTCACTCAATCCACTCCCTCTTTTTAAAGGGATCTCTTATGCAGCACTTCCTGTGCCTTCCCCTAGTTTGTGTGTCCAATCACAATAGACATTTCTCTTAGGATGCCTAGGGCGAGGTCAGTCAATTCTGATTAATCACCCACTCTAGCACAAGTGGGTTACAGACCTCCCAGAATTGGAGGTGCTCTCACCTTTAGAGATTAAATCTAAAGATGGGCAGTGTAGATTTAATATAATTATCACAGAACACAACTACAAAACACTTGCCAAACAATTAAAACTAGATCTAAACAGTTGGAAAAACATTGATTTCTCATGGGTAGGATGAGAAAACATAATAAAAATGACCATTCTACCAAAATTAACTTGCTTATTTAGTGCAATACCTATCAAACTACCAAGAAACTTTTTTACTGAATTAGAAAAAAGTATGATAAAGTTCATTTGTAAAAACAGAAGGTCAAGAATATAAAGGGAAATCAAGAAAAAAGAATGTTAAGGAAGGTGGCCTACCAGTACCAGATATTAAACTATACTATAAAGCAGTGGTCATCAAACCATATGGTACTGGCTAAGAGACAGAAAGGAGGATCAGTAGAATAGACTTGGAGTAAGTGACGCCAGCAAGACAATGTATGATAAAACCAAAGACCCCAACATTTGAGACAAAAATCCACTATTTGAAAAAAAACAGCTGGGAAAATTGGAAAACAATATGGGAGAGATTAGGTTTAGAACAATATCTCACATCCCACACCAAGATAAATCCAGAGTGAGTAAATGACTTGAATATAAAGAAGGAAACTCTAAGTAAATTAAGTGAACACAGAATAGTATACTTGTCAGATCTCTGGGAAAGGAAAGATTTTAAAACCAAACAAGAATTAGAAAAAATTACAAAATGTAAAATAAATAATAAATTGAAAAGTTTTCATGCAAACAAAAACAATGCAACCAAAATCATAAGGGAAAAACAAACTGGGGAAAAATCTTTGTAACAAAAACTCTGACAGACGTCTAATTACTCAAATATACAAGGAGCTAAATCAATTGCATAAAAAATCAGGCCTTTCCCCAATTGATAAATTGGCAAGGGACATGAATAGGCAATTTTCAGATAAAGAAATCAAAGCTCTCAATAAGCACATGAGAAAGTGTTCTAAATCTCTAATAATTAGAGAAATGCAAATTAAAACAACTCTGAGGTATCACCTCACACCTATCAGATTGGCTAGAATGATAGCAGGGGAGAATAATGAATGTTGGAGTGGCAAAATTGGGATATCAATGCATTGCTGGTGGAGTTGTGAACTGATCCAACCATTCTGGATGGCAATTTAGTACTATGCCCAAAAAGCTCTAAAGGACTGCCTGCCCTTTGATCCAGCCAAGCCATAAAAAGATGTACAAAAATATTTATAGCTGTGCTTTTTGTGGTGGCAAAAAACTGGAAAAGGAGGGTATGCCCTTCTATTGGGGAATGGCTGAACAAATTGTGGTATATGCTGGTGATGGAATACAATTATGCTCAAAGGAATAATAAACTGGAGGAATTTCATGTGAACTGGAATGGCCTCCAGGAATTGATGCAGAGTGAAAGGAGCAGAGCCAGAAGAACACTGTACACAGAGACTGATACACTGTGGTAAATTGAATGTAAAGAACTTCTATACTAGCAACAATGCAATGACCCAGGACAATTCTGAGGGATTTATGGGAAAGAACACTACCCACATTCAGAGGAAGAACTACAAGAGTGGAAATACAGAAGAAAAACTACTGCTTGAACACATGGGTTGATGTGGACATGATTAGGGATGTAGACTAGAAACAACCACACCAATGCAACTATCCATAATATGGAAATAGGTCTTGATAAATGACACATGTTAAAACCAGTGGAAATGCAAATCAGCTATTGGGGGGATGAGGGGTAGGGGGATGAAAGGGAAAGTAAGAACATGTATCATGTAACCATGGAAAATTTTTCAAAAAAAATTTTAAATTAAAAAAAATATATATACATATATATTATTATGGTTATTTACTTCTGTGTGTTGCATACATAATCTATTCCACTGATCAACCACTCAATATATTATTGAGTACCAGATTGTTTTGATTACCATTTTGTGATATAATTTTATTTTAGTATGTAATATAGTTGAAATTTGGTACTATTAAATCACTTTACTTAGCTTTTTATTAATTGAGTCCCTTGGTAATATTGACTTTTGTTCTTTCAGATGAATTTTGTATTATTAATATTTTTTAAGATCTATAAAGTAATTCTTAGACAATCTGATTGGTATGACACTGAATAAATATATTAATTTAGACAGAATTATCTTATATTATATTAGATTGGGCAACTCATAAATAATTAATATTTCTATTATTGTTGAAATCTCTTTATTTTTGTGTAAAGTGTTTTGTAATTATATTTAGCTCCTTTAGTATAGCTCCTATGTGTGCCGTGGCAGATAGAGCATGAGATTGTTATAATTTTCAATGGAATTTCTCATTCTATCTCTTCTTGCTTAGTTTTATAACATATAGAAATACTGATAATTTGTGAATTTATTATAAATATCCCAAATTTTGCTAAAGATTTTTATTGTTTTTATTAGATTTTTTGCTAATTCTCAAGAGTTATTTAAAAATACTATCATATCCGTTGTAAAGAATGATTATTTCCTTGTTGCCTATTCTTATTCCTCCACTTAATTTTTCTTATTGCAATAGTTAATATTTCTAGTACAATATCATATAATAATTTTGATAAAATACATTGTTGTTTTGCCTTTTATCTTATTTGGAAGACTTCTTATTTATCCTCACTACAGGTAATGCTTTCTTTTGGTCCTAGATATACATTACTTTTCATTTTTATTTTTTAAAAGCTCCATTAGTGAAACTGAACAGGTAAGGAAAATAGAGGGAAAAAAGTTTCCTCTGTTTAATCCCTACAGTTCCTGGAGGCAGGAACCTAACAAAGAGAGTGAATCTACAAAGGAGTCTGGAAGGGCAGGATTAGCAACCTCATCTTGTTTACTGAGCCAAGGGACTCTGTATCCCTTCATCCCTGAGGATATCTCTGGAATGTGAATCTACAGATAGAGGATCCTGACAACAGTTGTATCTGCTACAGCCTCAGGCCTAAGAACCCTAGCTGGCCCATGATTGGGGGTTGAAGGAGTCAGGGGACACCATGTATTGAGGGTGAGGTCTCAGGTGAGGGACTTCAGAGATCCAAAAGATGTGGACTAGATACTTTCTCTGTCCATGGCTGCAGTGGTAGTAGTGGAAGAATGAGGAAGGAGCTGGAACCAGTGAGTATGTATGCTGAGGGACTGAGGCCCCATAAGTCCTGGTCCTGCTCTTTCCTAAGAATGTAGAATCCCTAGTTGTTTCCACAGGAGGAGGCAGACTAAGGGCTTGCAGTTTCAGTGGCAAAACTGCCCACAGGCTCTGATTAGCACACCTGAAGTCAATCGCAGATTGAGTTTCTAGCAGGGTACTGGGAACATATTTGATTCTGGTCTATATAACTAGAATAAAAGTTGAAAACAAACATGCACCAAAAAATCCTGAAACCTGAGATAACCCAGTAGGAACCATAGGACTCTAGCAAAAAGCCAGTAATTAAGCATATTGACCTAATCATTAAAATTATAAATAAACATGAGGAAGCAAAGGAAAAGAAACCAACTATTTATAGTTATTTTGGGGACTGAGAAGACCTTGGTTCAAATTCAGAGAACAGTTTACAACTACTTCAAAAACAATAAAGGAATACAAAAAATGGCTACAAATTCAAAAAGAGCTTTAAAAAGATCTCAAAACTAAATGACAGGGGTTAAAGAAAAATGAGAAAAAATAAAGAGTAATGTAAGAATATAATGAAAGAAATATCACCCAAATGGAAAAATAGACCCAGAAACTCATGGAAGGAAAGGATCCATTAAGAGTTACAACAAGACAGGGGGAAACAAATGTTTTTCTAAGACAATAAGAAATGATAAGGCAAAATCAGAAGGATGAAATAATAGAAGAGACTATGAAACATATTTTTATAAACACATATAATCTGAAAATAGTTAAAGGAGAGACAATATAAGGATAGTTAGACTCCCAGAAGTTGTGATTTTTTTTTAAAAAAAGAGTTAGACAACATACTCCAAGAAATCATTAAGGAAACCTTTACACAAATTCTAAAAGTACAGGATAAAATAGAAATTTAAAGAATCTACCAGTCACTACCTCAAAGAAACCCAAAGATGAAAATGCACAGGAACATCAGTGCTAAGTTCCAGAACTTCCAGTTTAAAGAGAAAATACTACAAATAATAAGAAAAAATTAAATACTGTAGAATTAGTCAGAATAATACAAAACTTTGCAGCTGCAACATTAACAGAATGTGGAACATGGGACATAGCATTTCATAGAGCAAAAGAATTGCGTTTACAGGGAGTACTGGGTAGCTCAGTGGATTGAGAGCCAGACCTAGAGACAGGAGGTCCTAGGATCAAATCTGGCCTCAGACACTTCACAGCTGTGTGACCCTTGGCAAGTCACTTGACCCCCATTGCCTAGCCCTTACCACTCTTCTGCCTTGGAGCCAACACACCGTATTGACCCCAAGATGGAAGGTAAGGGTTTAAAAAAAAGAATTATGCTTATGATCAAGTATAACATATCCAGTAAAGATGAGCGTAATCATAAAAGTAACAAATGGAGATTTAATGAAAGGAGTTTCAATTATTCCTGTGAAAAAACCAAGGACTTAGGATGAAATGTGATCTCTAAGAAACATAGAAAAGTAATGAAAGACTAATGATAAGTAACTCAAAAGATCAAATTATTTGATTCACATAACGGAAAATGTGATCATTTTTGGGTACTTTGAAGGGGCATATATGAATAGAAGACAAAGTCAAGGTAAACACCTTCTTGGGGAAGGTGGGACAATTTGGAACTAAGAGGTCAAGGGGAGGAGATAAAGGGGCATATAAGGGAAGGCATGTGGATAGGAGAACTGCAGTCAAAGGAAAGTGGACACCTGGGGAGGGATAAAGTGAAAAGAAAGGAAGAGGGACAAAAAGCAAGGAGAACCAGAGTAGGTGGAAATGCACAACCAGTAACTATGACATTAAATGTAATGGGATGAATTCACACATGGTAAGAAAATAGATAGCAGAAAGGATTAAAAAAAAGCAGGAACTGATAATGTATGGTCTACAAGAAACACTGAAAATGAGAGAAAATCATAGAGTGACCATGAAGGGCTAGATCAGAATATCCTTTGCCTCAGCTGATCCAGAGAAGGCAAGGGAAGCATTCATGATATCTGACAGGTTTGGGGCTAAAATGGATATAATTAAAAGGGATGAACAAGATAACAATATTATTTTTGAAGTGGGATTATAGATAATGAAGCATTATCAATATTAGATCTGTATGCACCAAATTTTATAATACCAATATTTTTTAAAGAAAAAACTAAATCAGATATAGATAGGACTAGATAACAAATAATAATAGATGTGGACTTTAATTTTTCCCTCTCAGAACTAGATAAATCTAACCAAAATATAAATAAGAAAGAAAGGAGATGAATAGAAACTTAGATAAGTTAAATAAGATAGATATCTGGAGAGTCCACACACACTCACATTTACATAACATAAACATTTTTTATGGTAAGATAACAATGACATAGAGAGCATGGATATTCTGCAAAAATCTGACTTCAACAGTTATCATACTATGGAGGTAATCTTGCATCCCTGAGGGGTTGTAGTACTGGAACAAAAGTTCTACTGGTTATGACTAACCAGAAAGATTTGTTTTGGAAAGAGTATAGTCCTGGAAATCGATTGTCCCTGCTACCTAAAGAATAATCTAGCAGAATATGGTCCTGGTAATATATGTTAACTGAAATGTTGATAGGAACATAGAGAAAATGGCATAATATTACATGGGTAAAGCAGCTATGAATTTTCTTTAAGAAAACAAGATGAAAATATACATTAGGAGCTGTAAAGCTGTTCATGCTTATTAGCCTGGAGATGCCATTACTAAGGTTAGACCCTAAGGGCATTATTGAGGGGGTTAAAGGCTGTTCATGTATGAAAATATTCATGGAAACTTTATTATGATAAAATAATTGGAAGTAACACAAATGCAATAAATGGGAGAAATGGCTGAATAGATTGTGAAATTTGAATGTAATTCATTGTATTATGTTATTAGAAATCACAAATATTGGAAATGTAAAGAAAATAGGGGAATATATATGAAGAGATGAAAAGAAAAAGAAGGAGAATAAGAATAATATGATTGCATTTTTTAAAAAGTGATAAAATCAAGATAAAAAAGTACCCAAGTAAAACAAATCCAAAGGAACTCAAAAGCAGATGTTTTATGAGCATACATATATAATTTACATATTTTAAACAAATTGCAAACAATGTGGAGTTTGTGGTTTCACACACTTAAAAAATTTATGCATTTGTTTAATTAAATATTTTATTTTTTGTGGTGCTGGTTACCAAGTATCTATTTTTAAAAAGTAAAGCTTTATTGCTAATTTCTCTAGTGTTTTTTTTGGTACTTTTTTAAAATAATTTTTATTTTTTTGAAAAGTTATCATGGTTAAATGATTTATGTTCGTACTTTCCCCTTCATCCCCCAACCTCCTCCCCATAGCCAATGCACATTTCCACTGGTTTTAACTTGTGTCATCAATCAAGATTTATTTCCAAATTGTTGATAGTTGCATTGGTGTGGCAGTTTCGTTCTACATCCCCAATCATGTCCACCTCAACCCATGTGTTCAAGCAGTTACTTTTCTTCTGTGTTTCCTCTCCTGTAGTTCTGCCTCTGAATGTGGATAGTGTTCTTTTCCATAAATCCCTCAGAATTGTTATGGATCAATGCATGGCTGCTGGTACAGAAGTCCATTACATTCTATTTTACCATAGTGTACTGGTCTCTGTGTACAATGTTCTTCTGGCTCAGCTCCTTTCACTCTGCATCAATTACTGGAGGTCTTTCCAGTTCACATGGAATTCCTCCAGTTTATTATTCCTTTGAGCACAATAGTATTCCAATCACCAGCATATACCACAATTTGTTCAGCCATTCCCTAATAAAAGGGCATACCCTCATTTTACAGTTTTTTGCCACCACAAAAATCACGGCTATAAATATTTGTGTTTAAGTTGGTTCATCTATGATCTCTTTGTGGTACAAACTCAACAATTGTATGGCTGGATCAAAGGACTGGCAATCTATTATAGCCCTTTGAGCATAGTTCCAAATTGTCATCCAGAATGGTTGGATCAGTTCACAACTCCACCAGCAATGCATTAATGTGCCAATTTGGACATATCCCCTCCAACATTCATTACTCTCCCCTACTATCATTTTAGCCAATCTGATATGTGTGAGGTGATACCTCAGCATTGTTTTTATTTGCATTTCTCTGATTATTAGAGATTTAGAACACTTTCTCATGTGCTTATTGAGAGTGTTGATTTCTTTATCTGAAAATTGCCTATTCATGTCCCTTGCCAATTCATCAATTAGGGAATGGCTTGATTTTTATCTGGTTGATTTAACTCCTTGTATATTTGAGTAATTAGACCCCTGTCAAAGTTTTATGTTATAAACATTTTTCCCAATTTGTTGTTTCCCTTATGATTTTGGTTTTATTGTTTTTGTTTGTACAAAAGCTTTTTAATTTAGTATAATCAGAATCATTTATTTTACATTTTGTAATTTTCTCTAACTCTTGCTTGGTTTTAAGAACTTTCCTTTCCCAGAGATCTGACAAGTATACTATTCTGTGTTCACTCAATTTATTTATAGTTTCTCTCTTTATATTCAGGTCATTCACCCATTCTGAATTTATCTTGGTGTAGGGTGAGAGAAGTTGATCTAAACCTAATCTCTACCACATTGTTTCCCAATTTCCCCAGCAGTTTTGGTCAAATAGAGGATTTTTGTCCCAAATGTTGGGCTCTTTGGATTTATCATACACTGTCTTTCTGATGTCACTTACCCCAAGGCTATTCCACTGATCCTCCCTTCTGTCTCTTAGCCAGTACCATATTGTTTTGATGACTGCTGCTTTATAATATGGTTTTATATCTAGTACTGCTATGCCACATTTCTTCACTTTTTCTCATTATTTCCCTTGATGTTCTTGATTTTTTGTTCTTCCAAATGAATTTTGTCATAGTTTTTTTCTAATTCAATAAAAAAGTTTTTTTTGGTAGTTTGATAGGTCTGGCACTAAATGAATAAATTAATCTCGGTAGAATGGTCATTTTCATTATGTAAGCTCATCCTAACCATGAGCACTCAATGTTTTCCAATTGTTTAGATCAAGTTTTAATTGTTTAGAATGTGTTTTGTAGTTGTGTTCATATAATTCCTCTGTTTGTTTTGGTAGATAGATTCCTAAGTATGTTATATTGTCTAGGGTGATTTTAAATGGTGTTTCTCTTTCTTCCTCTTGCTACTGTGATGTGTTGGAAATATATAGAAATACTAATGATTTATGTATATTTATTTTCTATCTTGCAATTTTGCTAAAGTTGTTGATTATTTCTACTAGATTTTTAGTTGATTCTCCAGGATTTTTTACGTATACCATCATATCATCTTCAAAGAGTGATAACTTAGTCTCCTCATTGCCTATTTTAATGCCTTCAATTTTTTTTTTCTTATCTAAATGCTACTGCTAGTGTTTCTAGTACAGTGTTAAATAATGGAGTTAATAATGGGCATCCTTGTTTCACGCCTGATCTTACTGGGAGGCTTCTAATTTATCCCCATTGCATATGATTCTTGTTGATGCTTTTACATCTATACTGTTTATTATTTTTACAAATGGTCCTTCTATTCCTAAACTTTTCAGGGTTTTCAGTAAGAATGGGTGCTGTATTTTGTCAAAGGCTTTTTCAGTATCTATTGAGATAATCATGTGATTTTTGTTTCTCAGCTTGTTGATATGGTCAATGATATTGATGGCTTTACTAATAGTGAAAAATCCTTGCATTCCTGGTATAAATCCCACCTAATCATGGTGGATAATCCTCTTGATCCCTTGCTGGAGTCTTTTTGCTAGCATTCTATTTAAGATTTTTGTATCTCTGTTCATTAGGGAGATTCATCTGTAGTTTTCTTCCTCTGTTTTTGATCTACCTGGTTTTGGAATCAGTACCATATTTGTGTCATAAAAGGAATTTGACAGGACTTCTTCTTTGCTTATTATATCAAATAATTTGTATAGTATTGGGATTAGTTGCTCTTTAAATGTTTGATAGACTTCACTTGTGAATCCATCAGGCCCTGGCAATTTTTTTCTTAGGGAGTTCTTTGATAGCTTGTTAAATTTCTTTTACTAATATGAGATGGTTTAAGTATTCTGTTTCTTCTGCTGTTAATCTAGGCAATTTATATTTTTGTAAATATTCATCCATATCACCTAGATTGCTATATTTATTTCCATATAATTGGGCAAAATAGGTTTTAATGGTTTCCTTAATTTCCTCTTCATTAGAGGTGAGGTCTCCCTTTTCATCATTGATACTGTCAATTTGGTTTTCTTCTTCCCTTTTTTTAATAGATTGACCAGTACTTTGTTTATTTTATCTGTTTTTTAGAATACCAGCTTCTAGTCTTATTTATTAATTCAAAAGTTCTTTTACTTTTGATTTTACTAATTTCTTCCTTGAATTTTTTCTAATTTAGTTTTCATCTGGGTATTTTTCATTTACTTGCTTTCTTTTATTTTAAGTTACATACCCAATTCATTAATCTCTTCCCTCCCTAATTAGTTAATATATGCACTCAAGGAAATAAATTTCCCCATGAGTTCTGTCTTAGCTGCATCCCACAGAATTTGTTATGATGTCTTATCATTGTCATTCTCTTCAATGAAAGTGTTTATTTTTTCTGTGATTTCTTCTTTAGCTGACTGGTTTTGGAGAATCATATTATTTAATTTCCAATTAGTTTTTGATTTGCCTGTCCAGGTGCCCTTCTTAATTATTATTTTATTGCATTATGATCTGATAAGTTTACATTTATTATTTCTGCTTTTTTGCATTTGTTTACTATGTTTCTATGTCCTATTACATGGTCAATCTTTGAGAATGTACCATGTACAGCTGAGAAGAAGGTGTACTCGTTTTTGTCCTTATATATTTTTCTCCACATATCTATTAAATCTAATTTTTCTAGGACTTCATTCAACTCTCCTATCTCTTTCTTTTTTATTTTTTTGGTTCGATTTATCTATATCTGAAAGGGGAATATTTCGATCTCCACGAGTATGGTTTTACTATCTATTTCCTTCTTGAGCTCTGCCAGTTTCTTCTTTAGGAATTTGGATGCTATGCCATTTGGTGCATACATATTGAGCACTGTTATTTCCTAATTATCTATACTGCCTTTAATCAGGATGTAATGACCTTCCCTGTCTTTTTTAATCATATCTATTTTAACTTTGGCTTTGTCAGAAATCATGATTGCCACTCGTGATTTCTTTTTCTCATTAGAAGTTCAAAATATTTTGCTCCAGCCCTTTACCTTAAACCTGTGTATGTCCACCTGCCTCATATCTTTCTTGTAGACAACATATGCTAATCTTTTGGTTTCTAATCCACTCTGCTATTTGCTTCCATTTTATGGGCAAGTTCATTCCATTCATATTTAGACTTATAATTATCAGTTGTGTATTCCCCAACATTTTGGTATCCTCTCCTAGTTCTACCCCTTCTTCTTAGGTTATTTCCAGTGATTAGTTTAAAACCAGTGATTTGTTTTAAAACAGTAATCCTTTTCCCCTCCCTTGGTTTATTTCCCTTTCTACCCCCTCCCTTATTATTCCCCTCTTTTTATTTTTAAGGACTAATGAATTTCCTTCCTCTTCTCCTCCCTTCCCATTTTTGATCTCCTACTCCCCTGCTCCCCTTGGTTTATCCCTTCTAACTTTCTAAGTAGGGTTAGACAGAGTTCTGTATCCCAATGAATATAGCTACTCTTCCCTCTCAGGAGTAATTTCTCTGAGAGTAAGGTTTAAATATTACCTCTTTGACTTCCTGGTTAAGATGGAGGCAGAGTAAAAAGCAGCTGCTTAACCTCTCCTAACTGAAACATAAAGGACTCCACAAGAAGACATAAAAACAAATCCAGAGGAACAAAGGGACCCCACAACAGGGTGGAGCTTTGGAAGTACATGGAATCAGGGCATTTTCAGGCTATAAAAGGGATGAAACAGCTCTCACTAAAACTTGAGCTGAGCAACCTCCTCCCCCACTCCACACCACCTACAGTGCCAAAGCCAGCACACAAGAGTTAGAGAAAGTTTAGAGCACACATTAAGTCCTTGGCAACTACCTAGGGTCACCAAGGCCTGCTCCTGAGAGAAGCAAGACTTAAGACCCCAAGAGGCTAAAGAATGCACGCAGACTTTGAACGCAGACACTGAGTGCAGGAAAGAGTGTTGAGGAGAACACAAGCCCAGACATGAATCCTGAGCCCAGGCTAGGACTCGGAACTTAAGTGCAGAAGCAGACTTTGAATGGGGACCCAGGGCAAAAGGGGCACACAACTGTGGAAGCAATGCCCCGAGACTGTTAAAGGAGCCTCGGGTAGAGGAACAACTAAAGGCACAACCAGAAGGTTTTACCCTGAGAAAAACTGAGACCTCAGGAGTCTAAAGACCTCAGACAGACCCTGAATGTGAGGATAAACCTGAGAGGGCGCAGGGCTAACAATGGCCAGCCAGAGACAAGAACCACAAAAGAGAAATATCATCAAGAAGTAATCTATAACACTCAACAACTTTTACACAGATAAAAAAACAGACAAAAGAGCAAACAGCAGAGGAGAACAAACAAGTAATCATGTCCAAACATTCCCAAAATAATGAAAACTTGCCACAAGCTATTGAAGAGTTCAAAACTGAGAATATGAGGAAGCTGGAAGAGATTTGGTGAGAGAAGTGGGAAATAGCTCAAAAGGAAATAAACAGGTTAGAAGACAGAAACTTCCAATTGGAGAAAGATGCCTAATAATCAAATGAAATGGTAAGCAAATTGGAAATCAAAATCTGGCAATAAAACAACAGTTTAAAAGGCAGAATTTTACAATTGGAAAGTGAGGCTCAGAAATCAAATGAACTGATAAGCAAATTGAACACCAGAAATGAACAGATTGAAAAGGAAAACCAAAAGATTATAGCTGAAAACCAGTCCTTAAAGGCTAGAATTGAGCAATTAGAAGCTAATGATCTCTCAAGACAGCAAGAGCAAATAAAACAAAGTGAAAAGACTGATAAAATAGAAGGAAACATGAAATATCTCAATGAGAAAGTGTCAGACCAAGAAAACAGGTCTAGAAGAGATAATCTGAGAATCATTGGTCTTCCTGAAAAAGCAGAAATTAATAGAAATTTGGACTCCATAATAAAAGAAATTATTCAGCAAAACTGCCCTGAAGTTCTACAACAAGATGGAAATATAGACATTGAAAGGATCCATAAATCACCCTCTACACTAGACCCAGAAAAGGCAACCCCCAGGAATATAATAGCTAGAAATCAAGAGCTTCCAAGTAAAAGAAAACTTTTACAAGAAGCCAGAAAGAGACAATTCAGATATCAAGGAGCACCAATCAGGATCACATAGGATCTGGCAGCCTCCACAGCTAAAAGACCACGAAGCTTGGAATATGATATTCAGAAAGGGAAGAGAACTGGGTTTACAACCAAGGATCACCTACCCATCAAAAATAACCATATACTTCCAAGGAAAAGTTTGGGCATTCAACAAGATAGAAGATTTCCAAGTATTTGCACAAAAAAAGACCAGGACTAAATGGAAAGTTCTATATCCAACCAAGAAAACAAGAGAAACATGAAAAGGAAATAAGAAACAGAGGAGAAAGAAAGAAAATTCATATTTTTTGAATTTGCCTCTTTTAGGGCTTCAATATGATCTAATTATTGGTATTCCTTTGTGGAGAAATGTTATGTATAATTCTCTTTAAGGAACTCTATTCACTATTATAGTATTCACTATTATAGTAATTAGAAGAATTATTCATAGGGTGATGTTGGAATACTAAATGGTCTAAGATGATATGGGGGTGGGAAAGAGGGAAATGAATAGTAGAGGACACCAAGAGAAACTTGAATGAATGAGAAAAATAGGATACTCTATTACACACAAAGAGGGCATGGGAAGGGGAAGGGATGAATACTATTATAAGAAGGAGAGCATTAAGAGGTAATAGTTAAAGCTTACTCTCAGTGTAATTAACCCTGAGAGGGAAGAGTAGCTTTATCCATTGGGATATAGAATTCTATCTAACCCTACTGAAAAAGTCAGAAGGGAAAAACCAAGGGGAACAGAGGAGTGGGGAGGTCAAAAAGGGAGGGGAGGAAAGGGGGGGAAAGAATTCATTAGGCCTTAAAAATAAAAGGATGGGAATGATAAGGGAGATGGTCAAAAGGGTAGTAAATCAAGGGAGGGGACAAGGGTTACTGGCATAAAGCACACCACTGGTTAAAAGGAAATAGTGTAAGAAGAAGTGGTAGAACTAGGAGAGGATACCAAAATGTTGGGGAATACACAATTGATAATTATAACTCTGAATGTGAATGGGATGAATTCACCCATAAAAAGGAAGTAAATAAAAGAATGGATTAGAAACCAAAATCCTACCATATGTTGTCTACAAGAAACACATATGAGGCAGGTGGACATACACAGGTTTAAGGTAAAGGGCTTGAGGAAAATCCCTTGGACATCAAATGAGAAAAAGAAGGCAGAAGTAGCTATTATGATTTCTGACAAAACCAAAGTAAAAATAGATATGATTAAAAACGACGGGAAAGGACATTGCATCCTGATTAAAGGCAGTATAGACAATGAAGAAATAATATTGCTCAATATGTATGCACCAAATGGCATAGCAACCAGATTCATAAACGAGAAACTGGCAGATCTCAAGAAGGAAATACATAGTAAAACCATACTTGTGGGAGACCTAAATATCCCTCTTTCAGATCTAGATAAATCAAACCAAAAAATAAATAAGAAAGAGGTAAGAGAGATGAATGAAGTCCTAGAGAAATTAGATTTAATAGAAATGTGGAGAAAAATAAATAGGAACAAAAATGAATACACCTTCTTTTCAGCTACACATGGTACATTCACAAAGATTGACCATGTATGTAATATGGCATAGAAACATTGCAAACAAATGCAAAAGAGCAGTAATAATAAACCTTCTCAGACCATAGTGCAATAAAAATAATAATTAGTAAGGGAAACTGGACAGGCAAATCAAAAACTAATTGGAAATTAAATAATATGATTCTCCAAAACCAGCTAGTCAAAGAAGAAATCATAGAAACCAACAATAATTTTATTGAAGAGAATGAAAATGATGAGACATCCTAACAAACTCTGTGGGATGCAGCCAAGGCAGTATTCAGGGGGAAATTTATATCCTTGAATGCATATATAAATAAATTAGGGAGGGCAGAGATTAATGAATTGGGCATGTAACTTAAAAAATTAGAAAGTGAGCAAATTAAAAATCCCCAGATGAAAACTAAATTAGTAATACTAAAAATCAAATGAGAAATTAATAAAATTAAATTAAAAGAACTATTGAATTAATAAATAAGACTAGAAGCTGGTATTTTGAAAAAAAAACAGATAAAATAGACAAAGTATTGGTCAATCTAATAAAAAAAGGAAAGAAGAAAACCAAATTGACAGTATCAAAGATCAAAAGGGAGACCTTACCTGTAATGAAGGGGAAATTAAGGCAATCATTAAAAACTATTTTGCCCAATTATATGGCAATAAATATAACAATTCAGGAGATATGGAGGAATATTTAAAAAAATAAAAATTTCCTAGATTAACAGCAATAGAAATAGAATACCTAAATAATCCCATATTAGAAAAAGAAATGGAACAAGCCATCAAAGAACTCCCTAAGAAAAAATCGCCAGGGCCTGATGGATTCACAAGTTAATTCTATTAGACATTTAAAGAGCAACTAATCCCAATACTATACAAATTATATGATATAATAAGCAAAGAAGGAGTCCTACCAAATACCATTCATGACATAAATATGGTACTGACTCCAAAACCAGGTAGATCAAAAACCAATCTCCCTAATGAACATAGATGCAAAAGTCTTAAATAGAATACTAGCAAAGAGACTCCAGCAAGTGATCAAGAGGATCATGCACCATGATCAGGTTGGATTTATACCAGGAATGCAAGGATGGTTCAACATTAGGAAAACCATCCACATAAATGACCATATCAAAAATCTAACAAACAAAGATCACGTGATTATCTCAATAGATGCTGAAAAAGCTTTTTACAAAATACAGCATCCATTCTTATTGAAAACCCTGGAAAGTATAGGAATAGAAGGACCTTTCCTAAAAATAGTAAAAAGTATATACTTAAAACCATCAACAAGCATCATATTAAATGGGGATAAATTAGAAACATTTCCAATAAGATCAGGAGTGAAACAAGGATGCCCATTATCTCCTCTATTATTTAACATTATACTAGAAACATTAGCAGTAGCAATTAGAGAAGAAAAAGAAATTGAAGGTATCAAAATAGGCAATGAGGGGACTAAGCTATCACTCTTTGCAGATGCTATGATGGTCTACTTAAAATTCCTAGAGAATCAACTAAAAAGCTAGTAGAATTAATCATCAACTTTAGAAAAGTTGCAGGATAGAAAATAAATATACATCAATCATTAGCATTTTATATATTTCCAATACATCACAGCAGCAAGAGGTAGAAAGAGAAAAAATATTTAAAATCACCCTAGACAATATAAAATACTTAGGAATCTATCTACCAAAGCAAACAGGAATTATACAAAAACAACTACAAAACACTTTCCAAAAAATTAAAACTGGGTCTAAACAATTGGGAAAATATTGATTGCTCATGGGTAGGACAAGCTAACATAATAAAAATGATCATTCTACCCAAATTAATTTACTTATTTAGTGCCATGCATTGATCCATAAAAATTCTGAGGAATTTATGGATAAGAACATGACCCACATTCAGAGGAAGAACTGCAGGAGTGGAAACAGAAGAAAAACAGCTGCTTAAACACATTGGTTGAGGTGGACATGATGGGGGATGTACTCTCCAAACTACCACACTAATGCAACTATCAGCCATTTGGAAATAGTTCTTGATCAATGACACTTATTAAAACCAGTGGAAATACACATCTGCCATGGGTGGAAGAGGGAAGTCAGGGGGTGAAGGGGGAAGTAAGAGCATGAATTATGTAACCATGTTAACTTTTCAAAAAAATAAATATTAATACATGTTAAAAAAAGAAAAATAAATATTACCTCTTAATGCTTTCCTATTCTCTTTCTTATAATAGTATTTGTCCCCTCCCCTTCCTTTGCCCTCTTTGTGTGTAATAGAATATCCTATTTTTCTTATTCATTCAAGTTTCTCTTGGTGCCATCTACTATTCACCCCACTTTTCCCATCCACCCCCATATCATCTTAGACCATTTATTACTCCCACCACTCCCTTTGAATAATTCTTCTAATTACTATAATAGTGGATAGTATAATAGTGAATACAGTTCATTACAGAGAATTACACATGACATTTCTCCATATAAGAATCCTAATAATTAGATCTTATTGAAGCCCTTAAAGAGGCAAATTTAAAAAGTCAATTTTGATGGGTAGTTGATCCGTGGTTGCAGGCCCAGCTCTCTTGCCATTCTGAATATCATATTCCAAGCCTTGCAGTCTTTTAGCATGGAGGCTGCCAGATCCTGTGTGATCCTGATTGGTGTTCCTTGATATTTTAATTGTCTCTTTCTGGCTTCTTGTGAGATTTTTTCTTTTACTTGGAGTGTTCACTTTTCGGGGTTGAGTGTTGAGGGTGATCTATGGATCCTTTCAATGTCTATATTGCCCTCTTGTTGTAGGACTTCAGGGCAATTTTGCTGAATAAGTTCTTTTAGTATGGAGTCCAGGTTTCTATTAATTTCTGCCTTTTCTGGAAGACCAATGTTTCTCAAATTGTCTCTTCTAGACCGGTTTTCTTGGTCTGTCAATTTCTCATTGAGATATTTCATGTTTCCTTCTATTTTTTCAGTCTTTGTTTCATTTGTTCTTATTGTCTTGAGAGATCATTAGCTTCTAATTGCACAATTCTAGCCTTAAGGGACTGGTTTTCAGCTATAATCTTTTGGTTTTCAGCTATGATCTTTTGGTTTTCCTTTTCCATCTGGTCATTTCTGGTGTTCAATTTTGCTTATCAGTTCATTTGATTTCTGAGCCTCACTTTCCAATTGCAAAATTCTGCCTTTTAAGCTGTTATTTTCTTGCCTGATTTCCTTTTGAGCTATTTCCCATTTCTCTAACCAAATCTTTTCCAACTTTCTCGTCATCTCAGTTTTGAACTCTTCAAGAGCTTGTGACCAACTTTCCTTATTTCAGAAGGGTCCGGATGCTTGTTTGATCTCCTCCTCTGTTTGCTCATTTGCCTGGATTTTCTCTGTGTAAACGTTGTCAAGTGTTAAAGATTTCTTTTTCTTGTTGTTAATCTTTCTCTTCTGAACTTTATGATTCTGGGTAGCCATCGTTAGCCCAGCAGCTTCTCAGCTTTATCCTGGTGCTCAGGGTCTGTCTGTGGTCTTTTGGGTCCTGAGGTCTGAGGTCTGGTTTTTCTCAAGGTCAAGCCCTCTAGTGGACCCCCTTGCTTGATCCTCTGCTGGAGGTTCCTTTACAAGTCTCAGGGAACTGCTTCCACAGTTGTATACCTGACTGCACTTGTTCCCCACTCAGGGTTTCAGAGCCTTCTCTCGAGCCTGTGTCCCCCTCCACCTGCTCTTCCTTCCGCACCTGAGCTCTGTGTTTGAGCTCAAAGTCCGTGCGCATTCTTTAGCTTTTTGGGGTCCTAAATCTTGCTGCTCTCAGGAACATGCCCTGGAGCTAACAATGACTCAATGGGTGCCCCAAACTTGCTCTATTTCTTTTTAGCTGGCTTTGGCACTAAAGGTGGTGTGTGTGGAGGGGTTGGGGGTGGGGGTGGTTGCTTAACCTGAGATTTAGTGAGAGCTGTTTCACCCCTTTATAGCATGGAAATGTCCCATTTCCACGTACCTTCCACACTGTACCCTGTTTGGGGTCTCTTCATTCATCTGGATTGTTTTTATGTCCCCTTGAGGAGTCATGTGTGTTTCAGTCAGGAGAGGTTAAGAGCTGCTTTTTACTCTGCCGCCATCTTAACCCAGAACCCTATATAGTCAGTTTTGATGGGTAGATGATCCTTGGTTGTAAACCCAGTTCTCTTGCTTTTCTCAATATCATATTCCAAGCCTTGTGGTCTTTTAGTGTGGAGGCTGCCAGATCCTGTGTGATCTTAATTGGTGCTCCTTGATATCTGAATTGTCTCTTTCTGGCTTCTTGTAAAAATTTTTTCTTTTTCTTGCAAGTTCTTGAATTTGACTATTATATTCCTGGGGGTTGTCTTTTCAGGGTTTAGTGTAGAGAGTGATCTATGGATCCGTTCAATGTCTATATTGCCCTCTTGTTGTAGAACTTCAGGGCAGTTTTGCTGAATAATTTCTTTTAGTATGGAGTCCAAATTTCTATTAATTTCTGCTTTTTCAAGAAGACCAATGATTCTCAAATTCTCTCTTCTAGACCTGTTTTCTTGATCTGTCAATATCTCAGTCAGATATTTCATATTTCCTTCTATTTTATCAGTCTTTTTGTTTTGCTTTCTTTGTTCTTCCTGTCTTGAGAGATCATTGGCTTCTACTTGCCCAATTCTTGTCTTTAGAGACTGGTTTTCTGCCATAATCTTTTGATTTTCCTTTTAGATTTGGTCCATCCTTTTTTCCAACTGTGGTTTTGGTCTCCAATTTGCTTATCAATTCTTTTGATTTGGGAGCATCTTTTTTTGAATTGCCCAATTCTAGCCTTTAGAGACTAGTTTTTAGCTATAATATTTTGGTTTTCCCTTTCAATCTGGTCTGTTTGGTTCTTCAAGGCTTCCAGCTGGTCATTTCTGGTCTTTAATTTGCTTATCAATTTATTTGATTTCTGAGCCTCTCTTTCCAATTGCAAAATTCTGCCTTTTGAACTATTATTTTCTTGCCAGATCCCTTCCACTTTTCTCATAATCTCAGATTTGAACTCTTCAAGACCTTGTGACCAGTTTTCATTTTTTGGGAAGGTTTGTATATGGTTACTTGTTTCTTCTCCTCTGTGTTTGCTCTGTTGTCTGGATTTTTTCTGTGTAAAAGTTGTTGAGTGTTAAAGATTTCTTCTTGATCTTTCTCTTCTGGAGTTCTTTTGTTTGGCTTGCTATTTTTATCCCAGTGCCCTCTCAGCTTTATCCCCATGCCCAGGGTTTGACTGTGCTATTTAGGTGCCTGAGGTCTACAGTCTATTTGTTCTCAGGGTCAAGCCTCCTGGTGGTCCCCTTTCTTGTTCCTCTGCTCGAAGCTCCTTTAGCAGTCTCAGGGCACTGCTTCCACAGTCATGCACCTCTCTGTGATGGGTCCCCACCCAAGGTCCGTGCCTGAGCTAAGGATCCACGTTTGTACCTGCATCTGCACCTGCACTCAAGGTCTGTGTTCAAAGTCCTCACGTTCTTTAACCTCTCTGCGTCTTATGTCTTGCTGCTATCAGGAGCAGGCCCTGGTGATCTCAGGTTTCTGCCAAGGACTTAATGGATGCCTCAAACTTATTTTAACTCTTGTGCACTGCCTTTGGCCCTGTAGGTGGTGTGTGTAGGGGGTGGGTTGCTTAGCTCACATTTTAGTGAGAGCTATATCGCCCCCTTATAGCATGGAAATGCTGTGATCCCAAGTACCTTCAATGTTGTGACAGTTGTGGGGTCCCTTGTTTCATCTGGATTTGTTTTTATGTCCTCTTGAGGATTCACATATGTGTGGGTTAGGAGAGGTTCAGCAGCTGATTTTTACTCTGCCTCCATCTTAACCTGGAAGCCTCTCTAGTGTTTTTGTAGGAATGAATATTGTATTTTTTCAAAAGCTTTTCCTGCATCTCTTGAAATAATCATGTGGTTTCTCTTGATTTTCTTATTATTATATTCAGTTATGTTGATAATTTCCCCAATATTAAGTCATCCATACATTCCTGTTATAAAACCTCCCTGGTTATAGTGTATGATCTGAATGATCCTTGTGATATGTTGGTATAATCTTTAAAATTTGTTTCAAGTTTTTGCATCAATATTCATTAAGGTTTTCTTCTCTACTTTTGTTCTTAGTTTACCTATCAACACTATATTTGTGTCAATACAAGAATTTGGTAGAGTTCCTTTCTCAGCTATTTTTCTGTATAGTTTATGTAGTGTTGGAATTCATTGTTTAATTGTTTGGTAGAAATCATTTGTAAGTCCAACTGGCCCTAGAGTTTTTTAGGGAGTTCAATAGTGGCTTATTTAATTTGTTTTTTTCTGAAATGGGAGCTCCATTTATTCCTATGCTTTTTTGTTTGTTTCTTTATGGTTTTGTGTCATTATATTTACTATAATTCCTAATTATTTCTATGATTTGCTAATTGACCCATGTCTATTTAACGATTACATTACTTAGTTTCCAATTAAATTTAAATCTGTCCTTCCAAAGTCCTTCAGTGAATGTAATTTTTATTACATTATGGTCTGAAAAGGGTACACTTAACATTTCTATATTAATTTGTCAGGTTCGTATATCTTAATACACAATTATTTTTCTGAAGCTGCCATGTATACCTCATTCTAGTCCCATTAATTTTTCTCAAGGTGTGTCATACTTCATTATTCTCAAATTCTATTCACCTCATTTTCTTTTTTACTTATTTTGAGGTTAAATCATTTCCCTCTTTTTTTTATCCCTTTTGCTAGCTGTTTTAGAAGTTTTTCTTTTAATTATTTTTCTTCTCTTAAAGCTATAGCGAGCATTATGTGTACAGTATTGAATAAAAAAAAAGTAATAATGGACATTCTTAACCCCAGATCTTATTGGTAAGTCTTTTAGTTCATCTCAATTATAGATAATGCTTTTGATCATTTTAGTTTCTTCTAGAGATTCTTACTGGATGCATGTCTAATCTACATTTTTCTTTGAGGATTTGAATGTAGATGATTTCAGGTTGTTGTCTACTTCTGAGTTTGTGTTTTGTGCTTCCCTATTTTTTATGATCAGGTACTTTTTGATTATTTGCTCTTTTTTCCCCTTGACTTTGAACTATAGAGTTAGATTCTATCTTGCTGGAGGCAGGAGTTCACTATACTAAATTTCAGGCTTTTTCACTGTGCTATTATTACAGCTACCTTTGGGGTTCTACTATTTTTCAGTTTCAATTCCTCAATGCTTGATTTGGCATGTAGCATCATCAGTGCTCTCTTGGGCTATGTTCTGGTCCTTTCCCATGATGACCTCCTGCTCTCTTTTGCCCTGATACTGAGACCTGGAGCCATGCCATGGGCAATGGAGTTGCCATTAAACACCCTACTCTACTTCCAGTTTTCACACTGGAGCCAAATTACCTTGCCTTCTCTATGTGTTGAGAGCTCCCTAAACTGATGCTGCTTCTTCTAATGCTGCTGATATTGAAACTTCTGCTTCTGTGGCCAACATCTTGTTTTGTTTTTGCATACGCTCCTGGCCAGACCCTACTGTAGTGGCACAGACATCTCCTTTTGACTTTCTAAGTTGTTCCAGGCAAGAAATGGGTCTTACCCTTTCTTTTTGTTGACTATACCTCTTTGGAATTCTACCTGATGTTTTTTAAAAGTATGTGTTAGGAGAATTCAATGAGAATGCTTCTTCTACTCTGCTATGTTGATTCAACTTCCTTGAAGTTTCTTAGATGAGACAATTAATGTTCCTTGAGTTGTGATTAGAAGTGGAAATGAAGGAAAAACAGAAAAGAATGTTCCAGTTAGTGTTTATATTCCTAGTGGCCAGAATATTTTTCCTGTGGGTTTATATGTGGGCTTTTGGAGTTATTCTCTACTTTTTCATTTGTCTCTTGGTCTTTTCATAACCTATAATATTTTTTCATTGTGTTTGACATTTACTTCTTTACCCATATGTCAAATATTAGTTCCTGAATTGGGCCTTTTTGATTTGCTTCCTGCTATAATTTTGGATGCTGTGGCAGTAAAGGCTAGAATTCCTTGTTGTTTATTCAGTTTTCTGAGGTCCTACTAAAGATTTGGCATCTAAATCTTCTTTTATTTGCAGTCCCCATCCCAGGGATGGCACCATTTCCCTTGTGAGCCTACAGACTCCAAACAGACAGTGCTCATATTGATAGTACAACCATCTTTAAGACACCAGGTGCTTTGCTTCCCAAGCCCTACCTTGGTGTTTTTCTTCTTCTGTAGCTTGTGTATACACTGCCTGGTAGTTGAACTGCCTGGGAATTAGTCTAACTCTGTCTTAGCTCAATCTCAGCCCTGTCTCAGCTCTGTCTATTGTAGTTGTTGAGGCATGGGCTGACCAAACCTTCCACTGAACAGTTATCTTGTGTCTCCTACAGTGTATCTAAGCTATTTTGAGTATTTCCCTTTTTATTACCCTTGGTTGTCTTGATTTAGAGCTTCTGTAGGATTCTATATATCTTTTGAGTGCAGTCTTGTACCTAATAGAAATATTTATAGCTGTTTTTTCCTTAATTTTCTTCATCATTATTCCACCTGGGGTATTTTTACAGCTTTTCATTGGGGATCTGAGTTCCTTTAGTTCCCTTCCATTCTCGCAGATTTCACTCCTGACTATTCTCTAAGTTAAACATGACGATTTTCATCAACTAATAGTTGTAAGATATGGGCATTGATCCAAAAGAACTTATTTTGAGGGAAAAATTACATATTCCATACTTGTATAATGTTTATAACTTGTTTTCCTATCTGAAAGTCTCATTAAAACAAAATATATGTTGATTATCATTAATTAATATTTGTATGTACCCTACAGGATTGTGGTTAGGTCTGAGACAACTTCAAAATCCAAAGAAAAACTGGTATTTAAATAAAATATGGACCTGGATGCAAGACTATTGTATTCAGTTTATTTTGAATTCTTTGTAAATCCAGTTCCATACTTTTAAAGAGAGTTGACTGTGTATTATTTAACTTGTCATTCTTACTTCTCCCTCTGGCAAGAAAGAATCAATGACAACCAAAATAAAAGGTTTTATGATCTTGTTGAATCAAGATGCTCAACCATGAGGTAAATGAAGGGGCATGGGTGGTTTAAGGAAGAAAAATAAGATAATTTAAATGTTGTCAGGTGGAAAAAAAGAATGTATTTATAAGGAATGTACAAGAGAGGATGTAGAAAATGTATACTCAGAAAGACAATTTCCAATATTAGGAATTTTTGGACATTGCCTTTGATTTGTGACCCAGTTTTTATTATGGGTATAAAAAAAGAAATGGAGAAAGAAAAGCAGGGTGAAAGAACAAAGAAAAAAGGAAAGAAATGAAAGAATGAAGAATAGAAGAAAAGAAAAACAAAAAATAGAAAAGAAGAAAAAGAAAAGAAAAGGAAAATAGTTACTTTGTAAAATTAAAAATGTGAGCTATTCAGAGAGGACTGGAGGAGAGGAAGGGGCACTTTAAAATGATTCTAAAACGAGCACATTCTTAATTCATATTTTATTTGGGACAAAATAAAGTAGTATTAGTTTCTAAGCATTTAATAAAAAAGGGGGATTTTTATTTTGGTTTTTACAACATAGCAAGACCATACAATAAGGATAGAGTGGCATTTGGTTTTTCTAGATATGGGCCCCTCTTATTTCCATTTGAAAATAGCATCATATCAGTATGTCATCTGAGTGTAGTGACTTTCATGGTCTCACATACCTGCCGAGTCTTATAGTTACAGACTACATATGATTTCAGGGGAGCTAGGGCTTATTAGTTTGCATGGCAGGAAGAAATTAGGGAAATCAGGAAAGCTGTATCAGAATAGTGCTGGTCCTATCACAATGGGGGAAGAGCTGGGTAATGCACTGGATAATTGGACCTAGAGTCAAGAAGATCTGAGTTCAAATTGAGCCTCAGACATTTACTTGCTGTGTTAATCTGGGAAAGTTTCTTAACTCCTATTTGCTTCAGTTCCTCATCTGAAAATTAGGACACACTGGAGAAGGAAATGACCAACCATTTCAATAACTTTGTCATGAAAAGTGCATGGGTAAAAATCTATTGGGTCATGTAGAGTTAGGACTGAACAAAAATGATCAGAATTAGTATCAAAAGGAAAAAAAAATTCTGTCACCATTAAGACTCAAGATTCTTTAGAATTGCAAGATATATTCTTTATAGGCATTGAGTCAAAAGCCTGTTCATTTTAGTGGAAGATTTTAGTGCCTCTGTTTCAAACGCATTTTTTAAATGCCTATTATGTGCCAGGCATCTTGCTAAATGCTAGACATTCAAAAAAGAAGAAAAAGACAACCCCTTCCCACAAGGAGTTCATCATCTAATGGAAAGGACAACTATTGATTCTATTCCCAAGTACAATATGATCAAACACCTCTTCAGAGATCTATAACTGCATTTAAAATCATCCTACCCATGAAAACAGAAGGGGATGCCTCATCAGTAAGTTCCTGTTACTCCATTAGAAACAGTTTATATTGGGTGTTTCAGTGGAATGAGAGTCAGGCCTAGAAACTGGATTTCCTAGGTTCAAATTTGGGCTCAGACATTTCCTACTAGTGTGACCCTGGGCAAGTCACTTAACCCCCATTGCCTAGCCCATACTACTCTTCTGCCTTGGAATCAATACTTGCTATTGATTCCAAGACAGAAGATAAGGATTTAAAAAATAAAAATAAAGTTTATATTGAATGAATGACTGATCTTAGACAATGATCAAATACATCCTCATTCATTACATAATTTTGATGATCTCATTAATTTTTGAGGAAAATAAGATGTAATTTTTTCCCCTTTAAGCTAAATCTGTTAGGCCTGGGAAGCTGACCGAGTATAAGAGCTGATAAAAACAGCAACACCTAATGAATGGTAAGAAAACGCCTAACTGGTAACATCTGCTAAATGACAGGAAGACCCCTAACCAGAAACATTTGGTGAATGGATGATAGGAAGCGTGTGTTAACATCCAGGCCGACCCCCCCTCCCCCAGTTCCTGGAGCTCAAACTATATAAGACTGGCTGGGCCCCTAATTCAAATATTCCATTTACCTTGAAGGCTTTGGGACCCAAGCTTGAGCTTGCAATAAAAACAGTACCTCTTGCTTTTACATTATCTGGTGTGCCTTCTAATTTGGGAAATCAGAACTGGGCTAAACAAATCCCCTAACATCAAAAATAAGAAAGGTTAAGAACCTATTGTACTCTGCTGTATTCAGACTGCATATAGGATATTGTACTTAGTTCTAGACACTCTCCTTTTGGAAGAACAGGTTTAGATTGGAAATGATGAGACATAAGGGACATGATAGCTATTTTCAAGTACTTGAAGAGCTGTCCCATATATGATAGATTAAACTTGTATTTGACTCTTAGTGTTCAGAACTAAAGACAATTTTTTCCCGAAATATATTCTCCAAGTTCAATATATTGTTTTAGGAAATAGTGAATTCCATGTCACTCAAGTTCTAGAAGAAGAAGCTAGATGAGGCATGGTGGGTGATGTGTAGAGATCATTCCTATTCACAAAGTTGGATCAGATGACCTGTGAGAGATCTTCAGACTTTGAGATGATTTAGTTATACAATTCTCTGAATTTGTTAGATCCCTCATACTTTTGATAGTAACTTTGTGGGAATATCAATACTACCTATTTTTTTAACATTTATAAATATTCATTTTTAACATGGTTACATGATTCATGCTCCACCTTTCCCCTTCAACCCCCCCTACGCCCCCCCGACCCATGGCCGATGCGCATTTCCACTAGTTTTGTCATGTGTCCTTGATCAAGACCAATTTCCAAATTGTTGGTAGTTGCATTGGTGTGGTAGTTTCGAGTCCACACTCTCAATCATGTCCGCCCTGACCCATGCGTTCAAGCAGTTGTTTTTCTTATATGTTTCCTTTCCTGCAGTCCTTCCTCTGAATGTGGGTAGCTTTCTTTACCATAAATCCCTCAGAATTGTCCTGGGTCATTGTATTGCTGCTGGTACAGAGGTCCATTACATTCAATTTTACCACAGTATATCAGTCTCTGTGTATAGAGTTCTTCTGGCTCTGCTCCTTTCGCTCCGCATCAGTTCCCGGAGGTCTCTCCAGTTCGCCTGGAATTTCTCCAGTTTATTATTCCTTTTAGCACAATAGTATTCCATCACCCGCATATACCACAGTTTGTTCAGCCATTCCCCAATTGAAGGACATACCCTCCTTTTCCAATTTGTTGCCACCACAAAAAGCACAGCTATGAATATTTTCGTACAAGTCTGTTTATCTATGATCTCTTTGGGGAACAAACCCAGCAATGGTATGGCTGGATCAAAGGGAAGGCATTCTTTTATAGCCCTTTGAGCATGATTCCAAATTGCCAGCCAGAATGGCTGGATCAGTTCACAGCTCCACCAGCAATGCATTAATGTCCCAATTTTGCCACATCCCCTCCAACATTCATTACTCTCCCCTTCTTTCATTTTAGCCAATCTGCTAGGGGTGAGGTGATACCTCAGAGTTGTTTTGATTTGAATTTCTCTAATTATTAGAGATTTGGAACACTTTCTCATGTGCTTATTGATACTTTTGATTTCTTTACCTGAAAATTGCCTATTCATGTCTCTTGCCCATTTATCAATTGGGGAATGGCTTGATNNNNAAAATTGCCTATTCATGTCTCTTGCCCATTTATCAATTGGGGAATGGCTTGATGTTTTATACAATTGCTTTAATTCCTTCTATATTTGAGTGATTAGACCCCTGTCAGAGGTTTTCCTTATAAAGATTTTTTCCCAATTTGTTGTTTCCCTTCTGATTTTGACTACATTGTTTTTGTTTGTACAAAAACTTTTTAGTTTAATATAATCAAAACCATATAATTTACATTTTGTAATTTTCTCTAACTCTTGCTTGGTTTTAAAGACTTTCCTTTCCCAGAGATCTGACAAGTATACTATTCTGTGTTCACTTAACATGTTTATAGTTTCCCTCATCATATTCAAATCGTTCACCCATTCTGAATTTATCTTGGTGTAGGGTGTGAGATGTTGATCTAGACCTAATCTCTCCCATATTGTTTTCCAAATTTCCCAGCAGTTTTTGTCAAATAGTGGATTCATGTCCCAAAAATTGGGCTCTTTGGGTTTATCATACACTGTCTTGCTGTTGTCATTTATCCCCAATCTATTCCATTGATCCTCCTCTCTATCTCTTAGCCAGTACCATATTGTTTTGATGACTGCTGCTTTATAGTATAGTTTAATATCTGGTACTGGAAGGCCCCCTTCCTTCACATTTTTTTTCATTATTTCCCTTGATATTCTTGATCTTTTGTTATTCGAAATGAAATTTTTTATAGTTTTTTCTAATTCAGTAAAGAAGTTTTTTGGTAGATTGATAGGTATGGCACTAAATAGGTAAATTAATTTGGGTAGAATTGTCATTTTTATTATGTTAGCTCATCCTACCCATGAGCAATCAATGGCTTTCCAATTGTTTAGATCCAGTTTTATTTGTTTGGGAAGTGTTTTGTAGTTGTTTTCATATAATTGCTGTGTTTGTTTTGGTAGGTAGATTCCTAAGTATTTTATATTGTCTAGGGTGATTTTGAATGGTGTTTCTCTTTCTACTTCTTGCTGCTCTAGTGTGTTGGAAATGTATAGAAATGCTGATGATTTATGTGCATTTATTTTGTATCCTGCAACTTTGCTAAAGTTGTTGATTATTTCTATAAGCTTCTTAGTTGATTCTCTAGGATTTTTTAAGGAGACCATCATATCATCTGCAAAGAGTGATAGATTAGTCTCCTCCTTGCCCACTTTGATACCTTCAATTTCTTTTTCTTCTCTAATTGCAACTGCTAGTGTTTCTAGTCCAATGTTAAATAATAAAGGTGACAATGGGCATCCTTGTTTTACTCCTGATCTTATTGGAAAGGCTTCTAATTTATCCCCATTGCATATGATGTTTGTTGATGGTTTTAGGTATATACTGTTTATTATTTTTAGGAAAGGTCCTTCTATTCCTATACTT
>NC_058130.1:610357680-610373440 GCF_016433145.1 Gracilinanus agilis | reverse complement strand
CAGGATGTAATGACCTTCCCTGTCTTTTTTAATCATATCTATTTTTACTTTGGCTTTGTCAGAAATCATAATAGCCACTCCTGCCTTCTTTTTCTCATTTGACGCCCAAAAGATTTTGCTCAAACCCTGAACCTTAAACTTGTGTATGTCCACCCGCCTCATATGTGTTTCTTGTAGACAACATATGGTGGGATTTTGGTTTCTAATCCACTCTGCTATTTGCTTCTGTTTTATGAGCGAGTTCATCCCATTCACATTCAGAGTTATAATCATCAGTTGTGCATTTGCTGACATTTTCAAATCCTCCCCCATTCCTACCCCTTCTCCTTAAGCTATTTCCTTTAAAACCAGTGGTTTGCTATTAAGACCCTATCCCTTATCCCCTCCCTTGATTGACTTCCTATTCTACCCCTCCCTTATTCCCCCCCTCTTTTTGCTTTTAAAGGCCTTATGAATTCCTTCCCCCTTCTCCCCTCCCTTTTTTTGTCCTCCCCACTCCCCTGCTCCCCTTGGTTTATCCCTTCTAACTTTCTCAGAAGGGTTAGATAAGAGTTTTATGTCCCAATGGATAGTATAGCTACTCTTCCCTCTCCGGGTTGATTACACTAAGAGTAAGGTTTGATTATTACCTCTTAATGCTCTCTTCCTCTCCTTCTTATAATAGTATTTGTCCCCTCTCCCTCCCATGCCCTCTTTGTGTGTAATGGAATATTCTATTTTCTTACTCACTCAAGTTTCTCTTGGTGTCCCCTGCTATTCACCCCCTCTTTCCCATCCCCCATGCCATCTTAGATTATTTAGTGTTCCACCCTCACCCTGTTAATTATTCTTCTGATTACTATAATAGTGAATATTATAATAGTGAATAGAGTTCACTACAGAGAATTAAACATAACATTTCTCTACATAGGAATAGAGATAATTAGATCTCACTGAGGCCCTTAAAAAGGCAAGTTTAAAAATTGTAAGTTTTCTTTCTTTCCCCTCTGTATCTTATTTACCTTTTCAGGTTTCTCTCGATTTTTGTGGTTGGGTATCAAACTTTCCATTTAGCCCTGGTCTTTTTTGTGCAAATACCTGGAATTCTTCAATTTTGTTGAATGCCTATACTTTCCCCTGGAAATATATAGTCAATTTTGATGGGTAGTTGATCCGTGGTTGCAGGCCCAGCTCTCTTGCCTTTCTGAATATTGTATTCCACGCCTTGCGGTCTTTTAGCATTGAGGCTGCCAGATCCTGTGTGATCCTGATTGGTGCTCCTTGATATTTGAATTGTTTCTTTCTGGCTTCTTGTAATATTTTTTCTTTTGCTTGAAAACTCTTGAATTTTGCAATGATAGTTCTTGGTGTTTTCCTTTCTTGATCGAATACCGCAGGTGTTCTATGGATCCTTTCAATGTCTATGTTGCCCTCTTGTTGTAGGACTTCAGGGCAATTTTGCTGAATTATTTCTGTTAGTATGGAGTCCAGGTTTCTATTAATTTCTGGTTTTTCTGGAAGACCGATTATTCTCAAATTGTCTGTTCTAGACCGGTTTTCTTGGTTTGCCACTCTCTCATTGAGATATTTCATGTTTCCTTCTATTTTTTCAGTCTTTTGGCTTTGTTTTATTTGTTCTTGTTGTCTTGAGAGATCATTAGTTTCTACTTGTTCAATTCTAGCGTTTAGGGATTGATTTTCGGCTATAATCTTTCGGTTTGCGGCCATAATCTTCTGGTTTTTGGCCATAATCTTCTGGTATTCCTTTTCAATCTGGTCATTTCTGGTGTTCAATTTCTGAGCCTCAATTTCCAATTGCATGATTCTACCTTTTAAACAGTTATTTTCTTGCCAGATCTCTTCCATTTTCTTCAAAATCTCAGTTTTGAACTCTTCCATAGCTTGTGAGGAGTTTTCCTTATTTGAGGAGGGTCCTGATGCTTGTTTGTTCTCCTCCTCTGTTTGCTCGATTGTCTGGATTTTCTCTGTGTAAAAGCTGTAGAGTGTTAAAGACTTCTTTTTCTTGTTGTTATTCTTTCTCTTCTGAACTTCCTGAGACTGAGTAGCCATTGTTACCCCAGCAGCTTCTCAGATTTATCCTTGCGCTCAGTGTCTGTCCGCAATCTATTGGTTCCTGAGGTCTGAGTTCTGGTTTTTTCCAAGGTCAAGCCCCCTGTTGGACCCCCTTGCTTGATCCTCTGCAGGAGGTTTCTTTACAAGTCTCAGGGCGCTGCTTCCACAGTTGTATACCCGTCCACACTGGTTCCCCACTTAGGCTTTAGTTCCTGGGTGTGTCTGCCTCCACCCACGCCTCTGCAGTGCCTGCGCTCTCAGCCTGCGCTCTGCTCAGCCTGCGTTCTGCATCCTGCGTCCTGCTCCCGCGCTCAGATTTTGCCTGCTTTTATTGGCTTAATGGGGTCCTAAGTCTTGCTGCTCTCAGGAACAGGCCCCGGAGCTGCCAATGACTCGATGGGTGCCCCAAACTTGCTCTATTTCTTTTTAGCTGGCTTCGGAGCTATAGATGTGTGTGGAGGGGATGGGGGTGGTGTGGTTGCTCAGCCCGCGATTTCGTGAGGGCTCTTTCACCCCTTTATAGCATGGAAATGCCTCGATTCCACGTACCTTCCACGCTGTGCCCTGTTGTGGGGGTTCCTCCGTTCGTCTGGACTTGTTTTTATGTCCCCTTGAGGAGTTTTGTGTGTTTTGGTCAGGAGAGGTTAAGAGTTGCTTCTTACTCTGCCGCCATCTTAACCCGGAACCCTACCTATTTTTTAAGAGTAAGAGAGTATAAGAAAGGGTCATAATGAAAATTTTATTTCTTCAAATTAATTTACCCAGTAATTAAACTTTACTATACTATTACAATGTGATAGATATTAAATCAAAATCATTTTGGTTCATAAATTAAATTGCATTGTTTTCATCTGGGTGTTTGTTTTGAGTAATAACTAAGGATTTTAGTGCCTTTTATTCCTCTTACTTGTGTTGGGAGTCAGTTACATTCCTTAACCCTCTATAGGCCACATACTATTATTATATAGATATATTTGGAAAAAGTTAGAAGTTATTCTACTAGAGAGACCGGAAGTATCCTAAAGCAGGAAGTCAATAAAAATCACAACAAAAGAAATAAAACTAAGTAATATGATTTACTTTTATCCTTTTGAATTTTATTTCTTATTGTATTTTGCTTACTTTTCCCCTCTCATTTCCTACTTTTTTCTCTGTACTTTTTTTTGTAGGGATATGTGAGAAAGAGAAATTGTGGTAATCAGTGTTGGGACATATGAATCAGGTGACAGTTAATACTCAACCCCAAAACATTTGATAAGCAATTATTTTGTGAATAGTTAAATAGTTTTTACTGTCATGCTTATTTATATTGACATTCATACTCTGATCTAGTGAGAGATAGTTCCTACTGTTAAATTCAGTATTTCTTAACACAATATTTACTTTTTTGTGGTTCCCTTAGTAGAACTGCAAGCCAGTATGTTGCGCCTCAATAGCTTCTTTCCTTTATAAATGCTGCAATGTTAAATGTTATGAATCTTTACTCTCTCTTTGAGGAAGGTAAAGGACATTATTTTTTAAGAAACTACATCAAGAGATGGGCTCAATTCCCAGCTATCTTATAACATTTCTTTAAACTATATGTATAGTGCCTCATGTTACTTATTTGTAAAAATATAGGACAAAAGATGGTAATGGAATAGTCTCTTGTTTGCTAACACTCCTATCAGTTTTAAAATTTTGATTTCAAATCTCCAAGTGCCATTGTTTGGGCATAGCTCTTCTAATTCTCATTATATATACAAAAAAGTATTTCTATATTGGCGTATAGATCAGCATGAAGTAATTAAATCACTTCAAAAATCTTTTAACGTAATTAATGACACAGCAATGAAGAACACAATCAGAAAAAATATATTGAATGAAAAATAAAAGAAAGGATGTGATGTATTTAAATTTCAAATCAACAATAGCTCAAAATGAGCCATTAAGGAAAGTTCAGTATCTCAGTGGTTTCCCCTGTTGCTAAAATTATGACAAGAAGATTTTACCATTTCTTAATTGAATGCACATAGTTAATTGGGTAGGATCCAATAAGCATTCATTGAGTACCTATTATATGGAAGATACTGTGCTTAGCCCTGGAAATATAAAGACTAAGTACATCAAAATAAAACAAATCAAAACGATTCTTGTGCATCCTCTACAGGACAAGCAACGTAACCAAAATTAGAAAATCTGTTTTTTTAGTATAAAATTTATTCAATGGATGTCGTTGGACACTGTAATGGGAACTGAATAGTACGATTTCACCATTTACATCTAAGTTCCTATGAATTAAGAATCTCGTTAAATGTCACATTAAGGTTTGCACTGTATGTTTCCATTAGACTGCAAACAATGAACATATTTTACATAATTATAAATTTGAATTGTGTGAATTTGAATATGTATTATCACTTCAAAAGATTCATTATTCATACTAATAAGGACCTAAGCTACAGATTATTGACCTGAACTATGTTTTTTTTAAAAAAATTGTGAGCATTTCAAACTTTCTGTTATATATTGATGTCACATATATAGATAATTTAGCAAAATGGTAAACTTACATACCATTTTTATATCTATATCTTCTATCCTTTGCTTTCTTATGGCCCCCATACTTATCATTTTCAATCATGATTTATTATTCCATTTTTTTCCTCAGGGAGTAAATGTTTAGGTACAAAACAAATTCAAGTGATCTTAGTTCACTACTTAATTGTGAAGAAAATTTAAAATTTTCCCTTTTCCACCAGCTCAAAAATAAGTAATGATTATGGTGTATATTGGAAAAAGAAAAGCAATAGTTCCTTGATTTCCATTTCTTCAACATATCAATGTGTTATTTCTTCATACAATGACACTTCATGTCACAGGATATATAGATATATAATGAAGAGATTTTTTGTTTTATTCTGTTTTGTTTTATCCAAGAGACAGTTAGAAATGATATTTCCCCCCTTCATCTATATCCATTTACAACAGCAATAACAAAAAACCTAAAACAACTCTTTTGTTGACAAATTTCTTGGTATTCTATGTCATTAAAAATAACACCTAGGGGCAGGTGGGTGGCTCAGTGGATTAAGAGCCAGGCCTAGAGATGGGAGGTCCTAGGTTCAAATCTGGCCTCAGATACTTCCAAGCTGTTTGACCCTGGGCAAGTCACTTGACCTCCATTGCCCACCCTTACCACTCTTCCACCTAGGAGCCAATACACAATATTGACTCCAAGACAGAAGGTAAGGGTTTAAAAAAAATAACAACTTATTTCATAGAATAATTCCCTGGGCTATCTAGGAATTGCATGCATTGAGTTCCATTTTAAGATTTTTATTTTTAAACTACATTATACTCTATCCTGACTCTGGCTATTTTTGTTTTTCTTAAGGCACAGACCAATCTACTTTCACTTTAGAATGTTCATTTTGCGCATAGGTTCACTCAAAAACAACCATAATGTCATATTCCCCAAACATCAATAAATCTGATAGATTTTGACTATTTATCTTGTAGGCAATAAATATCCTTTTACAAAGTGCATTTCATGAATTAGCTCAAATTGAATTTGGGCCATATCAGACCTGAAGACAAAGGTGCTAAGCTCACAAGAAAACAAGAGAAGATTATATTTAACTTCAAGGGAGAACAAAACTTGCAATTCTTTCATCAAAGATGAAGTAGGAAAGCCCCATTTGTTAATATTAAGCCATTTATTCTTATTTATCTGTCAGTTTTATTACTGGCTTTCAGGGTGACACGCATGTTCCTAAGTTTTGGTGTGCTTCAACATGAGCCTGGTGTATATATCTTTCAAAGTAATTTTTTTCTATTCTATTCAAAGAATAAGTGCCCACTATGTGTAAAATACAGGGAACCTGTACTGTACTTATTGTAGGTGAATTTGGGGATCTTCCATGTAGGGAATTTTCAATGTGGAAATTCTTTCTGTATGACATCCAAATGCAACTTCTTTGTCACTTCAAGACTTACCTGCATCACTGGAAAGCTAAATTACTTTCCTATGGTCACATATCCAGAAAGAATCACAGACAAAACATGAACCTGTTTCTCCTGGTCTCACTAGAACTGACTCCAAAGCCTTTAGCTATTCTTCCAAATTGACTTTCATTGATTGTGGCCTATGCAACATGAAAAATAAGAACTAAACACCATTGAAAATATATTGCTGGGGGCAGCTGGGTAGCTCAGTGGATTGAGAGCCAGGCCTAGAGATAGGAGGTCCTAGGTTCAAATCTGGACTCAGACACTTGCCAGCTGTGTGACCAAGTCACTTAACTCCCATTGCCTAGCCCTTGCCACTCTTTTGTCTTGGAAACAATACATAGTATTGATTCCAAGATGTAAGCAAGGGCTTAAAAAAAGTAAGAAACTATATTGTCCTGTACCACATAGGTATAATAATGAATTCAACATCCTATGAATCAACATTCTAATTTTTCATCTGGTTATACTCATGAAGTAATATTCAAAGCTCTCTGATTTTACAGGTGTGGACACTAATTCTAACAAGATAGTTCACAGACCATAGTATTTGGTAAGTAAGACTCATCTTTTCTGAGAGCAATGAAAAATCTCCCACCTTAAAATTTGTCACTTGTCCCCATTCAATATGTGCTCACTGAGGTTGGCATGGGCATAATATTTAAAATAGGGCTTTTTATAGGGCAAGAATGTTTTGAGAAGGAAAGCCTTAATATTTAAAAAGTGGAGGGAAGTCTTCTCAAAGGGGAATAAGGAAAAGATCACATATCAAACAAGGAATGAATGAACGAATGAATGAATGGACAAGTATTTATTAAGTGCCTTTTCTATGACATGCACTGTGCTAGACATTGAGTATCTATGAAAAGTGAAGAATGATCTTGAACTTAAGGATCTGGCCTTCTAATTAATGGAGACTCTATGTGTGTCTCTTTCTCTGTCTCTGTCTCTGTCTCTCTCTTTATACATACACACACACACACACACACACACACACACACACAAACACACACATAAGCAGGACACAGAAAACTTCTTGCTAGAGCTATAGGAATTATGTATGAATGGAACAATAGAGTAACTGATTGTGATACTTTTTCCAGTAGCAGTAGTACTTTCAATTTGATTATTCTTCCCAGAGGAAGAGAAACACTTGAGCAAAATGGAGTGAGGTTAAGGAAAAGGAAAAACTGATCCCAAGCACAGTATCCAGAATTACAGATATCAAAAGGACTGTGCAGAATAGACCCATGTTTCTTGGTGTGCAATTGTAAGGAATATGAAATATGGTAGGGCTAGGTAGACAAGGTGAGTTAGGTTGAGTTTGTGCTCATTTACCCACCAATCAGAACAATTTGAATCCATTTTGTAGTGCAAAAGTTGATTGGATTAAGTCTTCTATAATTGGGAGGAAGATTGAAGAGGACCAGTCTCTGGAGATCTGAATGATAAGGTTAAGATTTTTTCATAATACAAAAAAAGGGAGGGAAGAGCAGCAGGACATACTAAGAGGCCTCTGCTGGGTAGGAAAAAGGGAGAGTATAGGAACATAGCATTTGAACTACAATGCATTATTTTGTGAGATTCATAAATGTTTCTTTGGTATCTGAAGGAAGACAGGAAGAAATCCTCACAAGCTTTTCTGAGGTCTCTTATTCCAGAGAACTGTAAAAAATTATTAGTATAAAAAGGACTAAATAAATTCTAGGCTAGAAGAAAGAAGTATAATCTAGCTGATCAAGCCTCAGACTGATAATCAGAAGAACTGCTGTAGCATCTTATCCAAAAAAATTCTAAAAGCAAATTAAGCGTGGATGGTGAATTGCCATCAAGTGATAACTAATGGGAAGAAGTATACAGTAAAGGCTCATAAGCGATGACATTAGAAAAATAGCTAAAAATAAATTAAAAAAATAAAAAGTAAAAGTAGCTAACCTAAGTTACTCCTAAAATTCTGCAAGAAGGCATATACACCCAAGCTTTGGAAACCAGACCTGCTAATTTAAGTGAAAGTTAGAAATGTAGCTCACAGTCCATGATATTCATATATTATTTCATTTGGCTCATGATAACTATGAAATTATTATACTTACCTGTAAAACCAAAGATATTATTATGTCCATTAACTAAGGCTATGGGAGGATAAATAATCTGCATATAATCATACAATTAATAAGCATTAGAAATAAAATACAAATCCATATATTCGTGACACAAATATAGCATCCTCATCATGATGCTACTCTGATACTCTATACAGTGACATTTCTTAGGTTTTGTTTTGTGTTTTTTCCTCTCCAAATGCATTAGCTTCCCTGTCAGTATATACTCTATCTTTCTTTATAGTTATTAATATTATTAAATGATTACAACTAATAGGTCAAATGCATATTAAAGTGAAGCTTTCTACAGGGAAGGTGAAAGAGAAGGAAAGAGAATAAGCATTTGTAAAGTGCCTATAATGTGCCAGGTACTATGCAAAGTGCTTTACAAAAATCTCATTTAATTCTTGCAATAACCCTGTGAAGTATATGCATTTCAGTTATTATTCCCATTTTACAGTTCAGGAAACTGAGAAAAACTTGCTATTTACTATTGTAAATTTATGGATATGTCAAGAAGAGATTTTTTTAAAATTTGTATCACATGACCCACATTTTTAATGCCCAAATTGTCCTAATAGGAAATGTTCTCTGTGAACTCAGATTTTCAAGGAATAATAGTTATTCCAAGAATATCATTTTTCAAGGTTAGTACATTAGTATTGAGGCACCCTGAGGTGTAGGGTGGGAGGGAAATCGGGCTAACTTTCAAGCTGATTAGACTTGAACCTGGAATTTGGTGATGAAAGGTTGGGATAAGAAGGGCTTAGCAGCAGTACATTAATCCAATATGGCATCAAAGCCCTTTTGGCTTTGTGTGAAAAATATTGATTGGATCTGATTGATGTCTTCATGGATGAACAGAGAGACAGATTATGGGAATTGGATATACATAGTTCATGAGAACAGGCTCATTCATTAGCAAGATGCAAATCATTTAAGTTATGAGAATTATACATATTTGGAAAAGTCATATTCAGCCTAGTTTGCTCCAAAAATGCAGTTTATTTTATTGACAAATTTGCAAATCTACCCACTAAAGTCATATTGGCAAAATGTGTGCTGAAAATATTACCTTTATGCATACAAAATAGGTGGAGTAATTGTGCATTCAGCTATCTAATTAAAACAGGGAAATAACTATCACAAAGAATTGCTCCTTGGTGCTCACACAAGCATATGCTGTGTTTATTCTTGCCATTTCATTTGTCATCAATTGAGAAAATATTAGTAATTTAAATGATATAACTTTATAACATTTTGAAATTACTAAGTCATAAGATTATTATTTGGCTACATAGCAAATCAACAATTTTTAAATTGTCATATGGTGAGATGTGCTATAGATTGAGAGCTTACCTTTGGAATCAGGAAGAGCTGAGTTTTCAAATTATGCCTTTTTAACTTTCTGATTGTGATCTTGGATGAGATACTTAGCTCTTCAGTGCCTCTAGAAATTCTGTAAATTGTAGAGCAGGTATAGAATAAAATGTAGCAAGACATTCCTCACCTAGGGGTTCCCTACCCTAATGATGTTACAAGTGTTGACCAAATAAAAATGGTGGGATGTTGAATCAAGAAATATAAGTTATGACCTTTGACTTCTAGTGAGACATTCTTTTCTAAGTGTTTGAAATAAAGGAGTTATTATTCAAAACAATCATACAACCACATTTACTTGGAAGCTTTCATTCTAATACTAGGGTTTTTTTTTAATTTTCTTTTTTTTTTTATTCCAAGCTGGTTTTGTTCTCCCTTATCTCCTTATGCAAAGAATAAAGGAGAGGGAAGATTCTGTGGTCACTAAGGAGTCTACTGATAAAGTTAGAAACCTCATTTTTGCTGAATCATAGGGAGATTTCCTCTACTTTGGGCAGTGAAGGTCTTAGCACAGAGTGATGCTGAGAAATGGGAAAAATGACTTTCTGATGAAAGGGGGGGGATAAATATTTGCAAGATACTTCCAAGCTTCCAAAAGAAATACCTACTGTACATTTTAGTGAACATCCTTTATCTTTCTAATTCATGTTGCTGTATCTAATTTTTGACTATGTCAAGGGCAAGGAAACCATTTCAGTTCACTTTAATATTAGAAATTAATTCAATGCTGAATATTGGAATCAATTCAACACACTTGTATATTAAAAAGCTATTTTAATGGTGTAGTGGAAGACTGAGAAGTGACTATGGCTAGGTGATGAGGCTTTATCCCAAATTACCAGCATGCAGTATATGGGACATTTTTTAGCTCCAGAAGGGTATCCCTTTCCCCATAGTGACTACTATGCTTGTAACTCTGACTCAGTCCTTTGAAAGGATATGCTATTGTGGCATCAGTATTAAGACTCCATGGCTATAATGTTCCTCTCCCAGGAACTACTTTCAATATGAAACTATCCATGAGAGGAGACCAAAAGGAGACCTACTACTTCTCTAGTGACTATACTCATTATTTCAGCCTCAGTAACAATTATATTTTTATTGCTTTTCTCCATGTGAAAATGACTTGAACTACAGCTTTGGTGGAAAGAGCATAGGATCCCAGACAAATCAACTCTTTGAACCCTTACCTTCAGTTTTCTCATTTGTAAAATGGAGATAATATTTCTACTAGCCTTATAAAGTTGCTTCGAGGAACACATTTCATTTTATTTTTTAAAAAATATTTTTATTTCCACAATTACAAGTAAAAACAATTTTTAATATTCATTTTTTAAAAATTTACATTCCAGATTCTTTCATTCCTTCCTACACTCCTTCCTTCATTCCTTCCAATCCTGTCCCTTCACTGAGAGTAAAGCAATCTGATAAAGATTTTTTATATGCTCAGTCATGTAAAACTCTTTGAGAAAGACATTTTTAAAACTATAATATCCTAAGTAATTTAAGTCATTATCATCATGTTTATTTTGTCCAGTCTTGTGATTTCCTCATGATAGGGAGCTCTCCATGAAGATGCTTACCCTACTTATACATGTCAACAAATGATATTCAATTTGTACTTACGAAGACTTCTTTAGGGTCATGGGAGGTTATATAGTTAGTCTAGAATCACATAGCTAAAATAGGTAAGAGGTAGCCCTTGAACATGTTTTCTTGATTCCAAGGTCAGCTCCCTGTTCACTATGAACACTCCTCACAATTCTGTTATGGAAATGTGTTCTGATTTAGTAATTAAAGATGAAGAAAATAAAGATTTATATGGTCACAATGAGAATATTTTCCTGTATCTTTTTAATATTTCCAACTTCAGAATTAACTCTATGCAAAACCTTGAGGCAAACTCTAGACAAAACTTTTTCACTATTTCTACTCTATGTACATACTACTTTAATCTATTTCTTTTTCTTCTCCAGCTTTCTATCATCCAAAAAGTTCCCCCATCAAATTGACCCCCCTTTTCTCACCCTGATTATGAACTCTGTGTCTTATTACTATTAATAATGATTTTAATAGTTAACATTTTCATAGAGCTTACTTCATGCCAGGCACTGTGCTAAGCATATTAAATGTATTATCTTATAACAAAATTGATGCTATTTTTATATTCATTTTACAAATGAGAAGTAATGCAAAGAGAGATTAAGTGATTTGACTTGGGTCATGCAGCTCGAAGTGTCTAGGGATGGGGACTCGAACTCAATTCTTCCTGACTCTAGGCCTTGTAATCTATCCACTATACCACATTCAGAGGAACTATTTAAATAGTTCCTAATTATGTATGAGAGGGAAGAATCTCCTTTATTATGAAACGTTTCTTTTAATGGGGGATCTATTTATCTGTTTATTTTACAATTACAAAGGGTAAGAGAATGTTTTTTTTTAAGTTTTGTTTTTTACTTGGGTTCTGGGATGTAAACTTAAGTAGCTTGGTGAAGTGGCATCCTTATGAAGAAGATAGGAATAACCTGATCTAAAAATACATGATGTATTCTTCTGGGTTAAGATGGCTGCAGAGTAGAAACAGTGGGCTTAACTCTCCTAACCAACCCATATATGATACCTCAAAAGGTCACAAAAACCAAATCCAGATGAACAAATGGACACAACAACAGGGTGCAGCACCAAAGATATGTGGGATTTGGGCATTTCCATGCTATAAGGGGGTGAAATAGCTCCCACTAAAATGTGATCTGATCAACCCTCCCCCACCCCACCTATGGCACAATAGTCAGAGCCAGCACACCAGAGTCAGAGCAAGCATGGGACAATCTCTAAGTTCTTGGCAGCTAACTAGGACCACCAGTGGCTTGCTCCTGAGAGCAGCAAGGCTTAAGACCCCAAGAGGCTAAAGAGTATGGGCCTTAAGCTCAGACCTTTAGTGAAGACAATGGACGTAGATCTAGATGTAAGGGGCAACTGACAGTGGAAGCAGTATGCTGAGAATTAAAAAGGAGCCTCAGGCAGAGGAACAAATGTGGGGCAATATCTGGGGTCTTGGCAGCTGACTCAGATCACCAGGGGCTTGACCCTGAGAACAGCTAGACTTGAGATCCCAGGAGGCTAGAGAGTGCAGACCTTGGGCGTGGGAATAGAGCTGAGAGGGGCAGCAGACAACAGAGTGTAGAGAGAGTAGAAGCTGTGCTGAGACTTGTAGCCTCAAGCAAAAATTGCTCCAAAGCTCCATACACAGAGAGCCTTCCTGCCTCACTGAGACTTCTGGCTAAAAACGAAAAACCAGCATAGTGATGGCAAGCAATGCCCAAGAAATAACTATCAGAAAGAACAATAGAAAGGCACTGACACGATAATTTTTACAGAGAAAAAATCATGACCACAGAACAGACCACAGAGGAGGACAAATAAATAAACACGTCCAACCCCTCCCCCCAAAATGAAAATTGGTCACAAGCTCTTGAAGTGTTCAAATCTGAGTTCATAAGAAAGATGGAAGAGATTTGGCAAGAAAAGTGGGAAATAGCTGGAAAAGAAATTAAGAGTTTAAAAGACAGAAACTCCCAATTAGAGAAAGATGCCCCCCAAATCAAACAAAATGATAAGCAAATTGGAGACCCAAATTAAACAGCAGGAAACCATGAAAAACAGGATAGACCAAATCAAAAAGGAAAATTAAAAGATTATAGCGGAAAACCAGTCTCTAAAAACCAGAATTGGGAAAGTAGAAGCCAATCATCTTGTAAGACAACAAGAACTAATAAAGCAAAGTCAAAAGAATGACAATTCTTTTATGAAGGGAACATAAAATATCTCAATGACAAGATGACAGGCAAAGAAAACAGGTCTAGAAGAGACAATGTGAGAATCATTGGTCTTCCTGAAAAATCAGAAATGAACAGAAATCTGGACATCATACTACAAGAAATGATCCAAGAAAACTGCCCTGATGTTCTTGAACAAGAGGGAAAAATCGACATTAAAAGAATCCATAGGTCATCCTCTACACTTAATGTAATGCAAGGATGCAACAGAGGCTTTTCCTCTGACAAGAGTCAACTGTAAACAGCCCCGGCAATTAAGTCTTAGAATCTTCACAAAATTTCAGTTGGAATCTCAGACTTGAAGAGAGCCAATGTTCCAACTGAAGGCTCTGCTTTGGCTGGGGCTTGACCTGTGCTTTTGTCTCTGGACAATTTGAACCTAGCTGATTTCTCTGGACCTCTCCCTGACCTCTCCATATTGCTTCCCTGTTATTTACCCGAATTTCCCTTTGGGCTCTGGGAGGAAGAGTGGTTTTGGTTTTGGTGACTAGACTTTGTGGGCTTTAGTTTTCTGTAGGCAAGTAGGACATCTTTAAATCAATCTATCCCTTATTTTATTGATCTAGTAAATACTTTATTTTAAGGCAACCAAATCTTTCTGACTGGGAGAGCAGTCTCTCTCTCAGTCTAACCCTCCTGTGACCCTTCCCCCACATTTACCTCTCTCCCTAGCAGCTATTACAAAACCCTAAACCCTTCTCTCCTGATTAAATCCTGATATTATTAAATCCCTTTTTGTTACCTACTCAAACTTTCTGATGAATCATTGTGTCGAAGATTAAGGCAAGGGTTGCAGAGGGAAGGATTTATTTTATTTTATTTATTGAGGGAACTGTGGGCATCCATCTTGGCAGGAAGTCCTTACCTGAGACTTCCTCCTACCATCAGTTTCACTGGCAGGGAGGAGCCCTTTTGACTCCTCCCTCAAGGGACTTTAGAAACTGACAAGAGAAGCCCTCAAGGCAGGTTTAAACATTTCTGACTGGTCCAAACTAGTTTGTGTCTATAGAAATATCTTTCCTCACCTTGAAGGATCCTGCCTATATCTCCTCCAGTATCCTCTGTCTCTATCCTCAGAGTCTAGCCTGTTTTAAGCTGCCTCTCCTGAATACCACATCTATTCCCATACCATCCAATATACCACCTCATTTTTTCCTTCCCTACATTCAGCCATCCCTTTCATTCCTCCTCCAAATGTCTACCTCACATTTATCCCTCCTTTTAACCTCAAGATTAAAGATTTACCTCATTTCTATATAACATAAATTCTCAAAGGCAAAAAAACCCCAAGGAACATAATTGCCAAATTTGAGAGTTTCCAAGTTAAGGAGAAAATATTATAAGAAGCCAGAAAGAGGCAATTCAGATATCAAGGAGCACCAATCAGAATTACACAGGATCTAGCAGCCACCACAATAAAAGACCGCAAGGCTTGGAATACGATATTCAGAAAGGCAAGAGAACTGGGTCTACAACCAAGGATCACAGACCCATCAAAATTGACAATATACTTTCAGGGGAAAGTATGGGCATTCAACAAAATATAAAACTTCCATGTATTTGTAAAGAAAAGACCAGAACTAAGAGGAAAGTTTGATGTCCAACCACAAAAATCAAGAGAAATATGAAAAGGTAAATAAGAAATAGAGGGGAAAGGAATAAATATATTTTTCCTTTTTAATTTGCTTCTTTAAAGGCCTTAATAAGATCAAATTATTTGTATTCCTATATGGGGAAATGTTATGTGTAATTCTAAAAAATTGTATTCACTATTATAGTCATTAGAAGAATTATTCATAGAGAGAGGTTGGAGTACTAAATGGTCTATGATGATATGCAAAAAAAGAAAAGGGGGAAATAGAACATGGCACCAAAATAAATTTGAAGGAATAAGAAAAATAGGATAATCTATACCACACAAAGAGGTGCATGGGGAGGGGAGGGGATGAATACTAATACAAGGAGAGGAAGAGTGAGTTAAAAGGAAATACTTACACCTTACTCAAAGTGGAATCAATTCTGAGAGGGAAGAGCAACTAGATCATTGGGATAGTGAATATTTTCCTACAGGGAAAGTCAGAAGTGAAAAACTAGGGGGGATAGCGGGGTGGGAAGTTCAAAAAGGAAAGTAAAGAGAAGGAGGGGGGAATTAATAGGCCTTAATAGGGAGGAAACAAAATAGGAATAGGGAGGGAACAAAAAAGGAGGGGGAAGAAAGGGAAATAAACTAAAGGAGGGGATGAGGGGGACGGATTAAAAGCAAAATACTGGTTTAAAAGGAAATAGATAAAGAAGAAAGGTCAGGATAAGGATTAGAAGTCAAAATGTCAGGGAATACACAGTTGATAATTATAACTCTGAATGTGAATGGGATGAACTTGCCCATAAAACTGAAGC
>NC_058130.1:610320180-610352680 GCF_016433145.1 Gracilinanus agilis | reverse complement strand
AAAAATCACTGACAATATACATCTATGTATGTATGTATGTATGTATGTGTGTATGTATGTATCTATATCTATCTATCTAACTACCTATACATACATATATATATGTATGTATAGATAGTTATAGATAGATAGATAGATAGATAGATAGCAAGCCAAATATATATATATATTTTGGATAATGAACATTGAGTTAGTTCTAGTTCTAGTTAACTTTCAATGACTCATTTGATCACTGAATAGTTTGCCCTTTGCTTCCAGCTCAGAAAATTCATTCAATGATTACTTCTAGGATATTTCAAGATTCTAGTGTTTTATCTATATACCATTCCTATCTTTCATTTAATAGTAGAAAAAAGTGGCAAAAGAGAAGATGCTGAAGAGAATCCTAAGAGTTTCTTTGGGAAGAATTGACAGGAAGAGGTTTGCAACAAATTTTAATCATAGTTTAAATTTTCTCATTTAGAACTTGAAATGGCCAGTTACCAGCTTATTGAGGAGACACAATTACAAATATTTAATATCACATATGTTTAAAGAACATCACAATATTATTGCAACTACTGTGGCACAAGCATAGAGTTGAAACTTTAGTTTTCCTATTAAACTACTAGATTTATGAGATCACAGAATAATAAAATAATAGAATAATAGAATCTCAGACTTGGATGGGATCTCTGATGCCATCTAGGGCAGCCCAAATCAAAACAATATGCAAGGTGTTATCCAGATTTACCTTGGTGTCCTCTACTTCACAGAGGCTTAAAGGGCTGTAGAGGAGTTCACTATAATATACAGCAGACCATTCTAAATTTGGATTACTCAATTTCTAGAAAATTATCCTTCTTTTACTTCTTTGTACCATCTAACCATTACTTCTCATCTAGCTTCCTAGGCACAAACAAAATAATGTGAATTTGTTCTACTTTGCAATTGTATAAATTTAAATCTAGCCTGTACCCTTTTACAGGCATACCAAGATAACCTTTGGATTTTAAAAGGAAAAAATTTAATCATAAAATTGAAGGTACAATGTACTTCTCACATGGCTGAATAATAGTGGAGACAAGCTCTTCGTTTATCTGTAAACAAGTCTCTTAAGATACTGTGACAGAGGAAAGTGGACTTGCATACTGTGTGCGTACTATAAACATCTCCTGATGGGTCAGATTACTCCAATCAAAGAGGCTTGAGAAAGGGACATTACAGAGAACATAAGTTGGTGTATGGGGAAGAGGTAGGGTCTTTTTCCTTGGAATCCCAAGTGTGTGGTTAGACTGCCACAGGCTCTAGGGGAGATGGAATGTTTGGAAATTGGCCAAAGGAGCTGTTGGTGGGTGGTTCCTTCTCTCACTTTGGGGTGTTATTTTTTTATTATTTAATAATAAATATTCCAGAGAACTTTTATCATAACAAAATGCCTCTATTTGAAAACAACTCTCAAATTCCCCTTCAAACTTCTCTTTCAACCAATTCTTAAGTAGCATGAATTTGATGTTCCTTAACATGACTGTCTGCTACTGGACTCTCTTCCATTTATTAATGTACTTCATTAATGTGGTGTATATCTCAGTGTTATACTCAGGATTTAGTTTGATCATGTCAGACTATGGAGGTACAATTATTTTATTTAAAAATTGTTTAAAGAATATTTTTTCAAGTAAATACACTTTTAATTAATTGGTTCTGGCATTTTTCAATTCATATTTTCTTCCTATTACCCATCCAACCTCCTCCTCAAGATAGCAGATAATATGATGTATAATATACATTTGTTAACATGCAATAAATATTTCCATGTTTTTCATATTGTGAAAGAAGACATATCACCTACACTAGAAAAGAAAATTATGTAGTAGGATATAAAGTGATGAATGATATGCTTCAATCTGTATTTAGACTCCATTGGTTCCTGCTATAACAGTAGATAGCCCTTTTAAAATAATCTCCTTTAATTGTCCTGGATCCTTTCATTGCTAAAAATAGTTAAGTAATTCACAGGTGATCATTGTAAATTATTGCTATTATTGTGTACAGTGTTCTCTTGGTTCTGTTCTAATTTCATATGTCTTTCTAGGGTTTTTTGGGTGTGATTGTCTTGTTCATCATTTTATATGTAATAATATTATTTGATTATAATCATATACCTCAACTTGTTCAGACATTCCTCAATTGATAGAAAATCCTTCTGTTGCCATGTCTTTGCCACCATTAAAAGAGCTGCTGTAACTATTTTTGTACCAATAGATTCTTTTCCTCTATCTTTTATTACTTTCAGCTAAAGACCCAGTAGTGATATCATCAAAGGGCATGCTGTTCTGTGGCCCTTTGGGAATGGTTCCAGTTTACTCTCCAGAATGGTTGTATCAGTTCATATTTCCACCAACAGTGTATTAATGTCCTAATTTTTCAACATCCCCTCCAACATTTATCATTTTTATTTTTTTGTTATTTTAGTCAGTCTCATGGGTGAGGTAGTACCTCAGCATTGTTTTAATTTTCATTTCTCTAACTAATAGTGGTTTGGAGTACCTTTTTGTATGACTAAAGAGAGTTTTAATTACTTCATAATGTTCATATCCTTTGACCTTTTGGCAACTGGGGAATACTTTGTATTATAAATTTGACTCAATTCTCAATATATTTAAGAATTGAGTCTTTTGTAAGGGAGATATACCATAAAAATTTTTTCCCAGTTTTTTTCATTTCCCTTCTAATCTTGCATGAATTGGTTTGTTTATGCAAAATCTTTTAAATTTAATATAGTCAAAGTTATCTCTTTTATATCTTTTAATGTCCTCTGTATCTTGCTTGTACCTAAACATTTCCCTTATCTGTACATTTGACAAGTAATCATTCTGTGCTCCCCTATTTTGTTTATGGTATCATCCTTTATTTCGAAATCATGTTTTGACTTTCCTTGGAATATGGTGCCAGGTGTTGGTCTATGCCTAACTTCTGACATACTATTTTCCAGTCTTCCCAAGAGTTTATGTCAAATTGCAAGTTCTTTTTTCCAAAACTTCAATCTTTGGGTTTGTTGGATATTAAGTTACTACGATAATTTACTACTTTGTGTTAAGTGCCTAATCCATTCATTAATCCATTCATTACTCTATTTCTTAGCCAGGGCCAGATTTTTTTTTATGGTTGCTGCTTTATAATATAGTTTGAGATCCAGGGAAGCTAGATCAAATTCCTTCATATTTTTTTCATTCATTCCTTTCCTTAATATTATTCGTCATTTTCTTTCAGATTAAATATTTTTTCTACCTCTACAAAATATTTTTTGGTTAATTTGTTTGGCTTATCATTAGTATGTAAATTAATTTAGGTAGAATTATCATGTTATAATACTGGTTTGGACTAGCCATGTGCAATTAATGTTTTTCCAATGGTTTAGGTCTGACTTTATTTGTGTAACAAGCATTTTGTAGTTACGATCATATAGTTGCTGAGTTTATCTTGGCAGGTAGACTCCCAGGCATTTTTATACTCTGGGATTTCTCTTTCTTTCTCTTGCTGTTGGACTATTATTCTCTTTGTTTTGAACACTGTCTCTACATGAAACTGTGATTACACTATATCTGTTGGTTGTTTTTTTTTTTTTTTTTTTTTTCCAAACTCTTACCTTCTACCTTAGAATCAATACCATGTATTGGTTCCAAGGCAGAAGAGTGGTAAGGACTAGCAATGATGGTTAAATGATTTGCCCAGGGTAACACAGCTAGGAAGTGTCTGAGGCCTGATTTGAAACTAGGACCTTCTGTCTCTAGGCCTGGCTCTTAATCCACTGAGCTGTCCAACTGTCCCCATAATATATCTTTTGGCTACCACATTGGATATATTCTTAACTTATACTGAATTTATAATTTTCTTTAATCTCACAATTTTTTTCAGATCTAGTCATGCCTTCCCCAACTGATATGTGTGAAAATAATTATTTGAACCCAATTATAACATTTTATATTTATTCATTTAAAATTTTGTCTCAGTAAATGTGGCCAACTCTTCTAGTCCAAAGGATGGGAAACTATGTTTGAGGGCCAAAACAAACCTACCTTTTTTTGTACTACCAGGAGATAAGAAAGATTTTTTATTTTAAAATAAAGTTCTATTGCATTGTATAATGTTCTATTGTGACTTTTACCAAAATGGTTCATGGGAAAGAGTTGACCCTTGAGTATTATTTCTGTACCTCTTTTCTAGTCTGTCAAGATCTTGAATCATATTCCCTTCAACAAGCTTTTTCACCTTTTTTTAATTTTGTGTGACCTGAAAATTGGATAATTGTAACATCTATCCCCTTTCTAATACATTAATAAGATTCAATAAAATTAGTCTAAAACTTAAATGTGAATGAATATTGTTTACTGGCTAATTTTAATTGACTAGCAGGAGAATTACTTATCAGCAGAGATAAGTCAGGGTAACTTTCTTTGTCCCAGTAGTTATTTATTATGAACCTAAAATTATCTTTCAAAACAGAATTTGGCTTTTATTAATGTTCTTATTAAACCAAGTAAATCTGAGAAATACTGATAGATGCCTAATGATAAAAATTGACATTATAAATGTATATATGGATTTTTTTGGTATAAAAGAGTGAGCTTAGCGTATGTTTCAGTTTATTACAGCAGGGAGTAAAAAATGGAATCTTTAACACAATGTTTCATTTCTTTCTAAACATAAATCAAATTACATATTAAATTCTTTCTGTACTACCTTTTATGTATAGGAGACTTCTCTAGTCACGCCTATTCTTGTCCCTATTGGGGTTGGGAAAAAAAAAAAAAAAGCTCTTTTGTCCTCCATAAGGTGTTAGCTAAGACAAAAGTGGAATCTTGGTGACTTTTTTTCTTTGAAATTCTTTCTTAATTATTGTGTATAAATTCTATATATGACTTTGTATAAGATTTGCAGTTAAAACAGAGAAAAGAAGAAAGCTCTAGGACCTGCATATGCTACTTACTTTGTTACTTGTAATTCTAAACAGCATTTCTTTGATTCTTAAAATCCTCTTCTAAAATGTGGTGAGTCATTACTTCTGACTGAGGCTTAGCTGTGGTCCTCTCATGGAACTGCTTGAATAAAGGAGAGTCAGAAGCATTTTGGTTTTAATTAGATCCTCTAAAAGATTCAGCCATATCCCATGACTTCCCTCCATCAAAGATCCCTACAATTATTAGATTAGGTTAGTGATGTCTACTTTTGGAATCATGAATTTTGACCAGCAGATCATTTCTCTTTTCTCTCATAGGCTGTTTTCTTGGTACATTTTATGACTATCATTTCTGGCAGACCTAATCTGGTTTTCTTCAGCCACAGTTCTGCTCATTAATCCAGTTATAGATTTTTTGCATAGTTTCTTTTTCATTGGTATACTTATTTTCTCTGAGATTTCCTTTAAGACAGTTTTCAGACTTTGTTCTTCCTCTTCATTTTTCCTAATTTGCTCCAATACCATCCTTGATATAATGATGGCTCAAATGGTCAGATAATGAGACTCTCCTGAACATTTTTTTAGATGCTACCCGTTACTTCTTAGATTAACACCCTCAACAGGATTATAATGTTTATTACATTTACTCCACATCTTTTATTTTTGATTATTATTATGTGCTTTTTAAACTGGAAAATAATACCTTTTTTTTTTACAAAAAATCCATCAGTTACCATGTGTTTTATGAATAATTGCTATCTACTCTAATTCAGGGCTATTTGACATTTCACTTGTTCTCAAGAAACGTACTACCTAGATAAGGAGGCAGAATTAATATACATGAAGCAAACTGAGAATGAAACACTTAAGTGCTAATCTAGGCACCTATTCTAATTGTCATTTCAAAAGTAAGTGAGCAAAAGAGTTTGCAGTTCCATAGATTGTAAACATTTAGAACACTACCTGCCATATAGTAGAGGCTTAATAAATGTTTATCAAATGAATATTGAAGAGTACTTCAATTCTGTCTTGAAGAATGAGTGACGTGTAGACAAACAGAATGGATGGAGAAAGGAGCTCTTTGAAGGATATTATCATCAAAGGCACGGCTTGGGGAAACAGCATCTTGGACTATGATCATAGAATCCTGTTTCCCGGGTGATTTGAGTGATTTTAAGCAAGTCATTCTATCTTTTTAAGTCTGTTTCTTCATTTACACCTTATAAGTAATACTTTGTGTACTCCACAGAGATTTCACTAAGAAAATTTTTTTTTTCTAAAGAGCATAGCATCTGAAATGTGAACTATTATTCGCAAGAGGAGTGGCCAATTATTTTGGAGAAACAGAGTGCAATCAGCTTATTGAAGGTCTTAAAGCCCAGGTAAAGATTTGAATGTGACAAAATAGCATTAAGGAACATCTTGAAGTTAGGGAGTGACATGTTATAGGAAAATGGATTTGATATCAGTAAACAAAGGTTGATTGGAATCAAAGAGACCAGAGATAATATAGTTAATTAGGAGATTACTACCATTATCTAGGAATATGAGGACATAGTGACAGTGGGAGAGGCAGGAAAGACTGAATCTAAGTGATGTTCTTCCTGTCTTAAATATACTTTTACCACTGTTAGGCCTATCCATCACTCCTTTACTCTTATGATTCTCTTTTATTGCCTTCGTTTTAACTTCATCAAGTTTTACTGCCTTTACTTTTAGCCAGTAACATTCCTATAATCTTAAAACCATAAATTTTTAATATTTTTTTAGAACTTCAAGAGGCCATAGGATTCACTGTGTCTCAACCCTTGATTTTATATACAGGACATTCCAAAAGCCTTGGTGCAGTTTTAAGTTTTAATAACTTAAAAGCCTCTGAATCTTAAACCTACACTAAAACCTTTGCAACACCCATTTTGAGGCCTAGAGATATTAAGCAAATTATTCAAGGTAACAGAGCTAGTTAGTGGCAGAGATGGAACTAAGGAAATAAAATGTGCTTTTTGCTCTCCAGGAGCTCAAAAATTGGAATCTTAAAAACAGTTTTGCCATGGCAATTATAACTAAATTTCCTCCAAGGCCTTATTATAGGGCCATATTAAGGACTAGAGGTTACTCTAAAACCTCAAAGACTATCCCAGAAGAATCCAGTCTTTCCTGGATATTCATAAATGATAGATCTAGACATGGAAGGGACATCAGAGGCCTTCCAATTATACCTGCTTATTTTTCTGATTTTTCTGATCAATTGAGGATATTGGCAGCTTAGGGATTTGTATAAGGCAGGCATTATTAAGTATAAAAGATAAGATTTGAATTCAGATCATCTAACTATAGTCAATACTCTTGGCCCAGGGATATGCTGTGCACTTATCTGAGGACCTACTTAACTCAATGCCAAGAAGCCTTTCCCAGAAGTTGGGACTATGAGATGATGTTTTTTTTCCTGCCACAGCAGCTTATAAAAAATGGCAGGATCATGATCCAACACTCAGAACAGTGCCTGGCTTAAGGTTGGTCCTTATTAAATGTTTATTGCCGGATTGATCAATTGATCTTAGTGGGTAGGATGAGCACTTCAATGAAATTGTAACCATCTCAATACACCTACTTACCTATAAATGGAAATAGAATAATTTAAAACAGGACATCCAAGTTCCACTTAAAGTATAGAGATAGCCTAAGCCAAAATGACTTGTTGTGTTTCCCCACAAATGAGAAACTGTAGCTTTCTCACATGGTGTTAATATGACTATAGACAATACTGAGCAGTAGTGAATCTTGCAGTTCCAGTGGCAAAAGGCCTGGTGCTCTGTGCAGTCTGATTGTTTTTTATTTATAAAGAGTAGACTTGCCAAAACACTTGAGGCACCAGACATAAACAAGAGTAAAACATTATAAACAATAATAAAACATTGCAAATTGAATAAAAAGAGCATAAAAAAACCTAACCACTGAAACAAACAAAAAAAATGGACAAAGTTCTATAAAAAAGTTTGGTCTTTTAATGTGTTAACCCTTCTTACAATTGTGAACCTTGAAGAGTGGTGTATGTACTAGTACTAAATCAATTTTTACATCTATTTTCAGTGAAGACCTGATTTCTAAGGATGTCATGTGATTATAATGAGTTCCATATGTGTATTCTCCATAATAGTGAAAACCATTTAGCTTTAGACACGGATATATCTGCCGAAGTATGAAATGGGGTTAGAAATTGTTTTAAAATATGAAAAATATAGTCTTAGATAACCACTGCTTTCTTTCTTAAACTTTTTTCTATTGCTCTGCCTCCATTTTTTACTTTTTTGTCTCTTTGGAAAGATTCTTTCCCTTGTTCTTCTACCTTGTACAATTCTTTTCTTCTTGTTCTCAATATCTTTTGGTCTAAAAATCTTGGACTTTGTAGTGCTTGAAGAGATCTTAGAGTTTATTTAGCCCAATGGGAGCTTTTATGAATGAGTAGTAAAGATATGAATTATATTATCCAAGGTGACAGAATGAGTTAATATCAAATTAGGACTAGAATCTGAACGCTTTTAGGTGTCCTCTAGATTCTAATTTTGAATAGCTAGGTGGATAGAATGCCAGACCTGGAGTCAGGAAGACCTGAGTTCAAATCCAGTTTGAAAAACTTCTTATCTATGTGATCTGGGCCAGTCATTTAAATCTGTTTGCCTTAGTTTCTTCATCTCTAAACTGAGTTGAGGGAAATGACAAACCACTCTAGTATCTTTGCCAAGAAAACCCCAAATGGAGTCATGAGGAGTTGGAAACAACTGAATATTAAGAAAAGTTTTATTTTTATCCCATCAGGCAGCTGCCTTTTAAAGACTGCTTCACTTCTTTACTTTTCATTCAATCTCTTTTTGGTGGAATGATTGCAAAGAATGTATGTAGAAATTACTTTATACTTGCACATCCCATTATGTGAGTCATACAATGAATTGAAAAGTTCACACATTAAAAGGCTTAAACTTCATACACAAACTGTTGGAGTATTGGTCATTTATTGCAGAAAGAAGTGAAGAAAACAGGAATACAAATATGTCAATAAAAAAGGCAATGTAGTGGCAAACACTCATCTCTATTCTCTTCCTTGCTAGTAGGAAACATCACAAATGATTTAGAAATTGTTCCTAAGCAATTTAACATTGGGGATTGGTTCAGACTTTCATAATCTCTTCTTGGTGTGCTACTTATTTACCAAGATCATGCTTCTTATATGTTCAACACCAAAAGGACATGCAGGTGAGATTCTAGGACTGATGACAACTTTTCACGAATAGACCTACACTCTCTCACTCATTTTTCCTTGTTAGGGGGCAGCTGGGTAGTTCAGTGGATTGAGAGTCAGGCCTAGAGCAAAGACATACATTTATTAGAAGACTAACAAAAACCAGGCAAGGAGACTGGGGTTATAAAACAAACAAAAAACACTTCTGACCCATAGATAAATTGAGTCCATAAACTTCAACTTATTGACATAATTCTTACACAGTGAAGTTAAACAGCTTCAGACAGTGTCTATTCAAGGTTAGGGGAACTAGAGTTGCTATTATCATCAAACACATAAGTTCATATTTTATTGTCTTTGGTAGTGCTATCAACTTAGGTGTATCCATTAACATAATATCAAGTTCTATTGTTTACTAGAATAGTCAAATTCAATCTAAGAATTATATGTGAGGAATGATTTGATCCCAAGACCTCGGTACAAGTTTAGAAATCTATTCATTATTACACCCATACTGTCTCAGATTATCTTTCTGTAAGTGGGATTGAATATCAATAATGCTAGAAAAGAGAGTCTTGTGTAACAACAGTATTTTCCCATCAGTTCAGAATGCCATAGTTTTGTGAGAATTCAGCTTTTGTTGACAATCTTGACTTCTGGTTTACTAATTTTATTTTCTATATAAACATGATTTTCTATTTTGTGGCCAGAGAGGGAAACCTTCTGTTTTGTCACATCAGTAGTATCAGTGGACAAATACCTACAAGTTGATTTTTTTCTATGAGGGCCACACAATCAAAAAAGAAAGATTAAAATCTCAGAGACCTATCTGGCTAGTCTATTCATCCACTTGGCTGACCAATTAAGACCCCCCAATGGTCTCTTCTCAGTCATTCACTTCATCTCTTTCTCTTCAACCACCGACATCTGGAGCTAGGCAAGAGAGTGTTTAATTCCTTGACGATTCTGTCAAATGTTTGGTTCCAGTACAGATACTTGTGTATATATGAACAACTGTTTTTTAATAACCTGCCAAGAAGCTATAATCTTCCATTTCCATCCCCCTGGGTTTTAATTAGAATGGTTTTCCACAGTCTGACATGTTTATGGGGCATAGGTAAAGAGACAGTTCATAAAACTGTCAATTTTCTGAGAAATTAAAGAAAAATTGGGCTGCTTAGTGCCTTGGCAATTCTGTGCTGCTGATACTAGCATTGCAAACAATGAAATCAGAAGAAACATAACAAGATACTGATGCATTAGATATGGAGAGGGTTAAAAATAATGTACAAGGGCATTTGTCAATTTGAATGCATAAAGAAGGAATGTGGGAGGCAAAACAGAACCTGGGCTAGCTCGAATGTATCATGCTTGTGAATGAGTAGTGAATAAAAAAATGGCCTCTTCATTTTTATCAAGAAATCATATAACTTTGCTTCTCATTGGCCAAGATGAAGAAATAGGTTGTAAACAAATCATGCTGTCACCTATACAAAAAACTGGGACAGTTATGTTTAGTATTTTCACTTTAATCATCTTCATCATATGTATCATTTACTTAATGCATTTATTTTTTTTCAAAAGACTTAGGAGGAGTTGTGGAGAAAGTATATTAGATTTATACAAAAACATTATGGTTGTTCATACTTTCAATTATTGACTCTCTGAGATCCCAATTGTGGTTTTTCTTGGCCAAGATATTGGAGTCATTTGCAATTTCCTCCTCCAGTTCATTTTACCAATCAGGAAACAGGCATTTAGGGTGAAATGACTTGCCCAAAGTCACACATTTAGTTTCAGAGATTGGATTTCTACTCGTCTCCCTTATTTCAGATGTGGTACTCTCTCTGCTGTGCTCCATAGATATCCCTTCCAATTAAAGGACATGAGTTCAAATCCTGGCTGCCTTTTACTTTCAGTGCAAACTTGGACCAAGTTACTTCTAGGTTTCAGTTTTTTATGTGCAAAATGTAAGAATTGGACCAGATGGCCTGCTTTTCCCTAACTTCTACTGTCCTTGTTCCCAAACTACCTTGTTTTAAAATATTTTATATTTAAATATACATATAATTCTTTGGGAGTAGAGATTCTTTTATTCTTTGTACATCTATCTATCTATCTATCTATCTATCTATCTATCTATCTATCTATCTATCTATCTATCTATCTATCTATCTATACACCTAGTTCTTAGAGCACAGTAAGTGCTTAACAAATTCTTGCTCAATAATTGATGAATTTCCTTCTAGCTCAAAATCTATGAACCAATCAACTCTCAGGTCTTTTCCAGTTCTTACATCTATAATCTTATGATGATAAATATACAGTCCCTGACTCCCTAGACTTTACAGTCTAGTGGAGCAGACTGTAGATGACCAGAAATAACTGTATTTTTTGACAGATCATAAAGATGTGCAAAATACTATAGGACTTCAGAGGAAGGGCAAAATATATTTTTGCTTTTTTAATAAGGAGAATTGAACCCACACGGTTAATGTCTTTAGGTAGATATCCAGTGTCTCAAAGGAAACAAACCATTTTTTAATCTTGTGATTGTCTTCTTGTACTTCTCAGAAATGAAAACATACAATAAATGGACAAATAAAATACTATCTGATAAACTCCCTTCTACCATATAGCATTGTATGGCAATATGGGAAACAAGGGGAGCATTAGTATTATTGGTTACAACTATTACTTGTTTCTTCTCTTTCCCTTCCTCCTTCTCCTCCTCCTTCTCCTTTTCTTCTTTCTCCTTCTTTCTCCTCTTCTTCCTCTTTTCCTCCTCCTCCTCCTTCTCCTATTTCTTCCTGAAAATCTGAGGTATTAATTCACAATGTATGACACTTAGAAATAATAAAGTTGTCCCTTAAAATGAGGGATATTTGCAATATGAGTTTATAGTGAAACCTACCAGAGTGGGATGTTAAAAGCAGCAGCATGAAACCCTAAAAAAATCAGTTGCTGAAACAAATCTCACTATGATAGGAAACAATATAAATTCTTTTCATGTTATATTACTTGTGTATCTGCTATATAATAGCAATTAAACTGTTTATTGACTGAATGTGTTGAAGGACAGAAATCCTGATGTAGGAACAATGAGGACTGCTGACACACTTTGTAATATCAGTTGGGACAGGACTAGTCACAGAGAAGCAAAACTTTGTTGTCTTATAATATATTCTTTGTTTCACTCCCTAAAATTGTTCAGGTTTTCCTGTACACCTCTGGACAATTTCTTAAATATATTTGAATAGAGTTAAATCTTAACAAACAATTACTAAAACTTCCTCCTTTTCTTGTTACATCTAGTCCAAAGGTTATCAGAGCAATTGATGTCACAGTCTGTGAAGTTTCTTGTAAAGAATACAAGCCAAAAAACTCTACCTACTACTAAAATCTGAGCCTCTGACAGCATTTGTTTGACATCATCAATTTTTGACATCATCATTTTTAATATGAAAAATGAGCTATTTATGCAAATGAAGGACCTTTGTGGGGAAGGTGAATGGTGAAATTGATTAGGTCTTCAGGTCATCAGTGGAATTGACTACCTTTGGATGTAGCAGGATTCCATATCATTGGAAGTCTGAAGGAAGAGGCTAGATGATGACTCATCAGCAATACCACTGAGAGGTTTCACTGTTAGATGTGGTATAGATAGTCCTTTTTGGCTCTTAGACCCAGTGACCCTACTAAAATTAGCAAAGTTCCACTAATCTTTTTTTATTCTTTCAAAACTGATAATAGGTTTGGTTTTTCAAAGGGGAAGATTATATGTGGTTAGATTTTTTGTGCTATACTATGATACAATTTTAACTTAAAAAGGAGTTTAGAAATTTACTCAGGACTAGGAAATAATGATTTTTATAGTTAAATATGGCATAACATGGTCATTCCAACAACATTTTTATATGACCTCAGGAAAACTAGAGGCGTTCCAACACCTGCATGTAACTAAAATTAAGTGTCTTGTAATTATAGTATATGCAAAACCATAATTAATGAGATGTGATGCTTGAGATTTTATAATAATAATAATAATAATAATTTGCACTTCTGTAGCTTCTTTCATCTGAGGATCTCAAAGTGCTTTATAATCACAACTAATTAAAATTTTCAAGACATTCCATAAAATAGAGATATGAGATATGCAGAATTGAACTAGGTCATGAGAGTATATTCAGTCAAATCTAATTTGTCATTTGAAACTGGTGAAATAACATTCCAAAGACTAAAATGTTTGCTTTTAATCTAAGATTTGGCCAAGACTTTAATATTTACTTTTTCTTTAAAAAGACGTTTCTTCAAAGAAGTAGAAACAAAACTGCTCATTGAATGGGCAATGGATAAACAAATTATTGTACGTGAATGTAATGAAGTATTATTGTATTATAAGAAATTATTAGAAGATTCAAAAGGATGTTGGTAAGACTGCTTTAAATAGAGAAAAGATTTACAATGTGAAATAAGCAGAGTGAGGGGAAAATAAGCACAACTATATCATATATATATATATACATATGTATATATGCATATAGTGTGAATAGAAAGAAAAACAAGAAGTCAAAATGGTGGAATTTTAATAACCAATATTAGTTATGAGAATGTATTTCCGTCCCATCTTTGAAGAGGTGGGGGAATGGAAATGTGTAGTGCTATGTGCACTTGGTTCATGAAAGGTTGCATAATGGGTTGGATTTGAGTCAGGAAGAGGAGTTCAAATCTAATCTTTGACATTTGCTAATTCTGTGAACAATGGCAAGTCAAATGAAACTTTTCTGAACCTCTTTCCTCGAATGCAAAATGAAAACATTAGATTCAATTACCTTTAAAATCCATCCCAGCTTTAAATCAATGAACCCATATTAATATAATGTATTAAGTAGAGTTACCAAACTGTTTGTTCCTCTTTTTTGTCATAAGATTTGGATCTTTACTTGGGAATAAACAGCTTGGAAATTAAAGGTGATAAAAATAAAAATATATCAATAATGTCTAGAAGATAATATCATTTTTAAATGATTTCTCCTAACATTAAGTCTTTACATCTCCAGGAGCAATTCTTTCATAGACCAAAGATAATAATATACTAGAGAGACTATTTGGTCATTGACAAAGGAAACATAGTACAGAGACAATGTGTGATGCTTGTCATATGAATGAATGAAAAAGAACTGTCAGTGTTCAAATTCTATCCCCAAAACTTAAAAATGGTGTGAGTATGAATCAGTCTTATGCTACAAGAAGGTAGTAGTGAGGTGAAAAGAGTGCTAGACCTGGAGATAAGAAGACCCAAGTTTAAATCCTACTTCAGATACTTACAAGTTAACTGACCCTTCACAAACCACTTAACTGGTCTTAAATTTTCTCATCTGTAAAATGAAGATAATAATATTACCTCTTTCTCAATGTAGTAGTAAGAATACTCTATTTATAAAATGCTTTATAAACCTTAAAATGTTAGCTATTGTTATTATTAATTTATTTCCTCATTTCTAAAATTAAAATATTAGTTTTGCTTCCTTACTTGAATTGTGAAAAGCATTTACAAGACATAACAAGCTATGGAAATGTGAATTATTATTAGCAATGTATCAACTCTGCTCTAATTCTCAAGGACTAGTGGGATTCTACCACATAACCACAAATTTGCACAGTGTTTAGGTGATCTTTAGTAGTTCTTCTATTCAATTATGGCAAAGATTCAACTCTAATTTATTGCAAGAATTTATTGGCACTATGTAGTACAGGTGTGAAAAACTTCAACTTGTGGTTCCCATACAAACCAGAATTTGGCTCTAAATAAACCCACATCTCTACAAGATATTTCCTTAGGGTTCTGTGATAATGAAATAAACCCCTTTTTACCCCTTGCAGTTCTAAGTCTTACATCCTGAAATACGTAGGTCTCTGGTTTAGAAAATTCTATTTCTTATACTTGGATAGGTGATGTAGATTAAGAACGATAATAAATAATTTGTACTAATCTTTTAGAAAATTAGTTTTACTTTCTAAATACAAATTTACATTCACGAGGCAAAACATTATTTTAGGTTTGAAATTATATAATTAGCTCTATGTGTTATGTTTAAAAAAAGTACCAGGACACATAAGTTTCCCTTCCTGTTTTTGAGTTATGTGTCAAGGAATCACTAAAAACAAATAACTCACCATTTTCATTTTTTTGTAAGATAGGAACAAATTGTTGCAGAACAGTGATTCTTACTGTTACAATACATATTTTAGTTTCTAAGCTTTTCTCCTGAAACTAGTTTCTCTGTGTCAAAACCCCCTAGTCTCCACAGAGGTATCAAAGTTATTTTCCGAAAGTTAGATTTTAATCACATCACTCCTTCCATACAATATTCAACCAACTCCAGTGGCTCCCTATTACCTCCATAATTATTCATAAATTTTAAAAGTTCCATATATATGTGTGTGTGTGTGTGTGTGTGTGTGTATGTGTGCATGAGTGTGTGTGTGTGCATATAGAGGTTTCTACACATTATTCTCCTCTACCCATTTAATGTTCAAACCTCATGGAGCTACTTGCTCATATACAGTGTTCCAGCTTTAATCTCCCTATCCCTGAACTGTCTATCCCTCATGCCACTATATGTGTAGAATGTATTTCTTCCTGACTGCCACTTCCCAGTATCCTTAGCTTTCTTCAAAACTTGGGTTAAGTGCTACCTTCTTCAGGAGACCTTTCCTAGTAAACCCTATTTCCTCATTCCTAATGTTTCTTCCCTGTTTATTTTGTATCTGCTCTGAAGGTATCTTGTCTCTACCTATTTACCCATTTTTAAGTTTTCTCCCCTTTAGAATATCCTCTTCTTGAGAGGAGGGGCTCTTTGTTTTTTCTTTGTATCTTTATTGCTTACCATAGTACCTGGCACATATTAAATACTTAATAAATGCTTGTTATATATTATAGTTACACGTGTAATCTGCATGGGTATCAATTTATATTCTGAAAGAATAATATTAAATGAATCTGGTGTATATGAGAGAAATCATGGGTGACTTAATGTTTCCATTTCCTGACTTCATTTAAGTCGAAATTTCAGTCATCATGGGTAGTTTAGATGGGTATTATTTTTTATTTTGTTTTGTTTTTAGAAATAATATTATATTTGGCTGAACTAATTGAACCTTTCCATACATATAATTAACTGACTATTACAGTGAAGTATTACTAAGGATCTTATTCTAATCATGCTTTTTTAATTTTCTTTTTTTCTTTCTTTTGTTCTTCCTATCTCTAACCTCCCCAGTTTCCTCTCACAGAATGCTCTGTATTTATTTTCATTATATTTGCTACTGGTTCCCTTTTATTCTGTCCATCTGCTTTTCTATTCCTAGGTTTTAAAATCACCCTCATTACTCTTGGAAAAGGTATAAAAAGTCATCATATACAGATTTGTGTTATGTGTCTTTTATAAACTATAAACCACCAGAGGGAGAATAGCTTAGCAGTCTAGGACATCATATTTTTTATCTCCTCTAAGATTATTTAACTTCTTGCCTCTTTCATTTTTTCCAAGTTCCTCTCACACTGCTTTTCATATACTCATAAAATAATGCCTACCCAAACATCAGATCAAGTTTCTTTATATATTCCTACCTATACAATATGTAGTAAAAATGGAAAATAAAAGTTTATAGACATAGCATGAAAGGGAAAGGAGGCAAAGTCAAGGAGAGATTGTGCTACACGTCAGCAAAGTAATACAGAGATTTCATTCCGATCAAAGAAAGTTAGAAATTATTTGACAGTGTTTGATATGAAACAGCTGTGTTAAGAAGTCCTCTGTAATAATTTTCCTTCTTTTTTCCTTGCAAAGTACTAAGCTGTCCTGAAAGAATTCAGACAGCTAAGTGTGGCCAGTACTTTTTCTTCCCTGACTCCATATTCAATTGGAGAAGATGCAATACAATGTGACGTGTCAATGTATGTCTGATCAAAGTGTCATCTCATATGAAGGCCACACTCTCTGATTTGGGCTGGAGCTGCTACAAACCAGATTTGAATGGAATAAGAAATGGATTTTCTTTCACATCATTTCATGAAGCTCTGGGAGAAAGCAGAATGGTAAATATATATCTTGCTTACTGGGAAAGCCACCTTCTCCAATTCCCCTGTTCTAAGGCCTTTTGAGATTACCACAAGACTGGCTCCATATTAATAGTTTTTAAACATTTTGACTAAAAACCATCTCAAAGTAAAGTCTCTGTAGACCACTTACATGTACATGTAGACCATCTCCTAATGTTTTAGGTAGTTTAGTTTTGTTTTTGGTCTGGACCTGTGACTTCATTTGTTGTGAAACTTCCTCTGCCAATGCAAATTGGTGACATATAATATAAGGTCTTAATGAGTTGCCTGTGGATATATAGACATTAAGCATTTTGCTTATGATCACACAGCCAAATTGCATCTAGATCTTCCTGACATGAAGGTTCATCTAACCACTAGGCTAAGTTTTCTCTCCACTTACCACTCCCTAAAATCAGAATCAATAGTTGTAACCAAATTAAATTTGTATTTATTTTTATGAATCTCTAATAGGAAGAAATCTGGTTTAATAGCGATTGAGAAAATAATCTATATGCTATATGCTTTAAATATTTATACTAAAGGGGATCATCTAGGAACTAATTGGAATAACTCCTTCTATCCCCCTGTCTCACATGAAAAGGAGAACGTGCTCCTTACTGAGGAAAATCCCTCTACCTGCACACATGTGATCCTATTTCATCCCATCTCCTCCAACAGGTTTCTCTGTTTTTCTCATTCTTTCATTTAACTTCATTTCTCTTTGTCTACTTGCTCCTTCTCTACTGCTTACAAATACTCATATTTCTCGTATTCTGAAAAAAAAATAAATTCTCCCTTGATCCCTCTATCCCCATTATTGTCCTATATTTCTCCTTTCCCTTTGGGGTTAAACTCCTTTAGAAGGCTTTCTACACCAGTTTCTTCTGTTTTTTTCTCTTCTTATTCTTCTCAATTCCCTACAATGTGGCTACAATCTCCCTACAATCCAACAAACCTCATTATTCAACTGAAAATTCTCTTGAAAGTTGCAAATAATCTTTTAATTGCAAAATCCCATGGTCCTTTCTCAATCCTTATCCTTTTTTTTTTAAATCTGAAGTCATTGACATGCCATCATGCTCTTTTCCTTGACACTCTCTTCTGTCTAGCATTTCAGGATAGTACTTTCTCCTGGTTCTCCTCCTAACTATCTGAGCACTCCTCCCCAATCTCCTTTACTACATCCTAATGAAGGTTACACCTACCAATCAGTGTTGTTTCAAGGACTCTTTCCTGGGTGCTTTTCTCTTCTTCCTCTATATTACTCCAGGTAGTGATCTCCTTAACTGCCATGGATTTAATTATCACCTTTATGCTGATTTTTCTTAACTGTTACCTACCCTGTCCTAACTTTTCTGCTGACCTCTAATCTTACATCTCCAAATGCCTTTCAGAAATCTCAAACTGGATATTCTGTGGACATTTTAAACTCAATATGTCTCAAAATCAATCCTTTCCTTCCTAAATCCTCTGATCCCCTTCAAAAATTCCTTATTATCTTCAAGGGCAATGTCATCCTCTTAGTCTCGAAGGCTCACAATCTGGGCCTTATCATCTACTTCTCACTATCTTTTACCCTCCATATTTGTTCTGTTACGGAGGCTTGTCAGTTTTACCTTTGTAACATCTTTTGAATTCACCCATTTCTTTCATTTGATACTACCACCACCCTGGGGCAGGGCCTTTTTACTTCACTTTTGGAGTATTGCAATGGTGGCCAGTGAATCTACCTTTACCAGTCTCTCTTCACTCTAATCCATACTCCATTCAACTACCAAAATGATTTTCTTAAAGTGTAGGTTCATGTTACCCATTCTCCTTCAGTAAACTCCAGTGGCTCCCTATTCCCTAAAATCTTATGTCAGACATTCGAATCACTTCTTAAAATATCCCTTCCCCATATATTTTAATTCTTATGTTAATTCCCCACAATGTACTCTTCATTCCAATGATACTAATTTCCTTGCTGGTCCATCAAAAGACATTTCATTTCTTCGCTCCCAGCAATTTCTTTGGCTATTCCATGTGCCTGTTCTCCCTCCTTGTTTGTGCTTCTTACTTTCCGTGGCTTCCCTCATGTCCTTACTAAATTCCTCCTTTCTATAGAAAGCTATCACTAACTTCTCCTAAGTCTAGTGCCTTCCATTTATTTGTTGTTTCCTATTTATGTTTTATATAGATTTTTTGTACAATGTCATTTCCTTCTTGTGAGCTCCTCCAGGACAGTGATTTCTTTTGCCTTTGTTTATATACCTTCAGGGTACTTCAACATGGTACTAGGGACATAGGTGCTTAATAAATGTGTTTAGACTCACTGAGAAGATGCATAATGGTTCTCAATCAATCAAACCTTATAAGAAATATTGTGTTTTCCAAAGGAAATGCCAAAGTATAATTTTATATATAGTCAATCATGAAAATCAAACAAAGGAGCTATTTGTCTAAAATATTTAGAGCAACTCATTTTGCAGTGATCCAGAACTAGAAATTTATTTTAAATCTATATGTTTGAGGAATGGATTTTTAAAAATGTACATAGTATGCGAATGTGATGGAATATTATTGGGTCATAAGAAATGAAGTGTGCAATTTCAGGGAAAACTTGAAGGACTTCTGTGAACTGAGGCAAATGAAGTGAGTAGAAATAGTAGAACAATTTAAAAAAAATTATAAAACTTTAAAAGGCTTACAAGTCTCATCAGTACAATGATGAAGCGGAAGTCAAAGGGAGTGAAAAGGAAATGAACTATCTACTTCCTACCACAGAAATGATAAGTTTCAAATGTAAAATATTACTAAAAACTGAATGCGAACATCTACAGGCTACATAAATTATATTAACTTCTCCTGTAGATGCTGGTGTATATATGGAAAATCCAATGGTTGCTGCAAATTGGAATAGGTCATTACTCCCCAATTTTTGGATATGCCCAGTGTAAAATTTCATTTAATAGACTGATTATTTGTTTTTAATTGTTCAATTGGCTTCAGTATAAGTAAGAAATAATGAATAATTATGAAATATATATATATAAAATTAAGCTGTTAATTAGTTTGGGTACAGGTATGTTGGGCCGGGGAGTGAAGACTAATAAATATTAACCAATGAATCTATGGTAATTAAATATACCCTAAAATTTCTTTCATTTCCTTGTTCCTGGGAATATTCCTAGGAATCTCTGTTTCTGTGGTGGAACTCTGTCTGTTATCAGCTGCTATATCACCACATTCATGAAAAGGATTAATGAGAGGAGATGAGGTTAAGATAGAGTGCAGAGATGTACCCATAAATGTGGAAAATGGAGTTTTGTTCATTTTTTAAATGCTATATAAAGACCTTTTGATAGTGTTATACAAAGAACATAATTTTAGAGAGGGCAGGATAAGGACTTGAACTGAAATGAGAACTCAGTATAACATAATGTTTTCAAATTTCTGTCTTAAAATTCAGCAACTTTCCAGGAAGAATTTCTTCAAAACTAGTATTTAAAATACTTGTATGAACAGGCCCAATGCCAATCAGGAACCTGGGCTTACAGAAAGGATTCATTTTCCTTGCTCTTTGATCACTTAGAGACAGTTTAATGTTTGTATTCATGAACTGCTTAAGATAATCCCTATGAAAGTTGATGTGATGCTAAAGAGGTCAATTTAAGCCAAAGACTACTTTTCTTTCAGCACCATTTCTATCCCTTTTCTGTGGATTTTGAGGGAAGCAGGCATTTTCCTGTCAAAACATATCTGTCATAGAATGCGTCTTACACTCTCAGTAATATATCTGGCAGAAGGGAATCCAGAATTTATTGCTCTTTGGCATAGTCTGCAAAGGAATCAAGAACTGATTATCAAGGCACTATTCTGAATACCGAGATAGACACAAAAATGTGCATGAGTCGGTCTGTCCCTTTAAGCAGTTTATGGCCTGGAAGGGTCAATAACACACACACATGCATGAAATATTAATTATTAACTATAATATTGTCAGTAAAATAGGCCAATGATATTGTGTTCTAACTTAGAATTCCCTATTACCTTGGGAAAGACTCTGGATCAAAATATATATTTGGTATCCATCCACATAGAGATTATAGATACATCTATGGGAACTAATAGAATAACCAAAAGGGAGATTGCTAAAGGAGAAAAGAGTAAGAGCTTGAAGAACATCAACAGTTAGAAGGCAAGACATGAATGTCAATCCAGCAAAGGAGATAGAAAGGGATTAGACAAATAGGAAGAGAAACAGGAATGAGTACTGGTTTGAAAATTATGGGCAGCAGCAATACCAGTACTGGATCTCTGTCCTAAAGAGATCAGAGATAAGGGGAAAGGACCTACTTATATAAAAATATTTGAGAAGCTCTTGTAGTGGCAAAGAATTGGAAACTGAGGAGCTGTCCATCACTTGGGAGAATGGCTGAACAATTTTTGGAATATGGTTGTGCCATAAGTAATGATAAACTGAGTAAGTTCAAAAAAGCCTAGAAAGGCTTATATGAACTTATATAATGTGAAGTGAGTAGAAGTAGGAGAACAGTACATACAGTCAGAAATTTTCTAAGATGATCAACTGTGAAGGACTAAACCATGATCAGCAAAACAAGGTCCCAAGATTACCCAAAGGGTATTATAATGAAAAATGCTATCTACACTATAAAAGAAATTGTTAAGAGTCTGATTGCAGATCAGAGCATGGAATCTTTCACTTTATTTCCTTCTTAAGGTTTTATTGCATGTGTTACATGTTTCTTCTCTCATAACATGAGCAATATGAAAATATATATTGCATCTAAGCACTAGTATCATCTATAAAAATATATTTACCATCTCTAGGGGGAGGGGGAAAGTAGGGAGAAAATATGAATCATAAAATTTCAAGAAAAAATTCTCAAAAATTGTTTCTAGATGTAACTGAAAATAATAGTTAAAAAAGAAAACTATGGACAGAAAGAATATTCAATTAAATGTGTCTCCAACAGACTCCAAATAAAACTCCAGACAGACGAATAAGAATGAGAACTTAGAATAGTTAATCAAATTTAATAATGAAAAGTCATAGTTTTTCCCCTTTAGCAAAGAGAAGATAAGAAGATTCACTACTTAGGGAGACACAATGATTGAGGAGGTAAGATGCCAGGAGAGATGAAATCAAGGCCACAAGGGGAGATAAGGTAACCCTGTAAAAGTGAAAGGCCAACTCTTCATCAGAGATTATAATCAAGGAGGAAAGAGGTTTATATTTCTAGAACATATAGAAAGTAGTTTGATCTGACTGAAATATAGAGGATATGTAGGAGAAGAAGATGAAATAAGACCGAAAAAGAAGGTTGGAGCAATAATGTGGAGGGCCTTCAATGATACATTCATAAGTTTTCAAATTTTTCTGGAAGGCAATTATGAGCCATTTGAAGTTTTTAGAGTAGAAAAATGCATGATCATATTTGGAAAACACTTCTTTGGATATTAAATTTATTTTTTCTTGTTATTGCTTTCCCCAGAGAAAGAAACATACTAGACAGATATCGTAATGGTCTGATTTGAATATGGAAAACCATTCATCCCCAGAACCCCATACTGATGTTGAGTTTTCCTAACAACTTGAATCAGTACCCATTGGCAACACCTTTGGGTGATCCTTAGCCAAATCTTTCTCCTGATCTTGGGCCAGGTGTGGTATTAAGCATTCCAACTTCAACTGGAAAAATTTACAGAGCATTTGTTGATGTTGGATCCCAACTTAGTGGTTAGGGTTGAATTTGTTTGGAAATTTCAAGTTAATTCAGGTTTAATCTAGAAATCCAAAGTCATATCAATTCAACCAGGTACTGCTGAAAGATAGACCTAACACTAAGCCAGAAAGTCTTGTAGCAACTCATGCAGTCTAGTATCACAGCCTCTCAGAATCCACATGAAAAAAGGAAGGATTATCTGGAAAAGTTTCATCCTTCATCTTGAGAATTCATATTGTCCTATTCATATCTAAGACTGATGGTGGATTTGGTAAAAGTAAACTAGATACACCACTTTGTATCCCTCAGAATGAATCAACTCACCTCAATTAGTTAAGGAACAGAGGAGGGCACAGTGGTTAATGCACTAGGCTTGAAGTCAGGAAAAACTGTACATACATGCCTTTGACTCATACTAAAATTGTGACTATGAAGAAGTCACAAGGTCTTAAGATCTCAGTTTCCTCATGTTTAATATGTAGATAATACCTGTACTATTATTGTAAGGATCAAATGAGATAACATAAATAAAGTATTTTGCAAGTATTAAAGTATTTTTTGAGACTTTTAGGTTTGTAAAGCCCTCTACACATTATCTTATTTGATCCTCCAAAGGGGGTAAAAAAGTAGGAGCTACAATTACCTCTATTTTACTGATGGAACTACAATTTGGAGAGATTAAGTGACTTGCTCAGAGTTACATAGTAAATATCAGAAACAGAGTTTGAATTCAGATCCTTCTCATGCTGAGTCTAGTATTCTACACATTATTTAAAAGTATAAAAATATTACTGACTTTGGAATTTAATCATTCAACACTTATTCATTAAATACATACTATGTACAAACTCACTCTCTTAGATATAGCGAGGGGGAACAAAATTAGATGGAGATCTTACCCTCTAGGAACATATCAACAGATTTGAATGATGAGAAATATATAAAGATAAAACTAATACAAGATATTATAATCTATATGTAGGAGGTCAAAGTACTATGACAGTGATGGCAAGCCTGTGGCACACAGAGCACTCTCTGTGGGCACATGGCCATCCCCCACCCCGTCTCAAGTTTCTTACTAGAAAGGCAGAGGGACTCAGGCAGAGAGCTCTCCTACCTCTCTGTTGTGTCTGATGACATTTTTTCATGTCCCCTGACCCTCTGCCCAGCAGCCCAATGGAAGAACACAGGAAGAAAGGTGGGTAGCTCACAGGTGGCAGAGATGGAGGGGAGAGGAGGGCTTGAACCATTCCCCTCCCCTTTTGTACACTTGCTGAGGACATTCCTCACTTCACCCATCTCTCTGCCCAGCAGCCCAATGGGAGCACTTCCTCCTTCCCCTATGTGACACAAAGGGGGGAATGGGCACTCAGTTTCTGTGGGTGGGGCCTGACACCCCATATCTAAATGTTCACCATTGCTGTCCTATAACATTAGATTAAAGAGAGATCACTACCATTTATATGTGAGGCAAGGCTGACATTTGAATCAAATTGGGTATTTAAGGTGATATTTGTTCTGGGCCTTGAAAGAAGTTAATAGAATTGAGAGAAATTAGCAATTGTGAAATATAAATGGAATCATTTAAATGTGTGTGCATGTTTTCCATTTATTATAAAACAGATTTAAAAGAAAAAAACTTAATGCCAATCTGTTGAAACTAAGGACATTCTATTGTGCAAAACACTATGCACTCAAATCATTTACTCTTAGTTCTCAAGATGAAATACTAATAATTAAATCTGTGGCATGTATTGTGTTTTCTGAAGTTAAATTTTGAAACAATCCATATTCCTATTAATTTTGTAAATCTATTTCCTACAGGGCCTATGAAAGCTTGACTTTTAAAATTCTTGCCAAACAGATCCACTTTGTACACTGCAAGCAGAGTCAACTCAGTTAAAGTCAAGGATGATACAGGAACTCATAAATTCCTCTATTGGGTTTTAATAATTATATCTTAAGGACTCTGGTTTTTGAACCAGAGGACTTGGTTTCAAATCTTAGAAGAAAAAGTTTACTACTTCCTACATTAGGCAAGGCATATAAAATTTCAAAGCCTCTATTTTCTCATCTTTAAATTAAAAAGATTAGACTTAATGACCTTTGTAGCTCCAGTCTGTCTCAAATATTCAATAATTCTATGAACATTTGCATCAAAATTATACAGATATATAAGTCATATATTTTGTTTTAATTTATTACATTTTAAAATATCAAATTTTAGCATTATGGTATAGTGAAAAGAATTCTGTGTGTGTACATGGTGTGTTATGAGTTAAAAGGAGGGGAGTTCAAGTTATAATTTTTATTTACTACCAGTGTGACAATATGCAAAACATTTTAACCTCTCTGGACATGTTTCTTCAAGGAAGGGGAAGGGTTAGGTTAATTTCTAAGGTAGCTTTCAGGGCTTTTTAACTTTATTTTTTCACATTAAATTTCAATAATATTTTTATAATAATTTTCTATTTTGAAATCCAAGTTCTCTTCCTCCTTCCCTTCTCAGCACGGCAGGTATTATGATATACGTTGAACATATGTTATCATACAATACATATTTTCATGTTCATCATGTTGTAAAAGAAGACATATTTAGAGTAGAGAAAAATACATGGAGGAAATAAAAATGAAGAATAGTATGCTTTGAGCTGCACTCCTTCAATTGTTTCTAAGGTAATGAATAGCCTTTTTCATCATGAGTTTCTTGGAGTTTTCCTGGGTCATTGCATTGATAATCATAGTTAAAACATTCATAGTTGATCATCATACAGTATTGTTGGTACAGTGAATAACATTCTCCTGATTCTTCCTACTTTACATTGCATCACTTCATATAAATCTTTTTGGGTATGTGTGATCATCATTTCTTATGACACAATAGTATTCCATTATAATCATATACCACAACTTGTTCAGTTATTCCTCAGTTGATGGGCACACCTTCATCCAGTTCTTTCCCATCATGAAAAGAGCTGCTTTAAATATTTTTGTACAAGTAGGTCTGTTTCCTCTATCTCTTTTTAGGTGTACAGATCTAGTAGTTTTATAGTGCTTTGGAAATGGTTTCAAGTTGCTTTGCAGAACTTGAACATAGATTGTTCTTTGGCAGAGTTATACTAGTTCAGAGTTCCACCAACAGTGTATTGGTGTCCCAATTTTTCCAAATCCCCTGCTATATTTATCATTTTTTATTTTTCCATTTCAGTACTTTTATTTTTTTTTACTTGAAAGGTCGTCATTTATTTATTTATTTATTTGGTTTTGCTTTTTTTTTTATTGGAATAAGTTTATTTTTGAAAATGTACCCAAAAATGTTGAACCATTTCATGCATCTTCAGCAGCTAGAGCATCTCCACCCTTGGTGTTCCTAGTATATATCACTTGTGCTCTATGATTGGAAACTAACTTAATCAGACCTTTGCTAAGCAGTTCCTGGAGGGCTGCCCGGGCTAGAGAAACCTGGATCTTCAGTCTCTCTGAGACTACTGAGGCATGATAAGTTTATAGTTGGGGACCTCCTTGCAGAGTTCATCATATGTTGTTTTGTCAAAGAGAAACAGATTGTTGAGTTTGACTTGAACTTTTTCCTTGGACCACTTCATCTTCTTAGCTTTTATATTTTTTAATAATTTTTATTTTTTAGAAAAGTTATCATGGTTACATGATTCATGTTCTTACTTTCCCCTTCACCCCCCCAACCTGCCCCCCATAGCCAATGCATATTTCCCCTGGTTTTAACATGTGTTATCAATCAAGACTTATTTCCAAATTGTTGATAGTTGCATTGGTGTGGTAGTTTTGGGTCTACATCCCCAATCATGTCCGCCTCAACCCATGTGTTTAAGCAGTTGCTTTTCTTCTCTGATTCCTCTCCTGTAGTTCTTCCTCTGATTGTGGGTAGCATTCTTTTCCATAAGTCCCTCAGAATTGTCCTGGGTCATTGCATTGCTGCAAGTACAGAAGTCTATTACATTTGATTTTACCACAGTGTATTGGTCTCTGTGTACCATGTTCTTTTGCCTCAGCTCCTTTCACTCTGCATCAATTCCAGGAGGTCTTTCCAGTTCACATGGATTTCCTCCAGTTTATTATTCCTTTTAGCTCAGTAATATTCCATTACCAGCATATACCACAGTTTGTTCAGCTATTCCCCAATAGAAGGGCATATCCTCATTTTCCAGTTTTTTGCCACCACAAAAATCACGGCTAAAAATATTTTTGTATAAGTTGATTCATCTATGATCTTTTTGGGGTACAGACCCCAAAATGGCATGGCTGGATCAAAGGGAAGGCAATCTTTTATAGCCCTTTGAGCATATTTCCAAATTGGCATCCAGAGTGGTTGGATCAGTTCACAACTCCACCAGCAATACATTAATGTCCCAATTTGACCACATCCCAACATTCATTACTCTCCCCTACTATCATTTAGCTAAACTGCTAGGTGTGAGGTGATACCTCAGAGTTCTTTTGATTTGCATTTCTCTAATTATTAAAGATTTAGAACACTTTCTCAAGTGCTTATTGATACTTTTGATTTATTCATCCGAAAATTGCCTATTCATGTCCTTTGCCCATTTATCAATTGGCGAATGGCTTGATCTTTTATACAATTGATTTAGCCCCTTATATATTTGAGTAATTAGACCTCTGTCAGAATTTTTTGTTATAAAGATTTTTTCCCAATTTGTTGTTTCCCTTCTGATTTTGGTTGCATTGTTTTTGTTTGTACAAAAGCTTTTTAATTTAGTATAATCAATCATCCCATTCACATTTGGTGTTATAATTATCAGTTGTGTATTCCCCAACATTTTGGTATCCTCTCCTTGTTCTACCCCTTCTTCTTAAGCTATTTCCTTTTAAACCAGTGGTTTGCTTTATGCAAGTAACCCTTGTTCCCTCCCTTGATCTACTTCCCTTTCTACCCCCTCCTTTGTTATTCCCCTCTTTTTATTTTTAAGGCCTAATGAATTCCCTCTCCCTTCTCCTCCTCTCCCTATTTTGACCTCCCCACTCCTCTGCTCCCCTTTGTTTTTCCCTTCTGACTTTCTCAGTAGGGTTAGATAGAGTTCTATATCTCAATGGATACAGCTACTCTTCCCTCTCAGGGTTAATTCCACTGAGAGTAAGGTTTAAATATTATCTCTTAATACTCTCTTCCTCTCCTTCTTATAATAGTATTCATCACCTCCCCTTCCCATTCCCTCTTTGTGTGTAAGAGAATATCCTATTTTTCTTATTCATTCAAGTTTCTCTTGGTGTACTCTACTATTCACCCCCCCCCTTTCCCATCCACCCTCTTAACATCTTAAACCATTTAGTACTCCAACCTCTTCCTGTAAATAATTCTTCTAATTACTATAATAGTGGATACTATAATAGTGAAGAGAGTTCACTACAGAGAATTACACATAACATTTCTCCATATAGGAATACAAATAATTAGATCTTATTGAAGTCCTTAAAGAGGCAAATTTAAAAATAAGAGTTTTATTTCTTTCCCTTCTGTTTCTTATTTACTTTTTCATGTTTCTCTTGGTTTTTGTGGTTGGATATCAAACTTTCCATTTAGTCCTGGTCTTTTCTATGCAAATACATGAAAATCTTCTATCTTGTTGAATGCGCATACTTTCCCCTGGAAGTATATAGTCAGTTTTGAAGGGTAGGTGATCCTTGGTTGTAGAACCAGTTCCCTTGCCTTTCTGAATATCATATTCCAAGCCTTGCTGTCTTTTATTGTGGAGGCTACCAGATGCCGTGTGATCCTGGTTGGTGCTCCTTGATATCTGAATTGTCTCTTTCTGCCTTCTTGTAAAATTTTTTTCTTTTACTTGGAAGCTCTTGAATTTGGCTATTATATTCCTGGGGGTTGTCTTTTCAGGGTTTAGTGTAGAGGGTGATCAATGGATCCTTTCAATGTCTATATTGCCCTCTTGTTGTAGGACTTCAGGGCAATTTTGCTAAATAATTTCCTTTAGTATGGAGTCCAAATTTCTATTAATTTCTGCTTTTTCAGAAAGACCAATGATTCTCAAATTATCTCTTCTAAACGTGTTTTCTTGATATGTCAATTTTTCAGGGAGATATTTCATGTTTCCTTCTATTTTATCAGTCTTTTGACTTTGCTTTATTTGTTCTTATTGTCTTGAGAGATCATTGGCTTCTACTTCCCCAATTCTTGTCTTTAGAGACTGGTTTTCTGCTATATTCTTTTGATTTTCCTTTTCTATTTGGTCTATCCTGTTTTCCAGCTGTTTTGTTTTGGTCCCCAATTTGCTTATCAATTCTTTTGATTTGGGGGCATCTTTTTTGAATTACCCAATTTTAGCCTTTAGAGACTGTTTTTTGGCTAAAATCTTTTGGTTTTCCTTTTCAATCTGGTCTGTTTGGGTCTTCAAGGCTTCCAGCTGGTTATTTCTGGTCTTCAATTTGCTTATCAATTCATTTGATTTCTGAGCCTCACTTTCTAATTGCAAAATTCTGCCTTTTAAACTGTTATTTTCTTGCCAGTTCTCTACCATCTTTCTCATAATCTCAGATTTGAACTCTTCAATAACTTTTAACCAGTTTTCATTATTTTGGGAAGATTTGGATATGGTTACTTGTTTGTTCTCCTCTGCTGTTTACTCTTTTGTCTGGATTTTTTCTGTGTAAAAGTTGTTGAATGTTAAAGATTTCTTCTTGATCTTTCTCTTCTGGGGTTCTTGTCTCTGGCTTGCCATTGTGAGCTGTGTGCCCTCTCAGCTTTATCCTCATGCTCAGGGTCTGTCTGTGCTCTTTAAGCTCCTGAGGTCTCATGTCTTGTCATTCTCAGGGTCGAATCTCCTGGTGGTCCCCTTGCTTGTTACTTTGCTGGAAGCTCCTTTAGCAGTCTCAGGGGGTTGCTTCCAGTCATACACCACTCTGCCTTCGGTCCCCACCCATGGTCTGTGCCTGTGCTCAGAATCCATGTCTGCAGCTGCTACAGAGCCTGCATTCAGGGTCTGTGTTCAAAGTCCTCTTGTTCTTTAGTCTCTTGGGTTCTTAAGTCTTGCTGCTCTCAGGAACAGGCCCTGGTTACCCCAGGTAGCTGCCAAGGAATTAATGGGTGCCCCAAATTTGCTCTAACTCTTGTGCGCTGAATTTGGCCCTGTAGGTGGTGTTAGGGGGAGGAGGTTGCTCAGCTTGCATTTTAGTAGATCTATTTCACCCCCTTATAGCATGGAAATGCCCCAATCCCATGTACCTTCAATGCTGCGCCCTGTTGTGGGGTCCCTGCATTCATCTGGATTTGTTTTAATGTACCCTTGAGGAGTCCATTATGTTTCGGTTAGGAGTGGTTAAGTAGCTGCTTTTTACTCTGTTGCCATCTTAACCTCCATTTCAGTTCTTGATTTTAAGTTCCATGTTGGTTTAATTGTTGAATTAGAAAGAATGTTGAACTTAATAAAAGTACCTTGACTTGAATCATGGTTCTTTCAGTTAAAGTTCCTCTTTAGATCTCCATTTTAAGGAAAATTACCTAGCCTCCCAAATTCACTCCCAACTCTAATTACAGACATTTTTTCTCAGAGTTTCTGTGGGATATCTTCATTTCTGCTACCCCCTTCCCTTCTAGATTCCTTTTATGTGTTTTCTTTCCCCATTTGAATGTAAGCATCTTAAAGATAGGGATTATCTTTCTTAAGGCTTCATCAATTATTTGTCAATTTCTTATTACTCTAGTCAGTACATAGTATTTTCTTTAAAAAATGATAATTGTCTTTCAATTATGAAAACTGTGCAGATACTTACTCTGTTCTACACATTAGTGTGTAATTAGTCACATACTGCCATGTACCTCAAGGTGATCCAAGTCTGTGATGATCATCTATGATGTTACTACTTCTAAAAGCCCAAATATCATTTTGGCTATACCTGTGTAATTGTTGTAGCATGAGGAATGTGTCCTTATTTGGAGTTTTGAGAATGTGTTCACTCTAGACCAGTGATGGTGAATCTTTTAGAGATGGAGTGCTAGGCACCACCCACAAACAGAGTGCCATGTCTGTCCCCCCAGAGACAAAGTATCATTCCATTCCTCTCACCAAGTACCAGGTGCATCCCCCCACTCCCCACTCCTTACCCCACATAGAGGAGGGAGAAAGCACTCCCATTGGGCTGCACGGTAGGTGAAGTGAGGAATGTCTTCAGTGAATGGAATCTAACCCACTGTGTGATATCATTGGCCTACTGGGTGGAGGGGCTGGTGATGTGAAAATTTGTCATGAGAAATGGTGTAGAGGGGTAAGGTAGTCTCTCTGCCTTTCTAGTAATGAACTCCAGTGAGGTGTGTGTGTGTTGGAGAATGGCCTTGTGCCCACATAGAGTTCTCTGCATGCCATTTTTGGTACCCATGCCATAGGTTCACCATTACTGCTCTAGGCAGAGGGATGAGTATAATGAGGATTAATAAGGGACCCTGAGTTCTGATCATAATTCTTTCAGTAAGTAGTTATTTTACTTTGGAAAATTCACTAAACCTCTCTGTACTTCTATTTGCACAAAGATCACAAATTTAGATATCATAATAACAGGGGGGAAAGTGTTGGCATTTGTAGAGTGTTTGGCAGAATTTTAAAATTTATTTTTATTGTTAATTTCAGAATAATCAACAAATATAATATTTATTGTAAAAAATAATAAAAATACTTATATACATATTATTTTCAAAATCCTTTCCTAGCTCTATGTCTGGTTAAGTGTTTGCTATAGTAATTTTTAAAAATTCTTCTCTTTTTAAATGTTCCTTCTGTCACTGGCTCTTGGTTTCCTTTTTGTGGCAATTTACTAATTTTTTCTGTGCCTCAGCTTCCCCATTTCAGCAAAAGAGACATAGACTTAACTGTCTGCTGAAATTAAGATGTTAGGTCATAAAGCAGTACAAAAATATGAGATGCTTTCATTATTAGTGCTACTACTGCTATTTACAATATACAAGTATTAAAAATGAACAGTTTTTTACTCTTTGAAGGAAAAAGAAACATTTAAGATATACTAGGTTAGTTGAAAGAGGACAGAAACTGGACAGAACATTAGAGATGGGAGCTCTGCACATATGTGACAAGGAATCCAAGAAAATGGCCAAGCAAGAACTAATTGAAAGAGGAGCAAGCATGGAATTGAGCAAGTAGGATAACAATCATACAATCCAAAAAGAGATACTTTCCAAGAACCCTAAAATTCAAAAAGAAAAATAGATTTTCTCTAAAGGAAACTATGAATTAATGTAATTATAGCCATATCTTGATTAGAACATAGGGTTTGTTTTGGGTCACTGGAGTTTAGAATTCATGAAAAATTGGGTGAATTTTTCTCAGTCCATTTTTAATCCTGCCTTTGCAGGGGCTCTTAAATTGGGTCCCATGGATTTTTTCCATGGATAAATTTCAGAGAGTCTTTGAACAATAATGGGAAATACACACACACACATTTACATATATATATATATATATGTATATATATAT
>NC_058130.1:610107738-610310184 GCF_016433145.1 Gracilinanus agilis | reverse complement strand
TTCTGACAAAGCCAAAGTAAAAATAGATATGATTAAAAAAGACAGGGAAGGTCATTACATCCTGATTAAAGGCAGTATAAACAATGAGGAAATAACACTGCTCAATATATATGCACCAAGTGGTATAGCATCGAAATTCATAAAGGAGAAACTGGCAGAGCTCAAGAAGGAAATAGATAGTAAAACCATAATAGTGGGAGATCTAAATATTCCTCTGGCAGATCTAGATAAATCAAACCAAAAAATAAATAAGAAAGAGGTAAGACAGATGAATGAAGTCCTAGAAAAATTAGATTTAATGGATATGTGGAGAAAAATAATTAGGGACAAAAAGGAATACACCTTCTTTTCAACTGCACATGGTACATTTACAAAGATTGACCATGTAATAGGGCATAGAATCATGGCAAACAAATGCAAAAGAGCAGATATAATAAATGTAACCTTCTCAGATCATAATGCGATAAAAATAATAATCAGTAAGGGCACCTGGACAGGCAAGTCAAAAACCAATCGGAAATTAAATAATATGATTCTCCAAAACCAAATTGTCAAAGAAGAAATCATAGAAACAATCAACAATTTCATTGAAGAAAATGACAATGATGAGACATCCTACAAAACTCTGTGGGATGCGGCCAAGTGAGTACTCAGGGGGGAATTTATATCCTTGAGTGCATATATTAAATTAAGGAGGGCAGAGATTAATGAATTGGGCATGCAACTCAAAAAATTAGAAAGTGAACAAATAAAAAAAGCCCAGATGAAAACTAAATTAGAAATACTAAAAATTAAGGGAGAAATTAATAAAATCAAAAGTAAAAGAACTATTGAATTAATAAATAAGACTAGAAGCTGGTATTTTGAAAAAACAGATAAAATAGACAAAGTACTAGTCAAACTAATAAGAAAAAGGAAAGAAGAAAACCAAATTGACAGTATTAGAGATGAAAAGGGAGACCTCACCTATAATGAAGGGGAATATAAGGCAATCATTAAGAACTATTTTGCCCAATTATATGGCAACAAATATAACAATTTAGGAGATATGGATGAATATTTACAAAAATATAAATTGCCTAGATTAACAGCAGAAGAAATAGAATACCTAAATAATCCCATATCAGAAATAGAAATTGAACAAGCCATTAAAGAACTCCCTAAGAAAAAATCACCAGGACCTGATGGATTCACAAGTGAATTCTATCAGACATTCAAAGAGCAACCAATCCCAATACTATACAAATTATTTGATATGATAAGCAAAGAAGGAGTCCTACCAAATTCCTTTTATGACACAAATATGGTACTGATTCCAAAGCCAGGTAGACCAAAAACAGAGAAAGAAAACCATAGACCAATCTCCCTAATGAACATAGATGCAAAAATCTTAAATAGAATATTAGCAAAGAGACTCCAGCAAGTAATTAAGAAGGTCATCCACCATGATCAGGTGGGATTTATACCAGGAATGCAAGGATGGTTCAACATTAGGAAAACCATCCACATAATTGACCATATCAACAGTCTAACAAACAAAAATCACATGATTATCTCAATAGATGCTGAAAAAGCCTTTGACAAAATACAGCATCAATTCCTATTGAAAACGTTGAAAAGTATAGGAATAGAAGGACCCTTCCTAAAAATAATAAACAATATATACCTAAAACCATCAACAAGCATTATATGCAATGGGAATAAATTAGAAGCCTTCCCAATAAGATCAGGAGTGAAACAAGGGTGCCCATTATCACCTCTATTATTCAACATAGTACTAGAAACACTAGCAATAGCAATTAGAGAGGAAAAAGAAATTGAAGGTATCAAAATAGGCAATGAGGAGACTAAGCTATCACGCTTTGCAGATGATATGATGGTATATTTAAAAAATCCTAGAGAATCAACTAAGAGGCTGGTAGAAATAATCAATAACTTTAGCAAAGTGGCAGGATACAAAATAAATGCACATAAATCATCAGCATTTCTATACATTTCCAACACATTAGAACAGCAAGAGGTAGAAAGAGAAACACCATTTAAAATCACCCTAGACAATATAAAATACTTGGGAATCAATCTAACAAAACAAACACAGCTATTATACAAAAACAACTACAAAACACTTTCCAAACAAATAAAATTGGACCTCAACAATTGGAAAGCCATTAACTGTTCATGGGTAGGACAAGCTAACATAATAAAAATGAACATCTTACCCAAATTAATTTACCTATTTAGTGCCATACCTATCAAATTACCAAAAAACTTCTTTACTGAATTAGGAAAAACTATAACAAATTTCATTTGGAATAGCAAAAGATCAAGAATATGAAAGGAAATAATGAAAAAAAATGTGAAGGAAGGGGGCCTAGCAGTACCAGATATCAAACTATACTATAAAGCAGCAGTCATTAAATCAATATGGTACTGGCTAAGAGATAGAAGGGAGGATCAGTGGAATAGACTCGGGGTTAATGATGTCAGCAAGACAGTGTATGATTAATCCACCCTACACCAAGATAAATTCAGAATGGGTGAATGACTTGAATATAAAGAGGGAAAATATAAATAATTTAAGTGAACACAGAATAGCATACTTTTCAGATCTCTGGGAAAGGAAAGACTTTAAAACCAAGCAAGAGTTAGAGAAAATTACAAAATGTAAATTAAATGGTTTTGATTATATTAAACTAAAAAGCTTTTGTACAAACAAAAACAATGTAGTCAAAATCAGAAGGGAAACAACAAATTGGGAAAAAAGCTTTATAACAAAAAAGTCTGACAGGGGTCTAAGTACTCAAATATACAAGGTGTTAAAGCAATTGTATAAAAAATCAAGCCATTACCCAATTGATAAATGGGCAAGAGACATGAATAGGCAATTTTCAGGTAAAGAAATCAAAAGTATCATTTAGCACATGAGAAAGTGTTCTAAATCTCTGATAATTAGAGAAATGCAAATCAAAACAACTCTGAGGTATCACCTCACACCTAGCAGATTGGCTAAAATGAAAGAAAGGGAGAGTAATGAATGTTGCAGGGGATGTGGCAAAATCGGGACATTGATGCATTGCTGGTGGAGTTGTGAACCGATCCAACCATTCTGGCTGGCAATTTGGAATCATGCTCAAAGGGCTATAAAAGACTTCCTGCTCTTTGATCCAGCCATACCATTATTGGGTTTGTACCCCAAAGAGATCATACATAAACAGACTTGTATGAAAATATTTATAGCTGTGCTTTTTGTGGTGGCAAAAAACTGGAAAAGGAGGGTATGTCCTTCAATTGGGGAATGGCTGAACAAACTGTTGTATATGCAGGTGATGGAATACTATTGTGCTAAAAGGAATAATAAACTGGAGGAGTTCCAGGTGTACTGGAAAGACATCCAGGAAGTGATGCAGAGAGAAAGGAGCAGAGCCAGAAGAACATTGAAACCCAGAGACTGATATACTGTGGTAAAATCGAATGTAATGGACTTCTGTACCAGCAGACCCAGGACAATTTTGAGGGACTTATGGTAAAGAACGCTACCCATATTCAGAGGAAGGACTGCAGGAGAGGAAACATATAAGAAAAACAACTGCTTGAACGCATGGGTCAGGGTGGACATGATTGAGGATGTGGACTCGAAACTACCACACCAATGCAACTACCAACAATTTGGAAATAGGTCTTGATCAAGGACACATGACAAAACCAGTGGAAATGTGCATCGGCCATGGGTAGGGAATTACGGGGGGTTGAAGGGGAAAGGTGGAGCATGAATCATGTAACCATGTTAAAAATGAATATTAAATGTTTAAATTTTAAAAAAAGAAAAAAAAACAGAAAAAGTAGTATCCCATGTTGATGTTGAACATTTATATTAAAAAGCACTTTTCTTCAGTCATTTGTGTAGGTTTTTTAAAGTATTGTTTTCCTTTTTTTGTAGATTAGGATATTGAGGAACAGAGAGATTTTGGCAGGGTTACCCATGGTCACATGATAAATACCAAAGCAGGGGATTTAACAGGTCTCTTAAGATTTAGGTTTAGAGTTGAAATGGTCTTTAAAGAAAAATTTTTTAATGCCATCATTTTATAGAGGAAAAAAAAAAACTATTAGAGAACATAAGTTACTTGCTATCAAGTGTCAGAGAACAGGATTTGAACTTTGGTACTCCTGACTTCAAATCCTATATTCTAGCCGCTGTGTGAAGCTACATCTGTTGAAGCAGATAGAAAAGTTCCTATCCTTGAGAAACTAATAATGTGGCCAAGAGAAAGTTGAGTCTATATGAAGCAAGAAGAAAATGTAAATAACTTCAGGGTGAAGCCACATCAATTCCATATATAAAGTCTAAAGAAAAGTAAAGTGTGATTAGATAACTTCATTGATATAATAATGATTGTGAATATTTATTGAGTAACTTTAAGATTTGTAAATACTTTATATAAATTATATCATTTGAGTCTCACAGCAATCTTGTGTAGTGACATAAGGATTATCATCAAACCCATTTTAAACATGAGGAAACTGAGAGTTAGAAAAGTAAAGTGCTGATCTATTGTCACATACTTTATAAGTGGCAGAAGTAAGTTTTTTTATTAGACATTTATTAATATTCGTTTTTAATCTGTTTACATACTTTATGCCCTTACTTTCCCCTTCACCCCCCCCCCGCTTTCCCCCCACCCATGGCCAACGCACATTTCCACTGGTTGTAACATGTGTCCTTGTTCAGGGTCTATTTCCCATTCATGTCCGCCTCAGCCCATGCATTCAAGCAATTGTTTATCTTATATGTTTCCTCTCCTGCAGTCCTTCCTCTGAATGTGGGTAGCATCTTTACCATAAATCCCTCAGAGCTGTCCTGTGTCATTGCAGTGCTGCTGGTACAGGAGCCCATTACATTTGATTTTACCATAGTATGTCAGTCTCTGTGTACAATGTTCTTCTGGCTCTGCTCCTTTCACTCTGCATCACTTCCTGGAGGTCTCTCCAATTTGCATGGAATTCCTCCAGTTTATTATTCCTTTTAGCACAATAGTATTCCATCACCTGCATATACCACAATTTGTTCAGCCATTCCCCAATTGAAGGACATACCCTCATTTTCCAGTTTTTTGCCACTACAAAAAGCGCAGCTATAAATATTTTCATACAAGTCTGTTTATCTATGATCTGTTTGGGGTACAAACCCAACAATGGTATGGCTTATTTATAGTTTCCCTCTTTATATTGAAGTCATTCACCCATTCTGAATTTATCTTGGTGTAGGGTGTGAGATGTTGATCTAAACCTAATCTCTCCCATATTGTTTTCCAAATTTCCCAACAGTTTTTGTCAAATAGTGGATTCATGTCCCAAAAGTTGGGCTCTTTGGTTTTATCATACACTGTCTTGCTGATGTCATTTACCCCACTTCTATTCCACTGATCCTCCTCTCTGTCTCTTAGTCAGTACCATATTGTTTTGATGACTGCTGCTTTATAGTATAGTTTAATATCTGGTACTGCTAGGCCCCCTTCCTTCACATTTTTTTTTCATTATTTCCCTTGATATTCTTGATCATTTCTTATTCCTAATGAAATTTCTTATAGTGTTTTTCTAATTCAGTAAAGAAATTTTTTGGTAGTTTGATAGGTATGGCGCTAAATAGGTAAATTAATTTGGGTAGAATTGTCATTTTTATTATGTTAGCTCGTCCTACCCATGAGCAATCAATGGCTTTCCAATTGTTTAGATCCAGTTTTATTTGTTTGGAAAGTGTTTTGTAGTTGTTTTCATATAATTGCTGTGTTTGTTTTGGTAGGTATATTCCTAAGTATTTTATATTGTCTAGGGTGATTTTGAATGGTGTTTCTCTTTCTACTTCTTGCTGCTCTAGTGTTTTGGAAATGTATACAAATGCTGATGATTTATGTGCATTTATTTTGTATCCTGCAACTTTGCTAAAGTTGTTGATTATTTCTACCAGCTTCTTACTTGATTCTCTAGGATTTTTTAAATATACCATCATATCATATGCAAAGAGTGATAGCTTAGTCTCCTCATTGCCTATTTTGATACCTTCAATTTCTTTTTCTTCTCTAATTGCAACAGCTAGTGTTTCTAGTACTATGTTGAATAATAGAGGTGATAATGGGCATCCTTGTTTTACTCCTGATCTTATTGGGAAGGCTTCTAATTTATCCCCATTCCATATGATTCTTGTTGATGGTTTTACATATATACTGTTTATTATTTTAGGAAAGGTCCTTCTATTCCTATACTTTTCCGTGTGTTCAATAGGAATGGATGCTGTATTTTGTCAAAGGCTTTTTCAGTATCTATTGAGATAATCATGTGATTTTTGTTTGTTAGACTATTGATATTGTCAATTATGTGGATGGTTTTCCTGATGTTGAACCAACTTTGCATTCCTGGTAAAAATCCCACCTGATCATGGTGGATGATCTTCTTAATTACTTGCTGGAGTCTCTTTGCTAATATTCTATTTAAGATTTTTGCATCTATGTTCATTAGGGAGATTGGTCTATAGTTTTCTTTCTCTGTTTTTGGTCTACCTGGCTTTGGAATCAGTACCATATTTGTGTCATAAAAGGAATTTGGTAGGCCTTCTTCTTTGCTTATCATATCAAATGATTTGTATAGTATTGGGATTAGTTGCTCTTTGAATGTGTGATAGAATTCACTTGTGAATCCATGAGGCCCAGATGATTTTTTCTTAGAGAGTTCTTTGAGGGCTTGTTCAATTTCTTTTTTCTGATATGGGATTATTTAGGTATTCTATTTCTTCTGCTGTTAATCTAGGCAGTTTATATTTTTTGTAAATATTCATCCATATCTCCTAAATTGTTATATTTATTGCCATATAATTGGGTGAAATAGTTTTTAATGATTGCCTTAATTTCCCCTTCATTAGAGGTGAGGTCTCCCTTTTGATCTTTGATACTGTCAATTTGGTTTTCTTCTTTCCTTTTTCTTATTAGATTGACCATTACTTTGTCTATTTTATCTGTTTTTTCAAAATACCAGCTTCTAGTCTTTTTTATTAATTCAATAGTTCTTTTATTTTCAATTTCATTAATTTCTCCCTTGATTTTTAGTATTTCTAATTTAGTTTTCATCTGGGGATTTTTAATTTGCTCGCTTTCTAATTTTTTGAGTTGCTTGCCCAATTCATTAATCTCTGCCCTCCTTAATTTAATATATGCACTCAATATATTCCCCCTGAGTACTGACTTGGCCGCATCCCACAGAGTTTGGTAGGATGTCTCATCATTGTCATTCTCTTCAATGAAATTATTGATTGTTTCTATGATTTTTTCTTTGACAAATTGTTTTTGGAGAATCATATTATTTAATTTCCAATTAGTTTTTGATTTGCCTGTCCAGGTGCCCTTACTAATTATTATTTTTATTGCATTATGATCCGAGAAGGTTACATTAATTATTTCTGCTCTTTTGCATTTGTTTGCAATGATTCTATGTCCTATTATATGGTCAATCTTTGTAAATGTCCCATGTGCAACTGAAAAGAAGGTGTATTCCTTTTTGTCCCTATTTGTTTTTCTCCACATATCAATTAAATCTAAATTTTCTAGTATTTCATTCACCTCTCTTACCTCTTTCTTATTTATTTCTTGGTTTGATTTATCTAGATCTGAAAGAGGAATATTTAGATCTCCCACTAGTATGCTTTTACTATCTATTTCCTTCTTGAGCTTTGCCAGTTTCTCCTTTATGAATTTGGGTGCTATGCCACTTGGTGCATACATATTGAGCAGTGTTATTTCCTCATTGTTTATACTGCCTTTAATCAGGATGTAATGACCTTCCTTGTCTTTTTTAATCATATCTATTTTTACTTTGGCTTTGTCAGAAATCATAATAGCCACTCCTGCCTTCTTTTTCTCATTTGACGCCCAAAAGATTTTGCTCAAGCCCTGAGCCTTAAACTTGTGTATGTCCACCAGCCTCATATGTGTTTCTTGTAGACAAAATATGGTAGGATTTTGGTTTCTAATCCACTCTGCTATTTGTTACCGTTTTATGGGCGAGTTCATCCCATTCACATTTAGAGTTATAATCATCAGTTGTGCATTTGCTAACATTTTCGTATCCTCCCCTATTCCTACCCCTTTTTCTTATACTATTTCCTTTTAAACCAGTGGTTTGCTATTAAGCTGCTATCCCTCATCCCCTCCCTTGATTAACTTCCCTTTCTACCCCCTCCCTTATTTTCCCCCTCTTTTTGTTTTTAAAGGCCTAATTCATTCCCTCCTCCTTCTTCTCCCCTCCCTTTTTTGACCTACCCACTCCCCTGCTCCCCTTGATTTATCCCTTCTGACTTTCTCAGAAGGGTTAGATAAGAGTTTTATGTCCCAATGGATAGTATAGCTACTCTTCCCTCTCCGGGTTGATTACACTGAGAGTAAGGTTTGATTATTACCTCTTAATGCTCTCTTCCTCTCCTTCTTATAATAGTATTTCTCCCCTCTCCTTCCCATGCCCTCTTTGTGTGTAATAGAATATCCTATTTTTCTTATTCACTTAAGTTTCTCTTGGCGTCCCCTTCTATTCACCCCCTCTTTTCAATCCCCCATGTCATCTTAGATTATTTAGTGTTCCACCCTCTCCCTGTGAATTATTCTTCTGATTACTATAATAGTGAATACTATAATAGTAAATAGAGTACACTACAGAGAATTATACATAGCATTTCTCTACATAGGAATACAGATAATTAGATCTTACTGAGGCCCTTAAAAAAGGCAAATTTAAAAATTATGAGTTTTCTTTCTTTCCCCTCTGTTTCTTATTTACCTTTTCATGTTTCTCTCGATTTTTTTTGGTTGGATATCAAACTTTTCATTTAGCCCTGTTCTTTTCTGTGCAAATACTTGGTAATCTTCAATTTTGTTGAATGCCCATACTTTCTCCTGAAATATGTAGTCAATTTTGATGGGTAGTTGACCCGTGGTTTCAGGCCCAGCTCTCTTGCCTTTCTGAATATTGTATTCCAAGCTTTGCGGTCTTTTAGTGTGGAAGCTGCCAGATCCTGTGTGATCCTGATTGGTGCTCCTTGATATTTGAATTGTCTCTTTTTAGCTTCTTGTCAGATTTTTTCTTTTACTTGGAAGCTCTTGAATTTGGCAATCATATTCCTGGGTGTTTTCTTACCTGGATCAAATGTTGTGGGTGATCTATGGATCCTTTCAATGTCTATATTGCCCTCTTGTTGTAGGACTTCAGGGCAATTTTGCTGAATGATTTCTTTTAGTATGGAGTCCAGGTTTCTATTAATTTCTGCTTTTTCTGGAAGACCAATGATTCTCAAATTATCTCTTCTAAGCGTGTTTTCTTGATATGTCAATTTTTCAGGGAGATATTTCATGTTTCCTTCTATTTTATCAGTCTTTTGACTTTGCTTTATTTGTTCTTATTGTCTTGAGAGATCATTAGCTTCTAATTGCTCAATTATAGGCTTTAGGGACTGGTTTTTGGCTATAATGTTTTGGTTTTCAGCTATGATCTTTTGGTTTTCCTTTTCAATCTGGTCATTTCTGGTTTTCAATTTGCTTATCAGTTCATTTGATTTCTGAGCCTCACTTTCCAATTGCAAGATTCTACGTTTTAAACTGTTATTTTCTTGCCAGATCTCTTCCATCTTCCTTAAAATCTCAGTTTTGAAGTCTTCCATGGCTTGTGACCCATTTTCCTTATTTGAGGAGGGTCCAGATGCTTGTTTGTTCTCCTCCTCTGTTTGCTTAGTTGTCTGGATTTTCTCTGTTTAAAGTTGTCGAGTGTTAAAGACTTCTTTTTCTTGTTGTTAATCTTTCTCCTCGGAACTTCCTGAGTCTGGGTAGCCATCATTAGCCCAGCAGCTTCTCAGCTTTATCCTCGCACTCAGTGACTGTCTGCGGTCTTTTGGCTCCTGAGGTTTGAGGTCTGTTTTTTTCCAAGATCAAGGCTCCTGGTGGACCCCCTTGCTTGATCCTCTGCCAGAGGTTTCTTTACAAGTCTCAGGGCGCTGCTTCCACAGTTGTATACCCATCTGCACTGGTTCCCCACTCAGGGTCTCAGAGCCTTAGCTCGAGGCTGTGTCTGCCTTCACCCACGCCTTCCCCTGAGTCTTCCCTTCATGTCCACGCCCAGAGTTCTTGCTCGTTCTTTAGCTTTTTGGGGACCTAAATCTTACTGCTCTCAGGAATAGGCCCTGGAGCTGCCAATGACTCGATGAGTGCCCCAATCTTGCTCTATTTCTTTTTAGCTGGCTTTGGAGCCATAGGTGGTGTGTGTGAAGGGAGTGGGGGAGGGTTGCTCAGCCCGATATTTAGAGAGAGCTGTTTCACCCCTTTATAGCATGGAAATATCCTGATTCCATGTACCTTCTACGCTGCACCCTATTGTGGGGTTCCTCCGTTTGTCAGGACTTGTTTTTATGTCCCCTTGAGGAGTCTTGTATGTTTCAGTCAGGAGAGGTTAAGAGCTGCTTTTTACTCTGCCTCTATCTTAACCTGGAACTGCCCTACTTTTTCTTTTTGACTTCTTTTATATTACTTAACATTACATTAGCCCCAGAGTGATACACACAGCAGGTGCTCAATAAATGATTGCTGAATAAAGAAAAAATATGTAAGCATCCCTCTTCCCCTTTTCTTTGATAATAGTTAGGTAGTACTGATAATTTTAGCTGTTGATGGGGAGAAAAAAATAAGAAATAAAGTCAGAGAATCTAGTGAGGTCTATGAACCATGCAAGAGAAGGAGATTACTTTGATTTTGTAATATAGATTTCTGTAATCTACATAACCCTCTAAGCTTCTTGATTCCATTCTAAATGATATTTATTCTCTGAGACAAACCATGTTCATAGAATAAAAAGGACCTGAGAAGTCATCCCATCATAGGATTGTATAATTATATTTTGAAGGGTCTTTAGAAGTCATCAATTATAAACCCCTTATTTTGTAGTCCAGGAAACTGAGGCCTAGAGAGAACTGAATTGTCCAAGTTCACATAGACTTTATTTAGCTGTGCCATGTTTCCAACTCAGGTCTTTCCATTCTAAATCAATGATTTTCTCCTCTGCACTCTTCTGCCTTCTTAAATTTTTGCTCATTTCCTAGAGTTAACTGCCTTGCATTAGATGCTGAAAACAAAATTCTTTGCTATTGGTCCCAAGCCATTTGGCTGAAAATATCTGCAGTATTGAAAATGTTATGTGTGTCTTTTTTTTCTCACACTGGCTGTATCATTTTACATTTTAAAACAAATTGATACTTCAACATTGTTATTGGTAACACTATGTTGCCCCTAGCAACATTAAGCACAGAGAGATTCACTTTAGGATGCATCCTGAAGCCTGTCTTGTCTTTTTCTAATTTATTTTGAAGGCAAGTCCTAGGCCAAAGTCAGTCCTGAGTGATTTGTTCGAGAAGACTTAGAGATTGCTCTAAATTCTACTTCCTATGAGTCCCAGTGATCTAGGAGAGAGTCATGTCTATTAGAGAAATATTATTTAGAGAAGTAGATAGGAAGGAAGATATTCCTGTGCTATTAGTCAAAAGAATTTTTGTAATTTAAGCAAACATCTCAAAATGAATCTGGGGTAGGCAACAGGAATTATTTGGGGAGGGGGAAGCCATTGATCTGGGCAGTTATACAACCAAAGACTCTGAAACACTGGTACAAGTATATTCCTTGGGAGGTTGTGGGAGTAGGGTGGTTCAAGAAAGGAGGACTGGGGTTAGGGTTCATTCCAGATTATTGTCAATCACTTTCTATTTTAATTAATTATCCTTGCTACATGCTAATCTCTGTCCTTTCTATGTTGCTGAGAGATGAAAAGGTATGCTACATGTAAAATTCAGAGCTCTCCACATATTCTGAATACTGAGTCACAGTCCTAATTGGCCCATCATATTTAGCATCCTGTCAATTAGGTGGCTGCCAATAAGAACTCAAGTTAGCATCATAACTCATAGGGTCTACCAAGGAAATGATTCATTCAGTTGCACAGAGAGGCTGTTTGCCTTTTGTTTAGCAGATGCTAAGAGCCACAGTTGTCGGGATACATCATAAACAACAGGTTGTGTTTCATAGTCCTCAAAAGGTTTGGCAGTCTGAGAAGCTATAAATGAGCATTGTCTGTGTAGAGAACACAATAAAAGACTCCATCTTTCCAAGGAAGGTGCTTCAAGCACCCTCTCCTGAGGAATCTAACTGAATATCAGTGGAGGTAAAGTGGATATAAGAAAAATGCTATGTGTATGGAGAGCATTAAGAAAGGTCATATATTTCAAGAAAGAATATTGTTTACAAGGAGTGTTAATAGGTTTCAGGGGAAATGTTAATTTTTTTTTCCTGGCTGAAATAGCTACTGTAAGTTTTTAATGGTTAATCATTCATTCCTGAATTTTTATATTAAGCATTTCATATTACTTTATTGACTTAAGTTTTATGCTCTTCTTCATTTTGACAGTAAAGAATGACCAGGCAATACTCTTTGAAAATTGGAGACCATTTGCAGCTGCTCTCTGTTGAGAAGAGTGAATAATAGGGTGCCCTCGAGGAATTTCCAAGGTATCACTCAACAGAAACTTTTGTGTCTGAAGAAAACTAGATCATTTTATCATGGTAGGCATACTGATATGTTTGCTTTAATAAAATGCCATATTTCTGCCTTTAATCTCTTGTCAACCAGCTATTAAAACCCCCCAAAGTGCATGCGTGCAGCACATGTAAACACTTGTGGTTTGGAGGCTGCCACAGAACATACTAATAAAGCATGTAATTTGTGTTTTGTGCACAGACTGTAATCATTTATTGAGTGGTAGAAAGAAGCTAGAAAAGGATTTTCTCTAACTTTAGCCAGAAAGTCAATTTAATTTCAATGCCCCATGCAGATGTCTATTTACATAAAAGCTCATGTCCTGAAATAACTCTTGCAAAGGACAAAGAAGTTCCAGAAATAATCATTAGCCAAAATATTAAAAACAAAAATTTAAATTCATTTTTACACAAAAATGAATGATGCTGTTTGATATATCACTGAAATGATGTTTTGATTTATTCTATACTTGCTTTAAAAAAATTATACCCCAAAGACATCATTATCATCATCATTATCATTGCCATAGTCATTGTTGTTGTTTGTCTATATTTGTTATTTCATTCTGATATGTAAGCCCACTTTTCTAACTTGATGAAAATTATAGGTTTATAAATTTAAAGTTGAAATGAGTCTTAGAGGCCATTAGTTCCAGTTCTTTGTTTTTACATACAGGGAAACTGAGATCCATGAAGTGATATTCCCAGTGTCCTACAGGTAGTAAATTTTAGAGATGAGTTATATTCTCATATGATTTTAATGAGTACCAGCAATATTAAGAGGCCACTCACTGCTAATACTGCTTTTGCAGACTTGAGTAACTACGTTAATCACTTCCAATTCTGAATTAGTAATTTATTATTGGATTTGTAGTAAAAGAAACTGGGAAATGTTGGCCAAGTCATTTTGTTTTTATCTAATCCTGAGTCTCATCCCTCCCTCTTTATACTGCAGGATATGTAGGGTGTAGCAAAACAAACAGAGCAGCTGCTGAAGTTAGTGGAACTCTATGAGTTTATGAATAATAGGTGTTGATTCTCAGCTTCCCAGGTACCTCAGGCAAGTGGATACATGTTTGAATCTGATAAATGATTGGGTTTGGATGGGATAAGTAGGGAGCAGTGTGGAATCCAAGAAGGATGCAGTAATACTCTTCAAGAAACAATTTGCCTTGCTGATTTTTTTCCAGAAACAGAAAAGCCACTCATCACACATGTAGATCAGAATGCTGCCAGAGTTAAAATTTGCCAGACTGATCTACTGATTGGAAAGAAACCAAGTTTCCAACCACAGCCAAGTTGTAAAACAGTTCCTTCATTCTTCACCTTTACCTATCCTATCTACCATGTTCAGACTCATAATTGGGAGTGCAAAGAGATTCATGTGGCAATGAGTTATCAGAACAGTCTTTGTGAAAATTTGTGAGGAGACAACAAGCATCCCATTTTTGTGTTCATGAATATCTACAGACTTGAACTGCAAATAAAATTGCTTCCAGGGATAGAGATATGATCAAAGCATAGAAGAGGAATCCTCTTAGGATTATAAAAATTTCCCAGAGATACCAGGTGGGAAGCAAGAGCCCAGTATTGACTTCCATTATTTCTGTGGTCTGAAAGGTATTTTTATTTTACTGCTCTGAGAAAGGAATCATAAGCATAAATTATAAAACAATAATTCTGGTCACTCAGTCAAGAGAGCTGTTTAATTTTAGTTTTGTTGCAACAGAAACTAATATATGTAATGGTAATAATGATAATGATAAAAACAATTATAATAGGATCAATCCAAAATATTTCCTGTCCTAAAAAGTTTTCAAGTTGGCCAACTTCATGATTAAGATAAAAGATAGATTTGTATTGACATGTAATCTAGAAAAAATTATTATAATAAAAATATTATCTCATTTGATTCTAATAATGACCCTGAAAGATAGATGCTGTTATTATCCCCCCAATTTATAGTTGAGGAAACCAAGGCAGAAGAAAGTTTAGTGGCTTACCCAGCATCACATAGTCAGTAAATATTAGAAGCCACATTTGAATTAAATTCTTTGCATCTCCAGGCTTAGCATTCTAACCATTGTACTACCTACTGGCCCCAGGAAAACAATCCTGCATTCCTGAAAGTTTAGTGAATGGCAGAGTACCCCTAGCAATTCTTTCCATTATAAAAAACATATCTGTGAGTAAGGTACTGACAATGAACTATACACCTTTTATCTCAGGACCAACATAGCTTTCAGAAAATCAGTATTACTACATTTCTGAAAAATTTTTCAGCCCTAGAAAATTCACAAAATAAATGGAGTTTGGATACACTTTAACAATATCTCAAATCTTAAATATTTGAATCATATTGAATAGAATTCACATTTACCAGAAATATCAATGCTATACATGGTGAGCCATTTCTATTTTAACTCATTCGATCTAACCTAATCTATATAAGAATGACAATGATAAAGAACAGAGCATTTTTGTTACTCTGAATAAAGACAGAAAAAATAGAGAGGGAAACACAATTATGTGTAGATAGATAGATAGATAGATAGATAGATAGATAGATAGATAGATAGATAGATAGATAGATAGAAACTATATGTTTTTCTTGAATAATTTAGGGAAAAAATAGAAGTAAAGGAATTCTAGAGCTAGGCAATTTTCCACAAAGCTTTTGTGGGTTTAGATGGATAAGTAGAAATAGTGATTCTGTTAAAAATAAGTTGGTAGATATGATAAATTCTTTAAGTTCAAAATTAGTTATCTCTGAGTATGGAAAGAATATTGATAGAGATTGCTTTGGACAGTCATGGAAGCCCTTATGGACATTGGATCCTATATCTAGTATCAAAGGAGACCTCTGAAGTCATTGAGTCTATCCCTTTCCTTTTACAAATGAGGAAGTCAAGGTTCAAGAATATTAAGTTGCCCAAAGTAACTCAACCCAAGCTAAGATTATAAGATTCAGAGGTGAAATTTGAACTAAGGTCTCCAGCTCCAGACATAAAGGTCTTTCTATCAAACCAAGCTTCCATTCAAAGATATAGAAGGCTATATTCAGACATCTTGGTTATATGTTTATTCAATACTTCCTCAGAAGCAAAATTACAAGGAACAATCACTGATTACATTATCATTTTATCTAATCTAGTTTATCAAGCTTCTCTTAATTACCTGTAATTTCTGGGCTCTGGTTTACACTTCGAATTCCTCCATCTCAGATGCTGTATCATTGTTAATTTAGCCTAAATTACTGTAAAGACAGATTTCTGGCCTTTTTTGACTTGTAAGTCAATTTAGAACAAATCTCAATGCAGCCTCAAATATCTTAATGGAAAAATTATTCATGATATTCATTCACTATGATCTAGAAAATATGAATATTTCTGGTTCCTTTCTTCTTTTTGCTCTTGCTATTTTCTCTTCTTTTACTTGGAAATAGAGCTGATATGAACAAGAAAAGCTATGATTCTTTTAGTAACACCTTACTTTGGTCCTTTGCCAAAGATATTAATGTAATGCCTGTTGATTTTTTCTGGTTGTACCTCTAATGATTAGCTTGGAAGTGGAAGCTTCAGATATAATTCAATAAGCATCTATTAAACACATAGCGATGTTTCTTAAAGTTTTGCCAGTAGGTAAGATAGTCATCAATTATTTTCCCCAAAGCATTCTTCCAGATATTATTGCAAATATTTCTAAGAATTTCAATAACTTACCACATCCGTAATTATTGTCTTCAAACAAATAACTCAAAGGTCACATGGTGTGGAGTTTGCCAGACAGAAGAGAGGATGAAATTAATTTAGTAGTAAATTGGTGAGTCAGAGATGGCTCCAAGATACTCTGAAGATTCTTCCTTGTGTACTCTGGAAGGGAATGGGTCTAACTGGAAAGTAAAACACACTTGACCTCTATGTCATTCCATTCCTGGCTTCTACATATTTTCTGGATAGGCTGGCCACACTACTGGACATCACAGTAAGTGCTAGGGACAACATGGTTTGATTTTTAATAGTTATTCTTCGCTTATAAGCTAGAGGGTGTCAAGAAAGGCATTTAATTTACTCAAGTCCCTGTTTCTTCACTCATAAAATGAAAATCTTAGTGAATCTCTTTCTGCTCAAAATCATATAATAGGTATTAAGTTGCAATGTAAGTCATTCCTAATATATAAATGGACGGCTTTCTCCAAATGCCAAATTAATTTTTTGGAACTCACAGAAACAATTAACAAGCAAGTTTTCAAAAAAATAATAAATAGGGGCAGAGTCAAGAGGGCAGTTTAGAAGCAGCAAAAATCAAGTCCTCGATGTAAACCCTTCCACACAAATTAAAAAACAAAGTGCTTCAAGGAGGAGGACAGGAAACAAAATATAACAACAGGACAGAAGCAGGGGACCCTCCTACTAGATTCAACTTAAAAGGTAGCTGAGAAGGTTGAATTCTTGAGTTTAAGAAAAAGAAAAAAGGAATGTCTCAGGATCCCTCCCCCATCAACTGTGCTGAGACTCAGGAGGTTACTGGGATCTTGGGGGACTGGAGGGAGGGCCTTGCTACCACAGCAACTCGAGGCTCAGGGCTCTGACCACAGCTGGCTGGGAGGCAGTTGGAGAAGAGGGGCAGAGAAGAGGGCAGCCTTGTCACATACTTCAGTCACCATTCCTCCATCTTGGGCCTCTGCCTTTGGAAGTTTTGGCTTCAGGGCACATTCAATTCTGCAGATCAGTTTACCTGGCTTAATCCAGTCTATAAATACTGAAGAAAAAGAAGCCTCCAGAGAGCAGAGAATCTCAATCTACAACACCCCTTCCCCATCGATTGTGCTGAAACCCACAGTAAGAATCCAGCTGACTAGTATTACAAAGTGAAAGCTACAACCTCACCAGAGTACTTTGATACCACAACAGGATGCTCAGGGCTCTGATCAGTCAGCTGGCAGGGAGATAGTTGGAAGAAAGGAGTAGAAAGGAGTAGAAGGGTAACTACTTTTAGCCTCCATACCTTTACTTTCATGTTCAGCTTTTGCTGACAGCTGGGTAAGGTCTGGCCTCAGGGCACATTATACAACAGTTCAGCTCCTTCAACCTAATCCAGTTAATCAGCAAAGCAGAGAGGAAGCACCTTTAGGACAGAAAAGCTCAAACTCACAGATCCAACAAATAAATAGAAGAGCAATAATATAGTTAATAAAGAGGGAGAAAGAAGGAAAAAATATGAGTAAACAACAGAAAAAGAAAAAAGAAATTATAATTGATGGCTTCTATTCAGATAATGAACAAAGAACAAATGGAACAGAGAAGTACCAAGGAACACCAATCAAAAACTCAGGAACTCCAGTGAATTGGACAAAGACTTTGGAAGAATTCAAAACACAATTCAAAAAACAATGAAGAGTAGTTGAAGAAAATTGAGAAAAGAACTTAAAAATCAAAATAGGGCATTGGGAAACAGAGACACATGAACTAAAACAAGAAAATAGTGTCTTAAAAGCCAGAATTGACCCAGCTTGAAAATGAGGCAAAGTGAAAGATGATCTACAAAGAAAAACAGATCAAAAGGAAAAGGATGATCAAAAAGCCAGAGATGAAATTCAGTCTTTAAAAATTAGAATCCAACAGCTAGAAGCAAGTGATTTCACAAGACTGCAATAGTCTATAAAACAAAATTAAAAGAACAAAAAGAATTGAGGAAAATATGAAACACCTCATTGATAAAACAACAGACCTGGAAAATAGATCCAGGAGAGACAATTAAAAATTGTTGAACTAACGGAAAATCATGACAAAAGAAAAAACCTAGACATTATTCTACAGGAAATTATCCTAGAAAAAACTGCCCTGATATTCCTGAACAAGAGGGTAAATTAGAGATTGAAAGAATCAACAGATCACCTCCTGCATTAAATCTCCAAATGACAATGCCCAGGAATGTTATAGCCAAGTTCAAGAACTTCCAGACCAAGGAAAAGATACTACAAACTACTAAAAGTAAACAATTAAAATATCAGGGAGCCACAGACAGGATTACATAGGACCTAGCTGCAACCACACTGAAGGACCAGAAGGCATGGAATATGATATTCTGGAAAGCAAAGTAACTGGTAACCAAGAATCAATTACCCAGTAAAATTGACTATATTATTGCATGAGAAAGTATGGTAATTTAATAAAAGAGGATTTCCAAGCATTCCTGAAAAAAAGACAATACCTAAACAGAAAATCTGATGCTCAAATACAGAACTCAAGAAAATCACCAAAAGATAATTATAAAAGGGAAAAAAATTAAGAGACCCAATAAGGTCAAATGGTTTGTATTCCTATATGAAAGATGATATTGGTAACTCTTTAAAAAATGAAATACTTTAAGAATCTGTGGTATTTTATTAAAAATTCATATTTAACTTAGAAAATCCATCTGGGTTCTCACCAATCAATTAATCAAGAAGCATTTATTAATCACCTATTATATACTGTGCTAAGCCATGGAAATGTGAAATGAGGGGAAAGAGAGTCTCTACCCTCAAGGAGGTGACATCACCAATAAATTTCAGAAGCAAGATTTGAACCTAGGTCTTTCTAACTTGAGCCAGCATGCAATCTCTCTACCATACCATACTGCTGCTTATTATAACAATCTGTGATATACTTGAATAACTGAAAGAACTAGAGTTTTGAGTCCTAGATGCAAATGACTATGCAGTAGAGGAGGGAAGAGGAGAAGGAAGAGAATTTTCTCCCTGTTTCTTACACTTAGGGGAATTTTTAAATAGTTGTCCTACCTTTCCTTCTCATGTCTTTCGCAACTAGTTTTTCTCTCCCTAGGTTTCCTCATAACAGATTCCTTCATTTTGCTTTGACCCTCACTATGTAACTCCATATGGATGACCTCTTTGTGTGCTGTGATCCCAAATTACTTAAATCTGCCCCACACATGTTCATTCATCAGATTAATTCCCTTAGAAACATTTAGAATATAATGGAAAGAACAATAGATGTGTAATTTGGAGAATCTGTGATATTCTGCTTCAGATACCTACTGGCTATGTGATGCTTCACAAGTCCCTTAAGTACTGTGGACCTCAGAATATCACTTATTAAAAGAGAGCTTAAACAAGATAGTCCCAGAATGCCCTCCTTTATTAAAGCCCTGATCTTATAAATAATGTCATAGGAGGAGGAATTAAATCTGGCACTTGTTAGCAATGTTACAAAATAGACTGCTGTCTACTTACTGGATGATCCATAAGGTCTTTTCTAGGTCCAAGATTTTGTGATATACATTATCTAATGTATGCAATATGATGAATTAATAATAGCTAAACTCTTCTAGATGTATTTGCTTTTTTATAAATATATTTATTTCATTAAATATTTCACAATTATATTTTTATATTTTCATTTAAATTTTTTGAGTTCCAAATGCTCCCCCTCCCTCTTCTCCTTCACCACTCATGAGAAAGCAAATAATACATTAGATATTCATCTAAAGTTATATAAAATGTTTCCATAATTGCCATGTTTGAAAGAAAACATATGCACCTACAAAATACAAAAAATTTGAAAAAGAAAGAAGATGTATTTAATCTGCAACTGAGCTCATCAGTTCTCTCTTTGGAGGTGAATAGCATTTTTCAGCATGAATGTTTTAGATTTGTCTGGTATAGTTGTCTTGATAAGAATAGCTAAGTTTCCCCTAGTCAATTATTACCATATTGCTGGTATTTTTTACAGTGTTCTATTTATGTTCATTTCACTTTGCATCAGTTCATATGAGACTTCTTGGGTTTTCCTGAAACAATTCTGCTCATCATTTCTTAGAGTACGATAATATTCCATCATAATCATATACCCCAACTTATTTAGCCATTCTCTAACTTATGGACATCTTCTCAATTTTTAATTCCTTTGCCACCACAAAAAAAGAACTACATTACTTAGTTTTGTATAAATAGGTCATTTTCCCTTTCATTTTATCTCAATTAAATAAAGACCCATTAGTGGCATTGCAAGTTCAAAAGGTATGGGAAATTTTAGCACTTTGAACATAGTTTCCAGTTGTGTTCAAGAATTATAGGACTAGGTCACAACCCTACTCAAAGTACATGTGTCCCAGTATTTCCATACCCCCTCCAATATTTTTCATTTTCCTTTTCTATCATGTTAACCAATATGATAGGTGTGAGATGGTTTTAATTTTGAATTTCCATTATCACTATTAATTGAATGTATTTTTTCACAAGACTTTTGATAGCGTTGATTTCATCTTCTAAAACCTGCTTATTCATATCATTTGATCATTTTCAATTGGGCAACGACTCATTTTTTACAAATTTGTCTCAGTCTCCTATATATTTGAAAATGAGACCCTCATCAGAGAAAATTGCTGTATTTATTTTATTCATTTCATTTTTTAGTTTGCTGCTTTCCTTCCAGTTTTGGCTGCATTAGAATTTTGGGCAAAAGTTTTGAAATTTCATGTAGTCAAAATTAACTATTTTACTCTCTGTGATCTTCTTTATCTCTTATTTGATTACAAATTCTTTTCTTATCTATAGATCAGACAGGTAATTTCCCCCTCTTCTCCTAATTTACTTAAGCTATCATTCTTTAAGTCTAAAGAATATATCCATTTTGACCTTATTTTGATATATGGTGTGAGATGTTGGTCTATGCCTAGTTTCTCAGCAATTTTTGGCAGTGAGTTTTTGCCCTCAAAGCTTATATGTTTGCATTTATCAAACATTATATACATGTGTCATTTACTGCTATGTATTTTATAACCAATGCATTCCACTAATCCAGCACTTTATTTCTTAGCCAGTAACAGATTATTTCAATGATCAACACTTTGTAATTTCATTTGAAATCTAAAACTCTAGGCTTCTTTTCCTTTGCATTTTTTTATTCCCTTGATATTCTTGATCTTTTGTTCTTCCAAATGAATTTTTTTATTATTTCTTCAAACTCTAAAAAATAAATCTTTGGTAGTTTGATTTGTGTGACACTGAATAAATAAAATAATTTATATTCAATTGTCATTTATATATTGTCTTGACCTATCCATGAGCAATTAATATTTCTCCAATTGTTTAAATCTTTATTTGCATGAAAAGTGTTTTGTAACTGTATTCATATAGTCTCTGAGTTTGTTTTTGCAGGTAGACTCTCCCAAGTATTTTATACTGTCTGCAGGTACCTATACATAATATATGCATTATATACACACATATGTATGTATGTATGAGAGAGAGAGGGATAGAGACAGAGACAGAGAGACAAAGAGAGAGGATACTTGTTAAAGAGAATGCTTATATACTTCTCCATTAGATCGTAAGCTCCTTAAGGGCAGAGACTATCTTCTGCCTCTTTATATCCCTATATTGTCAATACTTATGTGAAGATATGATTAACTCTCTCCTTGTCTATTTTTAAATTAATTAACAAAAACCAAAAACACCCCTACTTAACACTAAGGAGGGGAGGTCTGTAAGCCACTTACTAAAGAGGGTCACATCTCCAGAAGCAACTGACCACCCCCTGGGCAGTACTAAGCAAATTTAAAGACTGCAACTTGTTCCCATAAAGTGGAGGAATGGATAGGAAGTGATGTGGAAAAAGGACTATAAAAGTCCTGAACTTCCTGTCCAATGGGGTCTTCAGTCTGAATCTTGGGCTTGGAGGATCTTGGACTGGGACTGCGGCTTGGAGTTATGACTTGGGACTTCTACCTGAGACTCTGGCTCTTGGACTACTTCTGGAAGACTACTCCTGTATCTTCTCCTTTGGAGCATCCCTTGGGTGAGTGAGAAGGTGACCCTCCTTTCCTGGTTTCTAGAGAGATTAGTACCAAAGAGGCCTTCCCATCTTTGAGGAGGCCACATGGGTGGAACCTCTGTTTAATTCACCACTGGGCCGTCTGGCTGAGGAATAACAAGCCCTCCCAGGCTGACTGAAGGACCAGAGCAATATTTAGTGTGATAGGGTAGACATCTTCTCTACTGTCTTTTTGTATTCCTCTACTTTCACTCTTTCTACCTCTTTGTCAATAAAAGCTATTAAAATGTATTTTGACTTGAGATATAATATTTTAAATTGGTGACCACTATATCAGAATTCTCTCATATTTAGTCAAACCTTTAATTTAATTCCTTACATTTTATAAATGTTTGTTGATTGATAGAATGACTATAATTGCATATCAACTGATTATATTTTTACAAGAAGTGTAGAGAGAAGGCCTTTGAAGGAAGCTATGACAACAAGTAGCAATTATAGGTCAAGCAAATTAACCTTGTATTTGAATATGAATTTACTAACAAGTTTTCTATGAAAAAGTGTCCTAAGGGAGTAGCAATTCTACTTCTAAAGTAAGATGTAACAAATGTAATATTTGTAAGCTATATGTTTGTACCCAGTGGATAATTGTTTGTTCTAGTTCTAGATATTTAATTAAGATAACAAGATTATGTATTTAGAGGTGGAAAGTATGATAAAACCATATACATCATGAACTAAGTTGTCTAAGATCAGACAGGTAATGAATAGTAAAATTAGGATTTGTACCCAAATCTTTTTTACTTCAAATTCAGCACTCTTAAAATTCCCATAGGAAGTGATGGATTCATGGACTATATTAAGATAGATATTGCTTCCAGGAGTAAGAGGACTCTTGGCACTCTTTCTGTGGCTGACAACTTCATATTTTGTTCATTTTAGAATGCCACAGATTCCAAAGGACATCAATAAGTTGGAGTTGTTCAGTGGAAAGTAACTAGGAAGATTAAAGGCTCTGAGTCCATGTCATATAATGATTTGAGGAAATAACCAGGAGAAAAGAAGACTCAGGAATACCTGATATCTGAATTCAATAATTTGAAGGATTATCATGTAAAAGATGAACTAAATTTATTCTGTTTTGACTCAGGCAACTTAATTGTGAGCTACAGGTGAATATTATAGAAATGGATTTTGTCTTGATTATAGAGAAAGCTTCTTGGTTGTAGAGAAAGTTTCTTGATTATCAGAACTTACAAAAAGTGTAGTGGGTTCTTCAAGAACTAGTGATCTTTCCCTCCTTGGAGATCTTCAGGAAAAGACCAGACAATCACTTCTCAGGCATGCCACAGTGAAGCCATGGTTCTGATACCACAGGTTTCCACCAGGAATAGGGTATACTCTTAAAAGACAATTCCAAAAGATATTTGAGAGAAGGTTTGGAAGGCCAATAAGAGCAACAGAGTCTCAAATAGATAAAAATCTGAGACTCCTCTTTTGACCCCCTTTATGATCCATAACTTTTCTTTTTGAAAAACATTGTGGCCTTATTGGAAAGCTTTAAGCTCTTAGCAAACCAGTAGTCAAGAGGTTAACATTCTTCCCCTTTGGTCAGAAATGTAGCTGCTTGGCAATCCAAGGTTGAAACCTTAGTTTTGCAGGGAATTTTGCCCCTGAGAAAAGTATTCCTAGACTTAGCTTGCTGATAATCATGTAGTTGAAAGTCCAGCCTGGTTCTTATCTTCACCTTGAAGTTTATGAGTTTTCTGTGTGTTGTCTAAACTAATTGCAATGTCTGAGAAGCTGTAAAACTCTCTCTGTACTTTTGGGATGAAATAGAACTTTGATTTCATATATAATAAACTTGTGACTCAAAGACACTTCAGAAAAGCACCTATGAGCTAAAAGAAAGATCATCTCCTGTGTCCTGTTACTTTCTTATCAACTAAGCTGTCCTTATCAGATCATCCAGAGATGGTAAATAGATTTCGACAAGAAAGGGCTATGAAAATCTCTATAGTAAAATTTTCCCTCTTTTTGAGCAGCAAATAGCACATACAGAACATGTTAGAATAATTGAGATGAAATATAATTCAAAATCATTTCCTGCATTTGTTTTTTTCTAATATAAGTAGCTTGTGTCTTCTTTCACCACATGATAACATTGAAAATATATATTTCATGAAAGCTCATAGCCATCTTGGGGAGTGAGAGGGGAGAGAAGCAAGGAGAGAACATGGATCCCAAAGTGTCAGAAACTGATTATTAAAAATTGTGTCTATATATAATCTGGAGAAATATGATAAAAAATTGCCCAGGAAGGAAAAACAATAGATTCACAAACAGGACTCCTTAGGAAACCTATGTCTGAATGAGCTTTTCATCTATGTTGTAATGTCCAAAATATCCTAACATACACAAAGAAATTTTTGCTATCTTCAAAAAGAAAAGAAAAAGGAAAGCTACTAGGACATTAGTACTCTTTGAAGGTCACAGCTTCAAACACTATCTCAGAACTCAGAATGTATCATGGCATCCTCTGTATCAAAAGGTACTTGAAGGCTAGAATTCAGCTTTATTGACTTTAAATGCTTCATATGCTAAGAATTACCAGAACTTTTAGAAACTTCTGATAATCAAGAAGCTTTCTCTATAATAAAGCTTTCTTGCTTTATTTGAGTTGAATTCCTTTTCATCCCAACTCCAAATAGCCATATTTTTACATGAAGAACTTTGAATCAGTCTTTTAAAAATATCTCTTGTTATCTTATTATTAAATCTTTTTCTGGGCATAAATACAGTATGAGGATAAGAATTTGTTGTATATATCAAATTTAAAAAAAAACAAATCATTCTCCCCACTGAAAATTTATGGGTATTTTTATCCTATATGCATTTATAGGAAAAAAAGGAGGGCAGGGTACTCTAATCTTTCATTAAGGAGCCATTCAGATATACAAATAATGTTGAAAAAATGAGTTATTTATTTCTAGTCCTTGGTTGTATTTAAAAATGTTCTGGTAATTTGAATATTGCATATTTCCTGACAATGTACTTAAATATTCTATAGACACATTCTCCTTTTTTTTTTTGATACTATTTACTACTATATAGCAATATAAATGTGACCAGCTACAGAGAATAAATAATGCACTGAATTCGTAAGAGTAGGATGGGCTATATTTCCTCATAAAACCTGCTCTTTTAGCCTCTGCATCTTTTAGCTTATGCTAAATACAACTGTTGCTTCGTATCTCTCCTGATGAGTGGAAATCATCTTTGTGTAGGAATAGAAAGAGCTCATTTTGATTATCATATGATGGAAGGCTTTTTTCTCCAGCTTTTATTTTAGCTAAATCATAAAGCTTTTGTTAGAATACGATTCTAATAAATCATCAATTTATTTTAATCAGTTTGGGTGGGTCAGCTTCCTTTGGTCCCTCAATATCATTAGAGGGATACTGGAAAAAATGGTTAATCTGGAAATGCCTGTAAGCATAATCAAACCTTTTTCTTAGTTCCATCTAAACAAGGAAGATGGCTTATATCTATGGATTATTTGCTCAATACTTTTTCAAGGTAAGTTAGTTAATGAAAAGTAAATTCTCTAGAGTCTCTCTATTTATATCTTTTTCTATACTGATCCATTTAATAACTTTGCTTTTGTGTTTAATCCAGGGTATTGGCATTTTGTTAGTGTCAGAGAGGAGCATAGAAAAGTTAGTTTGATTTCAGATGGAGGTGGGGGTGAAAAAAGTCAGGGGTCCTCCTTTCTAATACTGTTGCCTCCACTGGCTAATTGTGGGACCTCTAGAGTCTTTGAGCTCCCCAACTATAATTTTTCCTTGTAAAAAGAAAATGTTTCTTGACATTGACCTCTTATAAAGTAAAGAATTGCTAATGAATAAAATAAAGAACTTTGTATGATCTCCAGATATTAATTTTCTAAGTTCCTTGAAATTATTGCCTTAGAGCCTAAGATAATAATGTTCTTGTGCATAATAGGTGCTTAGTGTATGCTTGTCAAAGGACTAGGGGTTTTAAGGACCTCCAAAACATAGCAACGAAGATTTTGCAAATGTCCTTTCCAGGCAGACTGACAGAGGAAGGCATTTCATCCTAAGTAGTACTATGCTTACTTCCTCAAAAATTATGTTTTAAAAGGTAATTTGTTTTCACTCTACTTCAGTAGACTCCTGCCTGTCTATCATTAATTTTAATCCATACCCCAAAAGTTCCATTTTAATTGTACTCATGTACTCCTGATGATTTTTCTTTCTCCCATAGTACCTTTCTTCATTCTGGGTAACAAAAATGGCATGGGAAAAATTAAAAACTGAAAGGAGGCTGATGATGAGTCAAGTGTAAGGAGGAAAAATATAAGACTAGGACATAAAAAGTTTGTGAATGAAGTATCATTGATGATTTCCTCACTTTTGCCTTTTCTGTTTTCTTTCTAGCTTTTTGAGTGGTCTTTTTTGTCATATCCTTGATTGGAGGATAAAGCAACAAGAACTATTAGAGGGATATTCATCAATTGGGGAATGTCTGAATAATATAGGATATGACTTTAATGGAATACTACTGTGGTGTAAGAAATGGCAAGGAGGAAGAGCTCAGAAAAACCTGGAAAGACTTACATGTACTGAAGCAGAGTGAAATAAACAGAACCAAGAGAACATTGTACATCATGACAGGGATATGGTACAATAAACAATTGTGAATAACTTGGGTATTCTCAACAGTACAATGCTCCAAAATAATCTCAAATAACTCACTACAAAAAATGCTATATCCTTCCAGAGAGGCAACTGTTAGAGTCTGAATCCAGACCAAAGCAACATTTTCCACTTTCTTTCTTAATTGTTTTTGGTTTGAGTTTCCTTCAACAAAAGGATTAATATAGAAAAAAATATTTTACATGGTTACAAAATCTGTATGACATTTCTTATCATGGGGGTATGAAGGAGGGGAAGAATTCAAGACTCTTTTAAAAATGTGGGAAACTGTTTTTACATCTAATTGGGGAAAAATAAATTAAATTTTAAAATAGAATTACCAGGGGTAGAAAATGAGGCAGAAAAGGTTTTATCCTATAATATAAGATTGTTTATTTTAGGATTAGGAGAGTTTAAACTTATGTTCATTGTAAGTTAACTGAGCAACAAAAAAACTCAAGCATTGTTTTTTCTCAGCAAATATTTTGCATATTTTCTAGTGTAGCAGTTATAATGATAGTCATTTTAAAGACAAACTATAATTATGATGTCTAATTTTAAAATATTCTGTTTATTGAAATGAAGTTTTATTTTGATAAATATGAGCTTCTTGAGGATATGATCCATGTGTTTTCTATCTCTATTACCCAAAATGTATATTGCTTTACCTTGTATATGTAGGGGAGTTATAATTTGCAAATATTAAATTACTGAGATCATGTAACCATTTGAGTATTTCACTGACCTCTATATAGAACTCTAAATCCATTTTCTTATTGGAGTCTTATAAAAAAACCTTCCAAATTATGCAATATAGGGGTTTCTCCTCATTTCATAGGTAAAGATGGAAGTTGCTGACCAAATTATGTATCTCTGAAATGTTGAAATGGGATTCACATTGGCAAATCAAATGCAAAATAAAACAAATGAAAAGTTAAAGAAGGGATATATCATTTTATGTTCTAGTCTTCCAGGAGATAAGGAGCTAGGAGTCTAAACTGCTTAGCTGAATTGTTTGAAAAGTTCCAAAAAAATTGGGAGATGTGTTCCATGATAGAGGAAGGTCTCTCATTGCCAGCTTCAATGTACCTCAAAATTCCATCATATGATGCTTCCTTTGGGAAAAAAAAGAGGGAAGATAGAATACCCAAGATCATAAGGCATGTGTGGGAAACCAAGTACCTTCTTAGCAAGTTCTGATTCATAATGGGAATGAATAGAGCTGAACGGACTGAAGGAAACATGGAAAGTCTTCAAAGTTTTCACTGTCAAATGTCTATTACACAGTTTTGCCTAGAGTTGATTGAATCTGGTATCAAGACCTTTATTTAAGTCAAATATTCTAAGTAGCATGGAAGATTTAACAAAACTTCTCAAGGAGCTTACATTTCTCACAGTGGAGAACATAAATCTTAGGGTGAATTGGTACGTTAGGTGTGATTTGTGCCACTAGAAAACTAAATTTATTTGGATTTCATGTTAACTGTGAAATAATTTGGATTATTTCCTTTCATGAACAATGTTCCAGTTTTCTTAGTATTCGTGGCACGATGCCCAGGTAAGGCATAGCCTACTTTAAACTTTTCCATTGCCTTAAAAAGGAATGTATGTGATTAAAAATTGCCAAAGAATGATGACTACCAATTGACAAATTGTAAACTATTTAAGTATGCTTTTGTTCAGCTATGTTTTTCCAAGTTCCCTGTTTCCATTTTGGCTACCAAGATTTACAATCTTGAGAAAATACAAAATAAAATACAGCCACAAATAGAAAGGAGAATAAAAAATGATTTCTAATTTATAAAACAAAGAAGATATTAATGCTATCAAAAATATTTGCTTTAGAAAGTCATTTTTAGAAGAGTGTAGGCCCTACTAGTCTATTAAACTTAAGTAACTAAAGGGCACTGCCAATTAGTCAATTCAACACAAACTTATTAAAAACCCATTATGCGCAATGCACAGTTCTAGTTGCTAGGGGTTCCAGGAAAAAATGAAATTGTCTTTCCCTCAAGAAGATTACATTCTACTGGGGTTAAGGGTGGGTTCAAAAATGTGCACAAATAAGATAATTAAAAAGTAATTTTGAGTAGAAGAGAGTGATATATAGTTTTATTTTTGTCTTCCTCTTTTCTGAAACTTTCAGAAACTTGATTAAGCTTTGTTTTTAAGTCACTCTGCATGATAAATGAGTCTAATTTTTTTAATGGTCCAGGAAAGACAATTCTGTTCTTGGTTGTTGACCACACTTGAATTCATTTCTAAATTTAAGAATGCTTACAAAGCTATTGACTCAAGAGTTGTGGTTTTCTTATCCTAGTGAATCTTTTTATTTTAACTAACTTTAAAGGCAGTATTCAGTCTCTTCTGATCTAAAGTTCATTGCTGAATATACTTTTTTCTGCTGTTCTTTTTTCTATCTTTTTTTTTTTTACTTTTTCACTGATGCCATTGTTTCCTTTTCTAGGTTAGGCATCTCTTCTTTAATTGTTTCAAATTGATGTGCAGTGGAAGCAGAGCGACAGTTTATCTCAAGGGAATTGAGAAAAAACTCTCCATCTTATATGTTCTTTGAGTATGTGTTTCTCTTTTTTTACTTTTCATTTGATATAAATTTCTATATCAGAAAGGACAAAAGTTAGGATATGAATAAAATGAGGTGTGGATTAGGCAGCATAACTCATGTACATACTTTGACGATAGAAAATATAAATGTGCAATATACACTTATTGACATGTATAAATGGGATTGATTATGCTGTGTCTACCTCCTTCAACTTCAAAATATTTCTCACCTTTAGGAAAAGAATGAACTTTCACACTGACGTCATTTTAAGGGGATAATTAATGACACTTGATTGGTTTCCAGTGACTACTGGCCACCTATAGAATAATTGGCTGCCTGGAATTTAGGGTCCTGGAGTCAGTGCAATTACAACTTTTTAAGAAATTAGACAATTAGACGAGGTCTACATGTCACCCTCTTCCCTCCTCTCTCTCTTCCTACATTCCTTTCTGAGTCATTTGCTATTGACTTTTCAGATTTCTTTCTCAACAATGCACTAGGGACAGGGACAATACCTATTGTGGGAGAACTTGAGATTAACCTGGGGCAGAAAGGGTGCTCCCTCAAGAATGACAGGCTTCAAGAATTATCTTTAAAAATGGAGTAATTTATTTAGGTTGAATGGTTGGGAGGTAGGTGCAGGACCAAACTTCTTCCTGGGAGGCAGTTGCAGGTCAAAGTCTGCCTCCTCAAAGAGAAACAATTTGGGATTTTTATATCCTATGGGAATAAGGTCTATGTGACTTATAAAGGAATCTAGGTAGTAGGATAAACAAGGGGGGGGGCAAACAAGGGGAATATGGTGAGGTGCCTTAGAGTGTGGGGACATAAGTCCAGGTATCCATCATTTAAGGCATCCTGATCCTGGGTGAGCTGCCTATCTCAAGGAGTGATGTTTGAGGTATCCCTCTGAGCTAAGACCCCTATAATAAAATTAGTGTAAATTCAGCTAAAACAAGAGGCAAAGAATTCTTTGTTTATTCAGCCATCTCTTTGGTTGCACTAGGGCCAGCTTTCTTCAGTCAGCATTGCAGAAGTTCAAGATTGGGAAATTCCTCACATACTCTTTGACCTGGAATTCTTCTGGGTTTGTGGGGTATCTTTTCCTTTCTTTCTCTTCCTTTTCCCTCTTTTTTTTCTTTTTTATTGCATTTACCTTTACAATGATGGAGCCAAGGATGATTGTTATTTGTACATGGAAATATTTCATAATGAAGGAATAAACAACTGCTTAAAAGTATTCCTTTCATTAAAAACATAAACAGAACAAATGATATCATTGCTAATGTGTCTCTTATTTGAAAATGTTATGAAGAGAATATTAGATTAGAAATGAATGTATTGCAGGGTTGGTCTAGATTTCAAATAGTTTCCTAGTAGACCTTGAGGAAGTCCCTTCACTCATCTGGGCTCCAATGTTCTTAACTGTAAAATGAAGGGTTTAGAACTAAATGATCATTGAAGTCTCTTCCACCTCTTGACATTCAAGGGCACAAAGCTGATATATACACACCTGATTTTCTTGAAAGTTTTAGTGTATAAAGGAGGGTATTACTGAAATGTTAAAGATCATGAATAGGACTCTTGTCTTTAAGAGCTGGAACTAAAATGGTCTCTGAAGTTCATTTAATCTCACTTTCCCTTTTTACAGTTGAAAAGAGTGATAAAAGGACTTGTACAAAGTCATCCATAAGTGACAAGGTCAATATTGAATGTCATTTACATGGACCCAATAGATAAATAGTGTGATATAAGCGAAAGGGCCAGATTAAATTATTTTTCTAGTATCTTTATTTTTCCCTTCATATTCTTAAGCCTCATTTAAATAGAATATGTCAGCTAGCTTGGTTATTTTATTAATGTAAAAATGTAAGCAGATGTAATAGCCAACTCTTCAAATTTCTAGTCTTTGTTTATATAAAACCAAGGAAAAAATATTTCCCCTTAAACTGAATATTTTCCTCATAACATTCCTTTAAAGTAGGGAAAGAATTGTGGACGTTTTACAGATGAAGAAATCAAAAATATAAGAGGATAAATGCCTTGCCCAGCTAAAGGAGTCACTTGCCATACTAGCAAACCATAGCTGTGATTTTAAATAAGCTCTCTCTCTCTCTCTCTCTCTCTCTCTCTCTCTCTCCCTTACATGTTCTTCTATTTATTTTATTTTCTCTATCCTTCTTCACTCTTTGTAATTTGTAAATATATTATTTTTAAAGTGTCAAGCATTTAGTATTTACTTCCCTTCAACTTCCTCTTACCTACTGGGAAAGGAAGGAAGGAAGGGAAAAAGAGAGAGAGAAAGGAGAAATTCTCCTTCTTCCTTGAAATTGAGCTTCCAAGAGGAAATAACTCTTCAGAAGGAGCCACTGTGATAAATGGAGAAGTATATATGTACATTAAAGTATATATGTACATTATATATATACATATATATGTGCATTAGAATTTTTAATTATACATACAACATATGTAAATATATATATTATATATACTCTCATAGCCTATAAAATATATTTTAAATGCTTTTATTTTTCTTTGGAGGCTTTTTAGATAGATTTCTTTCACATGATTTTATTTAACTGGATTATCTCTGAGATGCCTTCAAATCTATGATCTTCTCTGGAGAATAGAAATCCCAGATGCATAAAAATGCCCCATGAATACATTTCCTCTACTAAATGTCAGGTACATCAACTACAGTTTTTCTCATAGTAGAAAAAGATGAACTTTGATTGTTCTTTTTGGTATGGGCTAGAGAGGGTCAAATTTCTCATGATGCCAAATCTTTACCTCATATTCAAAATGTTAAGAGATGGAAGTGGGGGTAATCCCAATGCCCTTTATTAAGAAAAAAAAGTAAAGTCAGTTTAAAAAAACATAATTATTAACTTAACAAAGGAAGGCCAGTACTATGTTCAAAGAATTCATGTTTGAAGTGGTAGATAATCCTGTAATTGCTACTTCTCAGTAAAATTCTGTATATATGTGGGTGAAAGCCTTTATTTAAAGTCATGGCACATTATACATCAAAGTAGTTTCTGTCAAGGATGCTTTTGTTGCTTTAATTCTTTTTTTTTTAAATGTGAGAACCAGTTTTCAACTGAAAGAATCATGAGGGAACTATGGAAAAAAAACTCCTATTATACTTTCAAGTTACTTCTGTTCTGTCTTAAAGAAAATACTATATATACCATTTGCTATATAAAACTATTCTAGCTAAGGTAAGAACCTACCCACTCCAACCCCCAAACACAAAGAAATATAAATAAACATCAATATACAAACACCCACATATATGTGTGTTTATGTATTTGTCTATATGTATGATTGTCTGCCTACCTACCCATCTTCTCTCTCTCTCTCTCTCTCTCTCTCTCTCTCTCTCTCTCTCTCTCTGTCTCTCTCTCCAGAAGCCCTCCCTCAATATTTTACAAATGACTTGATGAAACAAGTTCCCCACACTATGAATTCCTTATAGAATGAAGTTGCATGTTTAAAAAAATAGAAACAAAAACAAAATGTATATTATATATAATATTTATTTTACTTATATCCTCAGATCAAAAGAAATAGAGCTATTTCATGTATTTAATTTTTTATTTCATTATATTATTTCAATATATTTATTTCGTGTATTATTATTTCATGTATTTATCACTTTATCCCCCACAATAAATCATGGAAAAGCATGTCTGCTTAAATCAAAAAATTTCCTGCAGTAGTACATCATGGCTGGCCTCAAGTCCACCCAGATGCTATCTGATGTGAGATATGAATGTTCTAGTATTAAGACAAACTAAAACTTTGATCAATGAAGTGACCAACAATGATTCCAGAAGGCCAATAATGCAGCATGCATCCCTCGCAGAAAGTTGATGAATTCAATACATTAGATTTGACCAGTGTGGAAATTTCTTCATGTATATAAGTATACGTATTTGTTATGTCTTCCTGCTTTCTTTCTTTCCTTCCTTCTTTCCTTCTTTTGTTTGTTCCTTCCTTCTTTCCTTCCTTCTTTCCATCCTTCCTGAATTTCTTTTTCTTTTTTTCTTTCTTTTTTCTTCTTTCCTTCCTTCCTTTTCTCTCTCTCTCTCTCTTTCTTTCTTTTTTATTTCTTTTCCTAAGAAGGGTGAGAAGTAGAAATGGAAAGGAAAGAAAAAATGATTATTTATCTTTTAAAATTAAAAAGAGAAATTGATGTTATATGTTAAAAAATTAAACAAAATATCCTTATTGAATGTAGCCCTTATTGAATATAGTTTAGCATGATGAAGATAGTATCAACATTTTTAAAAGAAAGTTGCCGTTTTTGAGTGGACAGAGAATATTCCAATTCAGTGAGCACTGAAGGATTCTCTTTATATAATATGAGTAAGTGAGTTACCCACTGCTAATTGAGCCAATAGAATTTTCATGACATCTGTGCAGTAAACACAAGAGTTAAAAAGATTACTAGCTAAATTCTGGGGGAGTGTTTCAATGGGTACAAGCTGAAGTTATTGAGCATCAATTGTAAAATTAAAGAATCAGATAAGATGATATTTAATTTCTCTATACAAATTCCAGTAATTTACAGCTATTTTTTGAAAAATAAATAGAATGGACTGTGAAAATATAGACAATACTCCCACCTTTAAATATTAAAGTCTGGCTTGTGATAATCATTTTCTATTCCCCTTTTATTTTCATTTTTTTTGTAGTGCTTCAAAGGGAACAGATTTCCAAAATATTGTTTTCTAAGGAGGGAGTAGAAAACAAAACAAAAAAAAAACCTGAAAAGGATCACTTATTTACCCAGAAAGCTCTCTGCCTTGGTATCTGAGAGGACAGTACTCACTTTTCACTATTTGCTGGGTGTAAGTTAAGGATTTATGACCACAAGACCCAATTTAATAGATTGAGCTCCCTGTCAGTCATCAGAGTAAGTAGGCCATGCAGAAGGTTGCTTTTGTTTCCTTTTGTTTTAATAGGCATCTCTATAGTAAGTACCTTAATTTGTTGTCATGTCAGAGATCAACAAGGATAGGGAAATGCTTTGGAATGTACCAATTTCACATGCATTTTTAATACAATATGTTTCATAAAACCCAAACAAAATTATTTGTCAGTAATGGTCCTTCACTCAAATTCTGGGAGGGTTTTTATTTAGGAAAAAGAGTGGTACTGAGCCCTTGGGTACTATTTAGGAAAAAGAACTGTATGATCATCTGCTTGTGTGTCAGTTCAAGTTAAAATTTTCTGTTTCACTGTCAAAATGTAGTCAATAGTAAATAACTTATCATCATTGTTTATTGCAATATCAAGTAAGTATTTGTCAATAATAATGTAAAGAATAACTCATTTACTTAGAATTTCTTGTTGCAGACAAATCAAATGTCTATCAAGGAGAGGGAGAACAAGGGGCTATTCTATGATTAAACCTAGTTTTTTCCAATTTAACAAATATTTACAAGGTTCTGCTATGTGCAAAGTACTATTTTTTAATACTTGGGGAGGTACGAAATATAGCTAAGCTGCACTATTTACCCTCATGGAAATATCAGACTAATAAGGGGTAAGACAAATAACAATAATTATAGAAAAAAAGATATTCATTTGAAAGTGACATATGAGGATTGAGGGGCATCAATGTTGCGTACTGCAAGAGAACTAAACATAATTGGGGTATGTCTAAGGAAGAGTAAATAGAAAGGTGAGGGCAGTACAAACCATATTTTGTGATAATTATATCAAGGAACTAGCAGAGTTTGACTTGGAGAAGTCTAAAGGATGACAGTTTCTATCTCTATCTCCAACTGACTATTGCAACACTCCAGCATAGAAGGGGGATTAGCTTCATTCTATTTACCCCTGGGAGAAGCCTTTAATCTGTTAAGTGTAGAATAGAGTGTTCTGTATGTAAACTATGCAAAAGCTGATTCTAATTCTGTTACCTTCTTCCAACACAACTGCAGCTTTGCTCTCCTACAATATTGCTAGAGGCAGCAGGGCTCTTTAGTAAAGGGTAAATTCTAGCCTCTTTTTGTCCATATCAAAGTTGGCTTATCAAGTTGGCTTGGACACTAGCACTTGGCACTGGGGCCTGATTGCTTCTATTAACTAGTTGGATAGGAGGCTATATGTTATGGCCAACATCATTAGATGCTGTACATCATCACAAGGAGATAAAATGCAAATGAGTTAAAGAAATCTAGATAAGAATATCATTCCTGCATTCAGTTTACATATAAATTCATTTACATGTCAGCCAGCTTTCAGCTTCAGATGTCAAAGCATAATTGATCATAGAATTCGTGAGGTGGGAGGAAGTTCAGAAATTATCTTGTTCAGTCTCTATTCTCACACAGGACTCAGCTATGCAATATGAACATTCTTTGTGAATCTGTCAACACTGGTCCGGTTGTGAAGAAAATCTTTCTACTGAACAAAGTTATTACTCATTAGGGCTATATATAGGGACATTTAGGTAGCACAATGATAGACAGGAAGTGAATTAGCAAGCATTTTTTTAAGTACTCTGTGCTAGACACTATCAAATGCAAGTAAAGACAATCCCTATCTTTAGGGAGCTTAAATTCGAATGCGGAAAAGACAAAAGAAAACAATAAAGAAACTAGAAAGCTTTTGTGGAGTGGGGAGAGAAGGTACCTGTTCATGGCAGGATGGGAAACATCACTTAGGAAGCTACTGCAATTATCCAGATGACAAATGATGAGGGTATGAAATAGAGTGATTGTTATATGAATATAAAAAGTGTATGGATGTAGGAATCAATGAAACTTGGCAAAGCAACAGAGACAGGGCTTGAACCTAGGGCTTCTTACCTTCAAATCCAATAACTTGTCTCGTAGTGTTATATGCTGCTTCTCATGCTCAATCATTTTACAAAATCCCACAACTTTGTGTGTACATTATTCTCTGTCTTGATTAATTTGTGGAGGCATTCTATTAATAAGGATTTTATATTTCATTAAAATCGGGAAAAACAGATGAGAGCTAGAGAACAACACAATTATTTAAAGTTAGCCCCAATCAATCATTCAATCGATAAGCCTTTAATAAGTATTTAACAATATACAAGCATTCTGCTAAACTCTGTGGATACAAAGACAAAAAAATGAAATGTTCCTTGTCTAAGAAGTTTGTATTCTATTGGAGGCAGCACATTCTTTAGTGAATGAATAATATATATAAAGGATACAAGGTCATTTTGGAGAGGCGTAGGATACAAAAGTTTTTAGGAAGAAGGTGGCATTGGGCTACCTGGAAGTTGAAATCTTGCCTTATATTTAAAAGCCTTGTGACCTTGGACATTTAACCTTTCAGTTTTAGGGTCTTAATCTGTAAAATGATGATTATATTAAAATTAATAAGCAAGTCCCTCTCATCCCAGAATTATGCAGTTAATTTGTTTTAGTCTAAATGTAGGGCATTAGACTTCTCCTGCCTTCATTTGATTTTCTCTATTTAGGTCCCTTCATTCTTGCTTATCAAGATCATTTGGAAACTTGTCTGTCACCTAACCTTCCTAGCTCTGGGTCATCCTCAGATTTGATAAACATGCCATCTATGCCTTCATTTGAATCATTTGCACAATGGCAAACTAAGCAGGGCTAAGGATAGGACCTTATAGCATGCCAGAAGAAATCTGCCTGTGTTTTCAGTAGTTTTGTTCAAACAGCTGCAAATTCATCTCACTGTACTGAATCCAGCCCACATGCCTTTCATTTTGTTCACAAAGATATTGAGAGACTTTGTCAAATGCCTTGATGAAATTAAGATACTCTATCTATGGAATTCCTCTGTTCTATCAGTCTAGTAACCCTAACAGGAAAAAAAAAGGAAATGAGATTAGTTTGGCTTGATTTATTCTGAGTTCTGGCTCCTAGTTATCACTGCTTCCTTTTCCATGGGTTCTTAAGCCATCTGTTTAATAATCTCTTTTAGAATTTTTCCAGGGACTAATGTCAAGCTTACCAGTCTGCAGTTTCTGGCAATATTCCTTTCCTTCCATGTGTAAAACATCCATTTATTCATCTCTTATTCTCCATGATTTCTCAAAGCCAACAAATAGTGCTTCTGCAATCACATCATAAAGTAGTTTTGTGGTACTGAAATGCAACTCATCTCTAGACTTGGAAACTTGAACTTGGCCAAAATGGTTAGTGCTCTCTTACTAAATCTTTTTTTTCTTAAAATTAATTTTCTTCTTACAAATGTTTTTATCTTTTCTTTTCTGGCCTTAATATTGTTCTTTTTAGAGGCAGAAAATGGAAGCAAAATAGTAGGGCAGTGATTCTGTTTCTTATTTGTTAACACTCTATAATCTTGAAATATATGGTCCATTCTTTTGTATTTAACTTCTTTCTTTGAACACATTAAAAAAAAACTCTTTCGTACTATCTTTAGCATGAGAGCCTGTACCCCAGAATGGAGTCAAGGAAATCCAAGTCTGAATCCTCTCTCAGATACCTAAGCCACTAAAACTCTCAAAAACTGGATCTGAGCTTGAATCTTTAGAGACATCCTCTTAAAACATCTTATTCTCCTTTAGATTCTACTTCCAATATTTTCCTCAAACTTGGGGCATATGTTTTGAATATTAACATTGTTTTTCTTCTTTGCTATAGAAAATTCCAGAAACATGTATCAAAAGTGATAAAGTATAATGTTGCTGACTGTGAGGTCTGAGTGAGATAGATTGTGACAGAACATTGAAAAATATTTTGTAAATGATCAGAAATCAATGGTTATTATTGATGATGTTATTATTTTTATTTTTCTACATTGTACTTTAATTCTTTCTTCTTGATCAGAATTAAGCCCAGAAATTAGTTTCAGTCATTGCGATAATACTACTTATTATTCTTCCATTTTCAAAGATAGATTTCAAGCAAATGTCCAGATAGCTGATGTCTCCTGTTATTACGGTATCTGACATATTGAAGTATAACTTTGAGTTCTATATTAATTCTAATTTCTGATATCAGACTGAATGAATCAAAATGTTATTATAATTCATACCAATCTAAAGTCAGTAGGAGAAAGAAAAAAATCATAGAATTTGGAATAAGACTATTGGGATAAGACTATAAAGAAGGACTTCTTTGGCACCAATCATACTTATATTATCCAAAGCTAAAAAGATTTGACAAGAAACTACCTACTTCTTTTTTTTCTTTGTAATGAAAGTAACTTGCTAAAGAAAGCTTCAAAAAAAGGCTTTTGGATTTTCCTCAAGGGCATTTTATACACTAGCCATACTGCTATTCTGAAGGTGGAAACTTCTGTGTCATTTATTTTATTTTCAGTGCATAAGCTCAGTGATGGGAGACAAGGTAGTATTGAATGAATATCAGTAATTTTATAAGTACAAGTTTGAATTAGTCATGTTTCTGTGGCATGCTAAGACAACTTAAGATAATGAAATTCATAGACAACAATTCTGTCCTGAATATGCATGAATGGTAGGGGAAAATTCTTCTGAATTGTGGCAGGACTAGGAAGGAATTGCAGGAGGAATAACTAGACAGAAAGATACCTACATGACTCTTTAGGACAGAAATGTTAGACCTCATAAGCTTCGTGTTTTTCTTCTGTTTTTGCCTCAAGCTAGTTAGCATATCCATTTTGCTTATAATCTATGAGGTTAGCAAAATTATACATTTGGAGCCAAGTTTATTAGTCTTCTTTGAATATGGTAATCTTCATTGCTTTACTGGTCAGGTACAGTCTTTGGGACTAGATCATTAAATAAGTGATACCTTAGCAACTCAATTATATGAAGTACATAGATTGCCAGGCCTTTTTGAAGTGCTATATAGCAGAGGTAGCATGTTCAGATTTACCATTCCTTCTGGTTATACAAAGTATCAATTAACAAAACATCATTTACATATGCAGAAATTTGGTAGCACTGTTTCCACTATGTCTAACTGAGAAAAAAAGATACCGTATGATGATAAAAAGTCTTCTAATTGGCTGCAGAAACAAAAGACTAAATTGTTGAGCTGAAACTGAGTTTTAATCTAAGTAATGAAACCTGGCCATCTCTGGGTCATATTCATTCTTGGTGGAAAGGAAATCAGGGCTACTCTAAGATGCCAGATATGACAGGGATAGCTGACTTTTGTTCTCTGCTGAAATATCATGTTGTGAATATATGGTTTGTTTGTTTCTTTTGTGTTTATTCTTTCTCAATCTTTGACAAATTGTTATTCTAAGATGAGAATGAATGCTCAGACAATTTTTTGAATTCAGAAGTTCTAAAGTTCTCATCAGTGGCTAAAGGTTGTAGCTGTGGCCACTGGAGGAGTAGTGGCCAGAGGAAATCTCCTTAGACCAACATGATAAAATAATCACTGGAAAATGGCAAAAACTTAAGAATGGCAGAGAGAAGTTCTAGAGGCCTCAGGGCTAACTAGGTTGGTTTCCCTAGAGGAGATTATACCTAAATGGAGTTTCATGAGGTTTTTATGAAGGGAGAAATGGGCTTCAAGGTCTAGGCATCAGGAGGTCTATTTGCCTTATGGATTCTCTACACAGTTTCTTCACTATAATTGTACTTCATGGTTAAGCCCACTTTACCCAGGGATCTTCAATACAAGGGTGTAAGAAATTAAATTAAGGGTTTGACTAAAATATGTGAGAATTCTAAAATAATATGGTGGTCACTAATTTAAAATATTATAGCTCAATTAAATATGACTTTTAATAGTGTTTATTTACAAAAGGATGGAAAGAGTAAAAATAGAGAAATACAAAAAGAGGGTAGAGAAAATGTCTACCCTATCACATTAAATATTGCTCTAGTGCTTGGATCAGTCCAGCAGGGCTTGTTAACCCTCAACTGGAGGAACCAGAGTTCCTCCACATGGCCTCCTCCAAGAAGAGAAGGCCTCTTTGAAACTAATCTCTCTCTAGACACCAGGAAATGAAGGCCAGGTACTCACTCACCCAAGAGGCAATCCAAGTCTCAAGTTACCTCCAAGAGGCAGGTCACCAGTAGAAGACAACTACTGAAGACCAAGACTGACTGACAATAATCTGTAGCCTAAGAAAATCAGGACTCTTATTGTCCTTTTGGTCCCTTTCCTGTCTTCACAGAGGCCATTCAAAGCTTCCAAATGGCCTAGCACTGCACAAGGGGTCAGTGTCTGTGCGATCCACACCTCTTACCCTCAACTCTTATCATAGGCCTCTGAAGGTGTCAACTTTTTATTTTGGGACTCACAATTTTCTGATTGATTGGATTAAAACAGTGGAACTCTCCAAGTAAAGTGGTGTGAATTCTCTTACTTGATGTCTTACAAAGTGTTAAATAGGGGTGTTTTTAGTTTTGTTTGATCAATTTAAAAGTTGCTGATGCTAGACAAAGAAAGTCTGATTAATACTTCACAAGAGAAAAGTGTGCCACCAGTTTTAGTGAAATGGTTAGTGCTAACTATTCGTATACTCAGCTTAGTAAATTCCTTTTCTAAAGACTAATGGAGTTTAACTGGTCAATTGCTAATGAGAAACATACCAGTTGGGGTCTCATAAGGTAGGATATTAATAAACATGACTCCCCAGGATTATTTCTGGAACCCTAATATGAAGAAGTAGTCAGATACATTCTCTGGGGATCTCAAACTGTGAGTGTGAATGCCCTCTTATGGTAGTGACCCTATGGGAGGTGCTGGTAATCCATGATATTTAAGCTGATGTTGCAGAACACTATAGTGTCAAATACTTTGTGTGCATGATAGATTTTGGCAGGTTAAAACAAAGCATACCATACTGTGAAAAATAAAATATAAGAGCCTTTCACCCCTATACACAGGGCGTTTGCAGGAGTTTAAAGGATTACTTTTTTATGATCAAGATCAGAATATAAGGGTACACATGTAGTATATTTGAATCCCATCTAGGGAATTTATTTAGGACAATACTTTAAGACACAATTTAGCAGGGTCAGGAGTTACCTATTTATTTCATTAGGGCACTATTTTGTCTGTAGGTCAAACAAAAATGAAGAGTTTTTTTGTTGTTTTTTTGTTGTTGTTTTTTTTCCCAGGGAAATTCAGAATTCTGTGCTGGTGATGCAGACACATAGTCTCTGTTCCAGCATGCCAAAGTTTCTTAAAGGTGCAAGAAAACTGTGGTTTGGGGCTCATGCTTTAAAAACCTAATTATCCTTTAAAGTAACTCCCTAGCCAATTTCTGATTACTCCTTATAGTGTATTCTTCCCGGTAGTGTAACAACTAGTCCAATTTTAAAAATGGTCCCCAAATGCTTTTCTATACTTCTGTGAGATGACTATTCCACAGTTAGCCAATTTCACTGCTGTTTTAAGGACTGTCTCCTATATTGAGACTAAATTCTACTTTTCTTAATTTCATCCAATTTCAGTACTCTTAAAAATCCTCCCATGGGAAGCAATTCACCTACTTCTTTGGATTCTTCATTCTTCAAATAGAATACTTGAAGTAATTCTCTAGGTTATAGCAAAAAGAAAAAAAAAACTTTCAAGATACGTGGGCAAGTAAATAGTTGTTAATTTGAGAGAGATACATGAATGCATACATACATAGATATTTACTCTAAATATGTACATGTGTATGATTATATGTATATATAGTGTGTACATACATATTTTCCAATATGTACATGCATAATTATGTATGTTTATGTGTATTTTTTTGTTTCATTTTTGTTCTTTTCCTCCTCTTTATTTCTGAGCCTGGGCCTCTGTTTATTGAAAGCCATACAATGTCAAGAAGGCAGCATTTGTAAAAGGGAATTTATTTAACTCCAGGTGAGATGTACAAATGTAATAATGGGGCCCAACTCGTGTTTAATTTGAAAGCTCCCTTCTCAACAAAACTGTTCATAATGGACAGTTCAAGTCAAATTATCCATTATTGCTCCCAAAGTTTACAATTAAACTATCGATCAAAACTGGCAGTGATTTCTCAAGCAGCCTGAGTTAAGCTACAGCCTCACTGTATCAGGAACAGTAGGGGAGAGATGAAAATGACATGAGCACACACAGGCATATACACACACCAAACACACACAGAGATGCACATTGAACCATTTTCTGAAGCATCACTCAGATAATTCTAGAGTAAAGAAGCCAGCATACACCAATGATTATATAGCTTGAGTATGGAGTTTTAATTGACAAAGTTCCCTGCAATTTGTGACCTCTATCCCTGCCTGTAAAAATTGGAGTTTAACAGGTTCTGATCCATGGGGAACCAAACTCAGCTTTTAGGCTCCTTCAGACACTGCAGAATGCATCTTTTCTGGGGAATTCCACAATAAAATGACTGTTATTTATCATTACAAACCTCTTTATCATTTAGTCAATAAAAGGCCTCTCTCTCTCTCTCACACACTTTTTTTTCCTGTGGTGTGCTCAGAGTCAGAAATCTGTATTAGTCTCTCCTGGCCTGGAGGCAGGAGATGTCAAAAGCTAAATCATGATCTGCCCTGGCTTCCTGGCTAAATTGTGTATGAAGGCCTGAGGCAAAAAGGTGCACATGCTCATTATTTGAAACAGGAATTCCGCCCCCCTTTAGGTTTTTCTTTTTCTTTTCTTCTTCTTCTCTCTCTTTTTCTTTCTCTCTCCTGTTTTACCTTTTTACATATTGAGATATAACACACATACACATACATACATATGTACCTCTGAAAGTCTGAAACATGAAACAAACAAACTAGAGCTGAACATGTCACCTCCCTATATTTTCAGATCAGGGAAGAGAAAAGTGGGCTTTAGGATAGAAAAGGCAGTAGCCTTTACCTTTTGAACTTTTTTGACCATAGTGAAAAATGAGGGTTATTTATGAGTGGTTGCCAATGAGAGATACCTTCATAAAAGCAGAGCAAATCTCTAGGAGACCAGATTTTTAGTTAAACACCACCAGGGTTACTGTCATTCTCAGACAAAGAGAAGCAGATTGCCATGGTGAAAAGATTAAAGGCTAGTTCCATTACTTCACTGAGTAGCTACAGATCCCCAGATTCATAGAATCACAACATCTCAGAATTTTGGAAGAGACCTCAAAGGCTATCTAGTCCAATACATACATGAATCAAGTTTATCCTCTACATCAGTGGTTCCCAAACTTTTTTGGCCTACCACCCCCTTTTCAGAAAAAAAAAATATTACTTAGTGCCCCTGGAAATTAATTTTTTAAATTTTAATAGCAATTAATAGGAAAGATAAATGTACCTGTGGCCATCACTGCCTCCCTGGATCACTGTAGCACCCACCAGGGGGAGGTGGCACCCACTTTGGGAATCACTGCTCTACATCATTTCTAAGCAGTGTTCACTCACTCTCTACTTGAACACCTTCAATGTCAAGGAACCCACTACTTCCAAAGTAATTCATTTTTCTACTTTTGAACAACATTCATTGATAGGAAGTTTTCTATAGATTACACCTAAATTTTTCTTCTTGAAACTTCTACTCACTGGACTTCTAAGGCCAAACATTACTATCTCCCCTTCATATCCTTAGTAATGGAACAGTTTCCCCATTGAGAGTTCTCTATGCTGAAATAAATTCAGGGTAAAATAAGAATGACTAGCATTGTGAAGCATGCAAAAGGACCATAAGATGTGGTGTTTGCCATCAAAGGGTTCATGCTGTCTTTGGGGAATTATAACCAGGAAATGATACAATAGGAAGAAATGGAGGGGGAAAAAACTGTTATTGAGTTACTGGAGGTCAGAAAACGAAGAGTTTGATATAGGTCAAAAAATAGAATTCTTCTACTATATTATGTGCCCAGAACTACACTCGATGTTTTAAAAATATTAATTCATTTGATTTTCACAAGAACCCTGGAAGGCAAGCAGAACTATGGTCCATATTTTAAAGTTTAGGAAAAAGAGGCAAACTTTAATTGACATTTCCAGGATCGCCTAGATAGTAAGATCCCTGACTAAAGGCCCAATAATTTATCCAGTGCACCAGAGTATACAACTTTGAATTGGTCTCTTTTGCTGTGCACTTATTTTGATAGAAAATACATAATAGATAGATAATAGATAGATAAAAATAAAACAGTATTTTAATTACTTTATTTGTTTATATTTTTATTCTTTAAAAATAAAGATTATAATGGATTTAAACAGGCAATTGAAATATACTATAATAATATAGATTAACATATATGAATATTGTAGTATAGAGAGCGGGGACATAGTAGTTTTACAGGCTTTGGCTGAGTTCTAATGTCAGTTAGGAGTTTAAAATCTTGGGAAAGAGTTTCAGTTGGACCTGGGAACTTGTGAAGGGAACCAGGGCCAGCTGAGCTGCTTCTTCTCCTTCTTGAGATTGAAAACCTAGCCTAGCTTTGGAGTATTTTTTGAGATTTGTTTATTTAGATAAACGCTTTGAATCTTCATACCCTACCTCATTTCCTACCTTAATTTCCCTTACTCAAATGTCTGTGAGGAGTGAATAAGGGGAGTGAATCAGAGTTAGTTCAAATCTGTGAGAGTTTAGCTCTACCCTTGCAGTAATTTATCTAGAGAGGTTTTGTAGCCATCATCCTAATCCCTTTTTATTTCAAAATCTCTTTGAGAGTTGAGTAAAGGTAGAACCTTTCTCAATCTCCATTCCTGCTTCCCTTCCCCCACCTGAGGTTCCTCTAAGTAGCTGTTAGGGCTTCCTTAATCCTTTTACCTGACAATCTAATGTGAGAAGACAATAAACCCCTTTTGTGTTTAAAACAGACCTTTTAGTTACTTTGTCAGTTAATTAGTAAGAAAGGGAAGAAGAGGAATTGAATCAACATACTCTGGATTTGGGGGAAACTGGGGTATTCATCTTGAAGGAGGTGTAACTTCAAAACAAGTCCCTTCCTGTGAAATTAACTAAAGCCTGTAGTTAATTTCAATCAGTTTATTTCCTTTCAGTGTTGGCTTTAGCCTAAAGCCTAGTCTGTATGCGCTGCTGCTGTTTGCCTGGTTAGATTAGTTCATCCTCTCCCTGGCATTCCTTGTTACCTCAGTGTTATACTCCCTGACTTCAGACATTCACTTATTTTCTCCTACCACCTAAGCTGTTATCCTTCATCATTGAATCTTCCTTATCCACTATATTGCCTTAACTTCCCCATTACCTAGTATATTCACTTGAATACCTTCAGCCTTGGATCCCTTGCTTTGTCTTGTTCCCTGATCCTAACAGTTACTACCCTTAGCTTCAGCCTCATATTATATCCTGCATCTCTTTATTACCTCCTACCTAATTTCCAAATTACCTCCCTAGCAAGTCCCTGATAACATCCTTCCAAATCCCCCATAACAATATACACATATATTTTACATGTATATGTATATATCTTTGGTCATTAAAGTGATTTAAATAAAATCAGATATTACCTCCAAAGAGCATAGCTTGAAAACAATGCTACCCTGTTTCTTTTTTGTTTAAGCTAAGTGCCTTATGAAATTTGATGTGGTATCTAAATAATTTTTAATAAATTAACTTAAGTTCCTCTTCAGTTCTTTGCTACTTTATAAAGACTGCGGATCAGAAGATTCTAGGTTTGCCTCCTAGCTGGCTTGCCAATTAATGTTATAAAAAAATAAATAAAGTAATTTGAGTAGGTCAAAGAAATGCAATTTGAGTGTGAGGAAGGATAAAGGGGATATTAGGTGATTATAAGGTGATTGGAGGAGGAATGAAGGTATGGGAAGTTATATAGGAGATAAGGGAAATGGGGTATGTAGGAGAGGGCAGCTTAAACAGGTTTATTCTCAAAGGCTTGAAACAGAGAATACAGGGAGGAAATAAGGGTCAGTAAAAAATGTTTAGGTTTGGCTGGAGAAGTCCTCTTTGCTAGTTTCTCCAGTCTCTTGAGGGAGAAGTCAAGAGGTCCCCTCCATGCTAGTCAAACTGATGGCTGGAGGAAGTCTTGAGGTAGGTACTTCCTGCCAAGATGGATGCCCCCAGTTCTTTCAAGAAATAAAAGAAAAATCATTCCTTCCCCTTGAGCCCTTGTCTTAATTTTCAACACAATGCTTCACCAGAGGGTTTGAATAGGTTACAAGGGGATTTATTAATACCAGGGTCAGTCAGAAGGGGAGAGGGGTTCAGGGTTTTCTAATTATTGCTAGGGAGAGGGGTGATGGTGGGGGATGGTTGGTGGAGAGGTTTAGACAGAGAGAGTCCGGCTCTCTCAGTCAGGAAGATTTGACTGCCTTTTAAGTAAAGTCTCTACCAAATCATTAAAACTAGAGGTAACTTATTTGAGGATACTCTATTATTTTTATCCTATAGAAACTAAACCCATAATGTCTATTCACCAAGCCCTCCCTTCCACCCAGGACACAAAGGAAATTCAGGGAAGGGGAGGGATGGAGATGGGAGATCAGGGAGAGGTCCAGAGAAATGAGATAGGTCCAAATTTCCCCAAGACAAAATAAGCACAGGCCAAGGCCAAAGGAAAGCCAAGCCGAAAAGCCAAAGCAAAAGCCTCCAGCCACAGCAAAATCCAGAAGGCAGAAGCCCCATCAGTTGGAACTTCACCTCTATTTATAGCTTCAAGTTCTAAGTGACTTTCTGAAGATTCTAAGATGTTTAACTGACTTTTCGTGACCATTAGAAATTATAGAAGCAAAAAGTTTCTGTTAGCCACCTTGCATTACAGATTTCAAATCCTATCAACTATATCTTGCAAACTACTCCAGCCTTCAGCTAATGCATTTGTTGATTTATATATAAGTTATTTATAATGATAGCCATTACTATCAATTAATTTATTATTTTATAATATTTAATTATTATTTACAAGTTTAATTATGTATTTTCTACAGGATTTATGTATTCCAGATTTTCCTATGGGTTTTCTACACTAACAGTAAATGTGATATACAACTACAGTACTTGGTTCTTCCATTTAATGAATGACTATGAGAGTCTGAATATAGTTTTCAATTGTAACAGTCTCACTTTCAATTTTAGGAGTATTAGTTAATTCCTTAACCTAGACTTATGTCTCTCTTACTTATGGTTGGATGGGATTTTGATTTTTTTTTACTGTATTAATTTATCATTACACTTTATTATACATATGAATGTAAAATCACATTATATATGGGGTTAGCAAATGTTTACTTATATTCAAGATTTCAGATATCCATAGTAAGTCTTGAAACATATTCCCTGTAGATATGGGGCTTCTACTATACACCCACACATGCATATATTATGTATGAATGCATATAGGAAGATATGTTTTATACTAGTTTGTTTTTATTTATTTATATGCAATTATTTACATGTTTTCTCCCCTCCTTGGATTATTGAGTGAGAGTAGGGACGTTTTTTTCCTTTCTTCATATTTCTAGCACTTAGCATAATTCCTGGCAAGTGATAGATGCTTAAAAGGGCAGTTAGGTGGCACAGTGGAGAGACCATTGTGCCTGGAGTCAGGAAGACTCATCTTCCTGAGATCAAATCTGGCCTCACCTTTAATAGCTGTGTGACCCTGGACAAGTCACTTTATTTTGTTTGCATCAGTTTCCTCATCTCTTAAATAAGCTGGAGCAGGAAATGGTAAACCACTCCAGTATCTGTGCCAAGAAAACTTTAAAAAAGACCAGTTATGTTAGAAGTTTTTGTTTGTTTGTTTTCTCCATCCTCTTTTTTATCTTTAAAAATAGTCTTTGTTATATGGAGTGACTCTCATGAAAGTAGAGAGATAGTAAAAGAAATTAAACAATGTAATAAGAATTAACATCAATAAAAATCTTAAAAGAAAAAAAAAAGAAAACCCTTAAAAGGATCACTGAGATTCAGATAAAACTGAAATAACTGAACAGCAGCAATGATAATAGCAACTAAATGCTCATTGCCTTGAATGCCCAGAATCTCTTCCTCAGTGAATGGAGGTGATTTCTTGTATTTCTAAAATGTGCTACTGTGCCTATGTTTAACCACATAAAAAGCGATATTGTTTGCCACCTTCATCTATGGGGGGCTGATCCTGAGAGCCTTCTTACCCTCCCCATTTTTTTATTTCTACACCTCCTCAAAGACCCTGGAGCCAAAGACCAACTCCTCCCTGCTTTCCCCCACATCTCATTCTTTCCTATTGAGCAGGGTGTGTTTGTGTATAGAGAAGAGCTGAATCTGCAGCTCTGTGTCTAGGCTACTAGCACAGAGAAACTTGGCTGAGTCCCCAGGTTCTTTGGGATGGATCTTGAGGATACCAGGTGACTCTTTGGGACATTCAAATGTGTATCTCTTCTCAGACATCCCTGATTTATCTAAGATGTTTTCTTTTTCTCCATAAGTCAGGAACTTTAATTCTTTATTGAGGAGCTGTTGATACCAGTAAATATAAAGATGTCCTTTGATGGGATCACAGCTGAGCAACACAATCTCATCACTTACTTTGACTAAGTATCTAGGGTTCTGGATAACTCCTGTATACATCTGACATTTTCATGCTTCTCTTGATTTTTGTGGTTGGATATCTAACTTTCCATTTAGTCCTGGTCTTTTCTGTGCAAATACTTGGAAATCTTCTATCTTGTTGAAAATCAAAACTTTCCCCTGGAAGTATATAATAAGTTTTGATGGGTAGGTGATCCTTGGTTGTAGGCCCAGTTCTCTTGCCTTTCTGAATATCACATTCCAAGCCTTGCAGTCTTGTAGTGTGGAGGCTGCCAGATCCTGTGTGATCCTGATTGGTGCTCCTTGATATCTGAATTGTCTCTTTCTGGATTCTTGTAAACTTTTTTTCTTTTACTTGGAAGCTCTTGAATTTGGCTATTATACTCCCAGTGGTTGTCTTTTCAGGGTTTAGTGTAGAGGGCAATCTATGGATCTTTTCAATGTCTATATTGCCCTCTTGTTGAAGAACTTCAGGGCAGTTTTTCTGAATAATTTCTTTTAGTATGTAATCCAAATTTCTATTAATTTCTGCTTTTTCAGGAAGACCAATGATTCTCAAATTGTCTCTTCTAGACCTGTTTCCTTGATCTGTCAATTTCTCATTGAGATATTTCATGTTTCCTTCTATTTTATCAGTCTTTTGACTTTGTTTTATTTATACTTGCTGTCTTGAGAGATCATTGGCTTCTTACATGTCCAATTGTTGTCTTTAAAGACTGGTTTTCTGCTAAAAGCTTTTGATTTTCCTTTTTGATTTGGTCTATCCTATTTACCAGCTGTTTGATTTTGGGCTCCAATTTGTTTATGAATTCTTTTGACTTGGGCACATCTTTTTTGACTTGCCCAATTCTAGACTTTAGAGACTGTTTTTTCTTTTCAATCTGGTCATTTCTCTTTTTCAATTTACTTGCCTCAATTTCTAATTGTGAAATTCTGCCTTTTAAACTGTTATTTTCTTGCCAGATTCCTTCCATCTTCCTCATTATCTCAGACTTGAACTCTTCAAGAGCTTGTGACCAGTTTTCATTTTTTGGGGAAAGTTTAGATATGGTTACTTGTTTGTTCTCCTCTGCTGTTTGCTCTGTTGTCTGTATATTTTCTGTGTAAAAGTTGTCGAGTGTTAAAGGTTTCTTCCTTATCTTTCTCTTCTGGGGTTCCTGTGTCTGGCTTGTCATTTTTAGCCCAGCGCCCTCTCAGCTTTATCCTCATGCCCAGGGTCTGTCTGTGCTCTTTAGGCTCATTAGGTCTCAGGTCTAGTTGTTCTCACGGTCAAGCCTCCTGGTGGTCCCCTTGCTTTTTCTTCTGCCTGAAGCTCCTTTAAAAGTCTCAGGGCACTGCTTCCCCAGTCATGCACCCCTCTGCACTGGGTCCCCATCCGAGGTCCACGCCTGTGCTCATGATCAGAGCCAGCTCCTGTGCTCAGGGTCTGTGTTCAAAGTCTGCATGTTCTTTAGCCTCTTGGGGTATTAAGTGTTGCTGCTCTTAGTAGTAGGCCTTGGTGATGCCAGGTACCTGCCAATGACTTAATGGGTGCCCAAACTTGTTCTAACACTTTTGTTCTGGCTTTGGCACTGTAGGTGGTGGGGGGGGGGCAAGGGGGTTGTTCAGCTCATGTTTTAGTGAGAGCTGTTTCACCCCTTTATAGCATGGAAATGCCCTGATTCCATCTACCTTCAATGCTGTGCCCTGTTGTGGGGTCTCTTCATTCATCTGGATTTGTTTTTGTTTTCTTGAGGAGTCCTATATGTGTGGGTTAAGAGAGGTCAAGCAGCTGCTTTTTACTCTGCCACCATCTTAACCTGGAAGCCTGGGATTTTTATTTGTGATAGACATAATGTATAGGGTGCTAGCTTTAGTCAACAAGAACTAAAGTTCAAATCCTTCCTCAAATCCTTACTAAAGCTATGTAAACTTGGCCAAGTCATTTGATCTGATCTTTAGGTTGTTCAATTATAAAATGGTAGCATTAAATGTAACGTTTAACTCATAGGATTGTTGTGAGGATCATGAGATAATATATGTAAAACACTTCACTAATCTCAAAGGCCTATTTAAATGCCAATATTTGAGAATGAAATTGATGAAATGAAAAACAACTATCTAATCCAATCATTAGATGCTATTGAACAATACTTTGCTAAAAAACCCAAATTCTTCATCTAATGAATTTATTATTTCATTATATAGCTAGTGGTACAGTGAATAGAGTGCTGGGTCTAGAAGCAGAAAGACCCACATTCAATCTAGCCTCAGACACTTACTAGCTATGTGATCATGGGCAAGCCATTTAGCCCTATTTGCCTCTGTTTCTTCATTTCTAAAATGAGCTGGAGAAGGAAATGGCAAACCACTCTAATTTCTTCGCCAAGAAAAGAGCATATTGGGTTAACAAAGAGTCAAACACAACTGACGTGACTGAATAACAATAATATCTTTAACTATGATGAGTGCTGAGGAAGTCAATGTGGTTTTATGAAGCCATAATGGTAGCATAATGTTTTAAAGTTAGTAAGGTCAAATAAAATGATCTAATTTAACCCTTTATTTTAGATGAGAGAAACTGAAGCTTAGTAAAGTTAAGTGAAAAGTCTAATGTCTTTTTGGAATATAGGGAGCCAGTAATCAAACCCAGGTTTTCTGACTCCAAATATGATGCTCATTTTATTGGATAGGATTTAGTCTTGAAAGAATATTAGATTTAAACTAACTGATCTTCAAAATTTATAGATAAGGAAAGTGAAGTACAAGGAAGTTAGGTTACTCATCCAAGATCTGACTACTAAGTAGTTCAACTGAGATTTCTCGGCCTATTGATTCAATGCTTTTTTTTAACCCTTATTTTTGTTCTTAAACAACTCTAAAATAGAAGGGGAAGAGCAAGACATAGAGTGTTAAGTGACTAGCCAGGATTGCACAGATAGGAAGTGACTGAGATTTGAACACAGGTCCTGCCAACTCAAGACTGGAACTCTATCCATTGTGACTCAACTTCTTTAGGGTTTTTGTCTTTTTATCCATATACCACATCTTTTATTCACACTTCTCTTCATGGTGATGTATGTCAACAGCAAGTCTCTCTTTATCCTTAAGGTCTGGCACCTATCATTTAGTACTAAGAATTGAATAGGTGATCAATAAATGCTTCATGAACTGAAGGCATTTTACTTAAAAACTTTGAGAATGTACCTGGGTATAAATCATATACTCAAATTTGACTAGCACTAGAATAGTGTGAGATGCATTGCATTTTCTCTAATTTACACTTATCTTTGAATTTAAGTTTTGAAGAATAAAGATTATTTAGAAGTAGTAAATAACTTTGTAAACACATCTTATCCAAAATAGCTAAGTTTTATTTAGGAATAACCTGGGGAAACAATGTTGTGTTTCATGTTATATAGCTGGAATTCCAAGAAATTGCTATGTTTATATTTTCAGCCTCTCCTAGTATGAATGAACATTTGAAAAAGACAAATAATTATAAATTAAGATTTTTCTTCTTTAAATTTATAATTTGCTTTATAACATTGGAAATACAGTGGTTTATTTTAATATCCAGTTTAGGGTGACATAAAATATCTCTCTCTAAAAACATGTAGAATTCAAGTCAAACACTGATTCTAAATGGAATTCTAAATGATTGAGGTTAAAACTCTTGGTTACTTTCTTGTAAAACAACTATAGAACTTAGAGAAACAATATATATGAGTAGAGAAACACTAATACAAACTCTCAATATTCCTCTCCAGATAACTTTAAATAACCTGTCATATCAAATTATGGAGTGGAAGAGCCAACAAAAGGTCAGAGTGAGACAGTCTTCTTGCCTAAGACAAAATAGGACATTGGAAAGAGAGATCTGTATCATGGGACAGAAGTTGACCTAGAGACCACATGGATAAAATATCAGTGGTGGGACTAGGGGGTAGCAACAAAAGAGCAGTAGCTTCAGGAGCTCTCAAGGTAGCAACAGTAAGGGGATCTGACACCTAGTCAGAATGAAATTTCAGGATATACCCATGCTAATTTTTGATGCAGGACCAGATACCATTGTTTATATCCACTTTGGTATTATAGTTCAAGGGCAGAGAGAAGCATTTTCAGTCCAGAGAGAGTTGGAGTCCTAAGGAGAAGTATCAATTCTGACCCCAAGGGAGGAAGGACCATGAGAAGAGAAGTAGAATTAAATGAAATCCATAGGGACCGGGGTTCTTTCTGGAGAGGGACCAGAGGGAAGACCAAGTGGCCACAATACCTTCCAGATGACACTACCTGGAAAGCCTTGAAAACTTTCAGAACCCTAGAATTAGTTTTAAAAAGAGCAATATGAAAAAGTCTAAAGCTTGAAGAGCCCTTCCCACCATCATGCTAGGGATGGGAATCAAGATTAGCATAAAATTCTAAATTGAGAAATGAAGTAGACAGATGAGCAAACAGCCACAACAGAATCTGATCATAAAATTCTACTTTGAGGACAAAGAATATACAGACAAATTTGAAAGCCAAAGAAGCCAAAAGAATCATAGGCAAAATTTCAAAGTGAAAAAAAAAGTTGTGAATTGGACATAAGTCTAAGAATTCTACAAGAGGTAAAATTAATTTTCAAAACAAAACAAATATAGTGGAGGAAAAATTAGGCAAATAAATAAAAGCAAAGCAAGAAAATTATGAGAAGACAACTAACATTTTGGCAAAAAGAGGCCCAAAAATGTCCTGGAGGAAAAGTATTTTGAAATGGAATTGGACAACGGGAAAAGTCACTTAAATGTTCACTGAAATGAAATAGTTTCTTAAATATTAGAATTGGTTCAGTAGAGGTTAATGGCCATGAGACTTTAAGAAACAATAAAACAAGATTTTTAAAAATGACCAAAAAAGAATGTAAATTATCTCATCAGAAAAACAATTAACATGGAAAACTGATTAAGGAGAGGTGATTTAAGAATTTTTTGATTACCTGAAAGCCCTGATTAAAAAAAGAGACTACATATCATATGTCAAGACACCATAGTTCAAGAAATTTTTATAGAAAACTAGGATTGTGGAAAAATAGAAATTTAAATCATTCCTTAATCACTATGTGAAAGAGATCTCAAAATAAAAACTCTCACTAATGTTTTAGCAAATTCGCAAAGGCCCAAGACAAATAGAAAATATTATAAGCAGCCAGAGTTAAATAGTTCAAATACTATGGATGAAGCCACAGTCTGGATCATTAAATATTTAACAGCTTCAACATTTAAGAAGCATAGGACTTTAAATTTTATATTCTTAGAGGTAAAAGAGCTAGAATTACAACTAAGAATAACTCACTTAGGAAAACTGAGAATAATTTTTTCAAGAGAAAAAATATTCAATGAAACAGATGTCTTTTAGGAATTCCTGTTGAATAAAAACAAGAACTGGATACAAACTTTTACTCTCAAACATACCATTCATGAAAAATGTAAGAAGAGAATATGAAAAAGTGATCATAAGGGGTTCAATAAGTTTAAACTATTTACCTTTTTATGTGGAAAGATGACACATGTATCTTCTAAATATTTATCATTATTAGGGAAATTCAAAGGATTCCAAATATAAACAAGATTCAAGATTAAGTCAGTGTGTTTGGATGAAAAGAACAGCAAAGAAATAGGGGTACCCCAAGAGAAGGGGGAAAGGAGAGGAAGAATAAAATAAAATTATCTCATATTAAAGAGACATACAAGGAAGAGTTTTTACAGTGGAGGGCAAAATGGAGCATTTAGCAGGAAATGCTTGAAACTCACATTACATCTAAATTGGTCAAAATAGGGAAACATACATATATAGATACATATTCATTTGGTAATATACATCTATCTTTCCCAAAGTGAAAGGGGGAGAAGAAGATAAGAGAAAAAGGAAGTGATAAAAAATGAGCAAATAAAAAAATAGTATACAGGAGTAAAACAGATTCTATGGAAAGGACAGGATAAAAAGAGAAAAGGATAAACATAAGAAAATAGGATGGAGGAAAATGTATAGTTTATATTGTCATTACTGTGAATGTGAATGGGTTGAACTCACCCATAAAATAAAAGTGGACAACATAATGGACTACAAACCATAATCCAAGAATATGTTATCACTAGAAACACACTTGAAGTTGAGTCATACACAGAGAGTTTAAATAAGGGTCTGGAGCAGAATTGTGTTATACTTCAGCTGAAGTAAACCAAAAATGGTACAGGTAGTAATCATGGTCTTAGACAAGGGAACAACAAAAATAGGACCAATTAAAATATATTATCAGGGAATTAACCTTTTGCTAAAAAACATAATATAATATGAAGTAATATAAATAAACATATATTTACAAATGTCAAAGCATCAGGATTATTAAAGGAGAAATTAAATAAGTTATAGAAACTAAACTATACAAGTAGAAGATCTCAACTTTCCCCTCTCAGAGCTAGATAAAACTAATTCTGAAGTAAATAAGAAAGAAGTCAAGGAAATGGATAGCATCTTAAAAAAATTGAGATATCATAGACCTCTGGAGAAACTGAATGGGAAAAGAAAGGAATAAATCTTTTTTTTCCTTTATACATGGCACCTTCACAAATATTGACGATGTATTGGGGAATAAAACCTCACAACCACATGGAATGAAGCAGAAAATATTAACTAAGTGATTTTTAGGCTGTGGGGATATAGAAGTGTAGATTAAAAATTAATTGAAAGAAAATAATCTAATCCTAAAGAATATGGTCCAAATAACAATTCATATAATCAATAATTTCATGAAAAAGAAAGATAACAATGAAATAAGATTCCAAATTTTGTGGGATGCAGCCAAAGCAACATTTTGGGGGAAATATCAGTAAAATAAAATAAGTCAATGAAATGGGTGCAAAGCAGAGGAAGAAAAACAGAAAAAGAACAAATTAGAAATCTCCAATTAAACACAAAAATACTAATTCTGAAAATAACAGGAGATATTAATAAAAATTGAAAGCAAAAAATCCATTGAACAAATACATGAAACCAGGAGCTGGTTTTATGAAACTAATCAATAAAATATATAAGCCATGGGACAATTTGATTGTAAAAATAGTAAGAAGAAAAACAAACTTCTAGAACAAAAAATTAAATGAATAAACATACTACCAATGAAGATTAAATTAAAATGATCATTAGAAGTCATTTTGCCCAATCATATGCTGGTAAAACTGGCAATCTAATTGAAATAGATGAATATTTACAAAAATATCGATTCCCCATGATAACAGAAGAGATAATAGAATATTTAAATAGCTCTGTCTTAGAAAAAGAAGTTGAACAAGACATCAATTAACTCCCTAAGAAGAAATCATCAGGATGAGATGGAATCACAAGTGAATCTTATCAAATATTTAGGGAACAATTATTTCCAATACTACATAAACTAATAGAAAAAATAGTTAAAGAAGTTCTACAAATTCTTTTTTATTGCATAATTCAATTTTGATATATAAATAGAGACAATAAAAAGAGAGAAAGAAAACCACAAACCAAATTTCTTAATTAAATATCTTTTCAAAATGTTTTAGACTCCGAGTATGGCATCATGAGTAAATTAAAGTAGCATGGGAAAATGTACCTGTTAGACCTATTGATAAAGAGTCCATGTGTAAATGAAAGACAGAAATGATTAAAGAAGTAAATTGTATAATTTTGATTAAAAAATTAAAAAGCCTTTTTATAAAATAATTAATATAGCTAAAATCAGTATGAAAACATAGCAAATTTCTCTAACTCTCTCATTTCTCAAATATATAGATAATTGACCCAAAATGTTCAAAATAAAGCCATTCTCCAGTCAATAAATTGTCAAGGAATATGAATAGGCATTTTATAGAAGAAATAAAAGTTAAGAATAGTGTGTAAATGGAATTAGCTCATCCTCATTCATTGTTAGACTCTAGCCATCAGAAATAATGTCACTCCACCCAACTTAGTGGGGAGGGGAGATTAGTTACCCACACATGACAATAAGTAACAAATCAAGAACAAGGGACTGCGCTTTGGGCAGTCAAAACAGTGTTGAGGTTGCCATTTGTCCACTTGAAATGGAAGGTGGATGCAGGAAGTGACAAAAGCTGCTATCTTTTTAAATATGATGGTACCTTCCTGTGGAGGCAGGTGGAGCTTTGAACTTGGTGTTGAAGGATCTCTGCTGAGACCTCAGGTGGCTTTCCCTCTGAATTGTCACATGGGTAAGTTAGGCTGACTTCCTTTCTCCTCCCTTGTCGTTTCTGGAGTCTATACCCTCAAGGATGCCTCTCTTGCCTCTCTAATTGTAAAAGGCCTTGTGGCTAGTAGCCTTGTTTAATTAACCTCTGTGCTCCTTTGCTGGGACCTCTAAATTCTCATCCGGTCCGGACCTCTGGTCTGGGCCAGAGTCTCTCTCTCTCTATTTCCCTACCTTCAACCTTCCTTATTGTAAATAAACTTCCATAAAAGCCATCTTGACTTGGGTCTATTTTAAATTTGGAATCGAGCTAATCATATTTCTGGTGGCCATACCTTAAATATCCAGTTTCCCCTCTTACAGTAGTTAACATGAAAAAATGCTTTATGTAACTTCTGATTAGAGAAATACAAATTAAAACATCAGTCGTATGCCATCTCATAGCTATCAAATTGGCTAGCATGACAAAAAAATGAAAAATGACAAATGTTGGAAGGGATGTTGAAAAATTGGGACATGTATATTCATCAACCATTCTGGAGAGCAATTTGGAACTACACTAAAAGAACTATAAAAGTTAGGAATACAACTACTGTGCCTATATCCCAAAGAGACCAAATAAAATGGAAAAGGAACTATTTGTAAAAAAAATATTTATAGCAGCTCATTGTCTTTACAACATTGGTTGTAAAGAATTAGAAATTGATGGGATAATAATGTAAAAGGGGAAAAATTATGGTTTTGGTTGGATTGAATATTTAAAGAGGTGGTCGCCAGGAATTGAATAAATATAAATTCCAAAATTAATTTTTAGTCATTTATTTATAAAATATAAGAGAGAGTAAAAGTAGAGAAATGAAAAGAGGGTAGAGTAAGAGATCTAGCTTAATGAGCTAGACTATGTACTCAATCCCTGGCTTTATACTGACAGGGCTCCAGAGGTCCCAGCTGGAGAGCTTAAAAGACAATTAACAAGGGTTTTAGCCACAATGACATTCCTCCCAATCAAGGGCCCCTTGGAAGCAAGTACCTCCAGGGAAGCTAAGGGAGTCAGCCTTTTTCACTCACCACATGTAGTTCTAAGGGAGAAATTTAAGAATGGTCTCACCAAGTCCAAGGTCCCTGCCAGAACTAATCGAGGTCCAGTTCCAGGCCGAAGAGAAGAGCAGAACTCCTCACAGGAAGTGATAACTCTCTTTTAAAAGCACTTCTTTTGTGTCACTTCCTGTGCCTTCCTTGTAGTTTACATGTATAACCACAACAGATGTTTTGCTTAGGATTGCTGTTATGTTGGTAATAACAGAAATATTGGGGGAATCTTATTGTTAGGCTTGGGCCAGATATTGCAGGACACTCTCCTCCCACACTGACAGGTTTGAGTGAGTAGGGAGGGGGTTAGGTACTCCTTGTCCTCAAACCCCTCACCCCAAGCAGTTGGGCTTCAGTTGAAGATGGAGTCAGGGTTGAGTTTCCTCAAGCCAGATACAGCAGAGGCTAATCTTTAATGATGTTCCCTTTCTTAACTTATATTCCCCACAGGTCAGATAGAGAAATGAGAGGTAGCTAGTTATTCTAATATTGAGGACTGAGATGGGACTTGACTTCTTAAGCTGTTAACTGATAGGATTCGAGCTTGATGGCAAAAATGAGCAGTGAGTATCCTCAAATAATTCCCAGGCACAGATATTTAAGATAAAGCTTATATTGGTTATGGAAGGGAAAGGGGAAAGGCAAGAGGGGGTAATTAGGATTTGGATAAGTATGGGAAGCCCTGAACTGTCAGGTTGATGCTGCCCCTCCCCACCCAGGAGGGAGTGACAGGCACTTAGCTAAACTTGCTCTCTTGGTTAATAGTAATTATTTCTAATCTCTGTATTTCTAAATAATTGTTATATTGATGTTGGTAAGGTCTAATCCTACTAAACAGGCTAACTCCTGAGTAGAAACCACCATGGCTTTTGCCACAATGGCCCCTTAGGTGAACCCCCAAGTCAGGAGCAGCTAGCAGAAAGATTTGCCCACCTCAACTCCCAGAAAGCAACTGTTTAACCACTCAACTGTCCCCTCACTCAAAGTTCTCCTGGGGGGGGTCCCCTGGAATTCTGGGTGAGGCTTGACCCTGTATTTTGCAGGAATTCCATGCTTCTATCCTCCACATTGCATTGCCCAGGGTGCAGTTAGTCAATTCTGATTTGTCATCCACTTTCACACACGTGGGTTACAGACTTTTCCACTTGTGAAGTAAGTGGTGGTGTTTATACCATTGGTGATTAAATCTAAAAATAAGCAAGGTAGGTTTAATCTCATTATCACAATAATCAATTGTGGAATGAATAAACACATTGTGATATATGATTATGATGGAATATTATTGTGTTGTATGAATTAGCTACTCTTAGAAGGGTTAAATGGTAGTAGTTTGAAAAAAGTGAGGAGAGCAGTTGAATAAAACACTTAGTTTAATTTGAGAAGTACAGATAGAAAATAGAAAAGAAGGAAGGGAGATTATTATTCTAATACCCTTTGACTATACCTAAATTCTTAGTACTATCTAAAATTTCTAAAACCCTACCTCTATCTGTCTTCTAGGACAGATTCTTCTTGCCTCACAAGACCAGGCCTATCTAACCTACACTATCTAAAATTGATTCACTAATTACCTACCTTTTTAAATAATCAGACATTCACTACTCAGGAATTCCTTCAATCAGTTTCTATACCCCCAATTGTGGGTAGTTCCTTGCCTAAGAGACAGACCTCCTGCTATCTCCAGATCCAGAGGCAAAAGAGCTCCAACAGTCACCTCTGCTTCCTTTTTCTCTCTCCCCATCTCCCTGGTAACTGAATCTTCAGCTCTGGTTCACTGACTTCTGTCAGTTCTGTTCTACTTAGAAATACTGCTCTCTTGCCTCTTAAAGAAATAGAGGGAGAGATTAAGAAAATCCCTTTAACACTCTCAATAGCACAATGATCCAAAGCCATTTCAAAGGATTCATGATAAAAGTGTTATCTTCCTTCAAGAAAGAACTGATGAATTCCCCAGGTCCCCTATTCATTTTTGATATGTTTATTGTTCCTGAGGGATCATCATGTACTCAAAATTATCTTATTTTTATTTATCATTTTATTTCTTTTATGAGAGCTGTATATTCTACATTCATTACTTAATTCACATATTAATATTTCTGGTTTTTGTTTTAGCTGCTTTGAGGAATGCAGTTAGATGTGGGTTTAAACTTTTACTTCTATTTTAATCCTGCCAGGAGCATATAAACTACTATTTCAGAAAATGTAGGATCAGATCTTGTTCTGCTTATAGCTACCTCCCCTCTCCATCATAGTTAGTTTCTTTCTGCCATCCAGATCTTTAGGAATGTGAAAACTCAATGATCTTTCTCTATGTTCCCATTAAAGGATATATGAGGCATCTTGCTAATTTCTTTGGAAAAGAAGAACTCTGAGAAAAAAAAAATTATTAACTCTGTGGAAGCAAGGTTTATACTTAGCCTTCCACTCAGTGTAGTTTTCCTTTGTACTTGAGGACTAAAATGGCATTACTATGTTGGAGTAAATGTATAGTGTGTCCCACTATGGATGATCAGATCAATTTGAACTCAAAATGCTCAGGCACATATAGTCTATATGAACATTTAGAATGGAAATGTCTCTAAACTCGTGCATTTCACATATCTTTTGAGATGCTGTAATTTTTCTTTGCTCATAGTGCCTTCTTTGATGCAGACACACCATGCTAGAAGGACTTTCATGTTTCACAATCAATACCAAAATTCTTCAGAGAGACTCAGAGAGTATCCTTATATAGCTGCTTCTGACCTCCATGAGAGTGTCTGCTTTGTGTAAGTTCTCCATAAAGGAGTCTTTAAAGCAAATATATGTCTGGCATTCACTCAATGTGGCCAGACCATCAGACTTGTGCTCTCTATGGTAGTTTCAACACTTGACAGTTTGAAAGAACCTCATTGTCTGGTACCTTATCTTGCTATGTAACCTTCAGAATCTTCCTAAGAAAATTCAAGTAGAAACAATTTATTTTCTTAGCATGGTGCTATTATATTGTCTATGTTTCACAAGTATACCACAGCTGTGTCAGCACAGTAGCTGTATAAACCTTTAAGTTTAGTAGGCAGCCTAATACCTTTTCTTTCCCAAACTTTCCTTCAGTCTCCCAAACACTGAGCTAGCTCTGACAATGAATGCATCGAGCTCTTCATCTTTGTAGCCATCCCTGGAGAGTACACTGCCAAGGTAAGTGAACTTATCCATAGGATTCAGGTTTTCTCCATTTGCTGTAACCAATGGTTCTACATATGGATGATAAGGTGCTGACTTATAGAGACCCACTATTTTCTTTCAGATTAATTGTCAGTCTAAAATTAATACAAGTGGTAGAGAATTGATCCATGTTCTGTTGTATCTCAATCTCAGAGGCTGCTTCAAGTATACAATCATCTAGGAACAGAAAATTGTGCACTGACTATTTTTCCACTTTAGCTTTAACTTGTAGCCTTCTCAATTTGAATAATTACTATCAGTGTGATAGCTAATCTTGATGTTGTTCTTGTTTTCATTGACAGCATCCTATAATATTTGCTGAAAACATAATGGTAAAAAGCATAGAAACAAGCATACAGCCCTTCTTTACTCCATTGGTGATAAGGAAAATGTGATAGTATCATCCAATATAGAGAAACTATGCAAGCAAGTGCCCATGGAGTTGGCATACAATATTGATTAACTTCTTCACAACTGACACTACCAAAGACCTTGTTCAGAAGAACAAATATTGCTTATATACATCTGTTCTGTCTCTGGTATGTCTATAAATCTCATACATTATATGTGTTTGAAATTTATATTCAGCCTTTCACTCTGCCTTCTTGTTGGAAGCCAACCACTTTCTTTAAGCTCCAGACAGGATTGGATAAAGCCCCATCCTTTTGTGTGCATCCTCTATTCCAGGGGTCAGCAACGTATGGCTCTTGAGCCATATCTGGCTCTTTTGAGGGCCATATATGGCTCTTTCTGCATGAACCATAAAGTCAATTTTTTTTCAGGTGTTACAGGAGCTCCCACTTTTACAGGAGTACACACTGTGAGCACTGTATGGCTCTCACGAAATTACATTTTAAAAAATGTGGCGTTTATGGCTCTCATGGCCAAAAAGGTTGCTGACCCCTGCTCTATTCAAATGCTTCTTTTCAGACCATCAAGGCTTACCCTTCATAATTCAATGACTTTCTCCCATTTAAGAGTGAAGATATTTGATTAATTTACTAGAATTAATGTAATTAATCTGTAATTATTTTTATTATTGCCATGTCTACTTTAGTAACTGAACATTGCCATTATAGATGATAAAATATGTATACACATGTATATAGATATAGATATAGATAGATATAGATATTAACCTAGCATGAAAAGAAAAAAATCAAAACATTAGCCAGATATTTCCACCATTTTACACTGTTGTCAATGCTGATTAACTGCATTTTAAAAGCAACTCAATTTTTTTAAATAAACATTTATATACTTAGGGATTACTTATTAAAGAGATGATATAGTCATTATCTTCTCAGTCACTTGGCTCTTCATATATTTATATACATACACATATAGCTAAAGTAACTGAATCCCAAGAATGAAGGATGACTTGTCCAAAGTCATACTGTTAACACATGTATAGCAAGAAGTAGGATCAATAAATGAATCCATATCTGACTGAATGTGGTACTCTTTCTGCTCTACTCCTCTGTATTCATTGAGTGAATAAATTTTTCCACTTACCAACCAATTGTTTTGGTGATATATAAAAAGAACATAAGGAGTTCTTCATAATTTTCAAAAAATATGTATTTTGATAATAGTATTTCAATGTAATTTTTTTCATCGTAATCCCATGCATTTTATTTTATGCATTTAAAAATCTTTATTTCAAGGAGTCCACAAGCTTTATTCAATGACAAAGGGGATCCATGACACAAAAAAGGTTAAGCATTGCTGATAAGATTAAGGAAGAAAAAGCAAAAAAAAAAAGTTATGGAGTTTTTCCTTTTCTTCGACTTCACAAGATCATAGATTTGCAACAAAATGAAAACCTACAGTTAATCTAGGCCAAACTCATTATTTAACAGAGGAGGAAACAGATTGAAAGAGGTGACATAAAAAGAGAGAATCACACAGGTAGACAATGGCAGCATTTATGGGACTTCTAGGTTTCGTAGATCTTTTTTTTCACAGTGCCATATTGCTTCCATTACATATATTTGCTTGTGTATGCAAATTTGTTACAAGGAAGAACTTTTACTTGGATAATGAGTAATGAAAGATTTGAAAGAAAGGGAATATATAAAACATTTAAAATACCTACAGAAAAGCAGAAATATAGTAATTCTGTTATTACCTTATTAAACTAAATATCTTTTTCCTTTAAAAATGATCAAAGCACAAAGTTTCTTCTTTTCATAGTTCCATAAAATTATTTTTCCTGTAAATATTTGTATCTTGAAATGTTTATGTGTCCTTATTTGTTAAGTTTGCAATAAAAAAGAGTATCAAAAAATTTAAAAAACAATTTACTATTGCACTGAATTTTAGCACTGACAATTGTCATGAAACAAACATCCCCCAGAGAAGATAATTGGTTATAGTGGAAAAAAAAAACAATGGTTCTAGAAATTGTTCTGGCCCCCAACATTTAGGAGATTCCTAACACTGGGTGAGTCACTTAACTTTTGTCTGCCTCAGTTTCCTCAACTGTAAAATAGAGATAATAACAGCATGTATTTCTCAAATTCTTGTGAAGATCAAATGAGGTAATATTTGTAACATCCATATCACAGTTCCTGAAAAATAATAGACATTTAATAAAGTAAATTTTCATTCCCCTTCTCCTCCTACCCCCTATTATCATTTGTCCCATTCTCTTTCAGTTTCCAAATTTTCTTAAACTATGTAAATTTAATAAGTTTTCTTAGAGCTTGGTCTTGAAGATTTAACCCTATCTTTTATTGTCATGGGTCAAGTTTAGTACACATAAAAAAAATCTAATATGATTTTCCAGGCAATTTGAAGAAGATCTTTTTTACTCTAGTACCACTAAGATATTCATTTCCTATACATCAAAAAGAAAGTATATGGTGAGGTTTTGAAATCACCCATGATGCTGCCTGTGTGAGTGTCTCTGAAACAGCTGGTAAGAAAGCAAGAATGGATTAGATTTGAGTTTCCTATGCTGTGGTAATAACAGCTTATTCTTATTTTCTGGAATTTTTTTTCTCCTATTTTTCCTTTTCTTGTTTTTCTTTTTCTCTACCTACATAACCAAGTAGGGCACCTTTGACTAAGGATAGTCAGTGGGTAGGCTAGATGAGATCATAAATAGTGTTGTGGAAAGTTCTGGATAGCCCTGGGGAGGAGCCCATTTGGATCTCTCATTTATAAAGTTTCCATTCTACAAAAGTGACCATCCTCTGTTATGGGTCAGGTAATAATACATCACAAACATGACCTTAGGGAGCAAAATAGCTTGAAGCTGCTAGCCAATAAGTGAGATATGTTATTACCTTACTGCTTGCAGTGTTAAAAGTAAACAGTTTTCACAAGGCCAAAGTAACATGACAGACCCCAAAAGCATATTTGGAATTGGTGTAAACATTCAATTGAAGACTCACTTGGCAGTAAATGGCCCTTGGGAAATTTGGGATTCTCTATGATACCATGTGGCCATATAGATACAGATGTTTTGAATTTATTCTAGTCTCATATTAAATAATATATTTTCTTCTATTAAGATAATTGTAGTATTTGACCTTCTATAAGTAAATCAGGCCTTAATGAGGAAAAAAAAGGAAAGAAAGCATAGTGCTAATTATGAGTTCAAAACTGACTTCAGACACTTACTATCTATGTGACCCTTGGCAAGTCATTTATCCATGTTTGCTTCAGTTTCCTCATTTGTAAAATGACCTAGAGAAGGACATGGCAGACCATTCCAGTTTCTTTGCTAATAAAACTCCAGAATGGGTGATGAAAAGTAGGACATGACTGAAACAACTGTACAACAACAATCTTTGATAAAATCTCATACCTTTTTATGTTAAGTTAGCCTTTGCATGCCTTTGCATGTCTTGCAAATTACCAGTGATAGAGGTAGTAGTAGATGAATTATTATCTACACTGGACAAATGAGGAAACTGAGGTTTAAAGAGAAGTGATTGCCTAAGTTTATATAGCTATTAAGTATCAGGCTCAGGGCTCACTCAACTCTTCAGGGATACCCTATTAAAACATAAAAATATATGGGAGACTCAATAACTAAAGTCTTTTTTTTTTTACCCAAGTTCCTAGCTATCCATTTATATATTATTGAGGATTATCAGAAATAAAAAAAAAAACAGAAGAAATAAAAAAAGAAAAGAGCAGGAAGAAAGATGGCACCTTAAGGAATGGAAGGGGCATTCTTTAAAAGAGAGATGGGAGGGCAACAAGAACATTCACTCATTGTGTGTGTTTGCCTCAGGCCAACCCTGCTTTCAAGTTCTTAACAAGATTTTCTGTCAATGTCCAAATTTCTGGCCCTTATTTTCTAACATATTTGCTTTGTGCCAATGGTTTTTTGACAGGAGAAAGAGAAAGTCCACTGGAATGAAAAAAAAAAGTAAGAGATACTTTGAATGAAGCCTCTATATTTTCTCTTTTGGTTTATTTGCTATTTTATGGTTTCATCCTTGCAAATTGTTTTATGTTTTTTGTAAGGCAATTTTGATCTCTGTGCCCCTCAAAAAAGATATTATAAATGACAAAAATGACCATTAAATTCAAGCTTCCATGGTAATGGCATAATACAGTATGTAGAGAGTCTAGAAAATCAAATATTCAGTGGTCTGTTATTCAGACCTGCCAAATCTTATGCCATTTAGAAGAAACAGAAAAAAAAGAAGTTGTTTTTTGCCCTTGTTTTCTTGTAAGAGTCTTCCATCCTAGAAGAAATGCATAATTTTTATTCTTTTTGATACTACTTGTTACTCTACATATATTTCTTGTATATGACAGAATTTTCCAATGCAACAAGCTTCAGCATGTAACAGCAGAGTCAAGCTTCTAATTATCTCTTCCCTGAAGAGATTCTCAATATTTTTTAACACAATTGATAGTAGCATGTCATCATGAGAATATTCAATAAATGTATATTGACTACTGTTTATAGACACACAGACTCAGTATTAATATTTGGTGCTTGCAATAACAATAGTGAAATGTTATATTGTATAAAATATAAAGCAAAAGTGGTCATCAAATATCCCTGTAAAAGAAGCACCTGAAATATTTGTATTATATAAACTTGGTGTTTTTGATATCTTCGAATAGAGGAGATGCTTTATTGTATCCTAATTTATAAAATGTTTCTTATTTATACCCAAGAGAAGCCATCAAAGGAAAAATATGGGTGAATTTTCTATGCTTTTAGGGGTGACAGAAACTATTTCCTAAATAACTCATCTGGCTGCTTCAAAGTAAGCCATTTAAGATTATTACCAAACTTTCTAAATTTAACACATATTTGTTAAGTACCTATGGTGTGCATATCATGGGGGAAGAGTATGTGGATGTTGAAATTAATATTCAATATCTCCAAAGCATAATATTTATAGAGATTTGTTAATATTTAACTAGAGAGCTAGAAAACACAGGGAACATTCTCCACTCACCTCACGTGGAAGAGAAAGCTAAGCTAAGGCAACAATGATGGGTCACCACTCAGTTCACATGGAAGAGAGAGCTAGAAGGGCATTACCCAAAACTTATATGCAATCATGCAAAAGATACTTGTAAACAGAAAGGAAAAGGAATTGTGGGTAATACAGAAAGGAATTTTGGGCAATGCAGTTACAGGGGTTAAAGACTTTCCAACTATACAAACATAAGATTTGGAGAAGTCATGTGCCTGCCTTCATGGAGCTTTTAATTTAGTAAAGGAAGAAAACATATACCTACATTTTAATATATCAAATTTCAGTTCTTCCACAACACTTTAGGTGATGTAGCCAACTATAAAATAAGTCTCTCTGAACTTAGATAGGTTGATATGCAGGTCCAAATTTCTTCACATTTGTAAGACCATCCAAAAGTTGCATTCAACTGGTTTTCTCTTAGTTAACACCTAGTCATATCAAAATCATAAGGAAGCATGGTAGAAAACCTATGAGAATGTTCGGGACAAAAATTTTATTGCCTTGCAGGCATCTTGCAAATAAGCCTCTTGCAATGTAACTGGGTTCATCTTTAGACAGCAGACATATCAGAAATCACATGACTCCATGTATGTATTCATAAGTACAGCAAATTAGTGGAAGGCAAGTCACATGGTGCATGATGAGGGAGAAAAAGACATTCCTGATTTATTATAAAGTCATTTCTGATTGATGATATCAAGAAAGGCTTCATAAAAGAGATGACAATTGAATTGGTTGTTAAAAGATGAGTAAAATGTACCAGCAAGAGGTATGGAGAGAATTTGAACACAGAAAATAATGGGAGGAAAGTTATGGAGATAGCAAATTATTTCACATTATTTTGGGCAGCAAATTGTCTTCTCTTACTAGATCAGCATACCTAGAGGGGAATAGTGTGCCAGGGAGAAAAAGCTACTGATACCAGATTGTAGGAGGCCTTGAATGCCAATGGAAATTAAATCTCATTCACTAGGCAATCACAAATCACTATAGTGTGTTTTTTTTTTTTAACAGATGAAAGGAGATCTATTGAGAAAGAAGAATAGTTCAATAGAACAGTTGATGAACTATAAGAAGTAACAGGAATTGCAAGTGCTTCTATAAAGAAGTTACTATAATAGTACAGAATGTGTAGTGCGGGGCTATTTTTAGAGTGATAGCAGTTGGAAGAAAGGGAAAAGGATGGCTATTAGAACTATTACCGAAATGGAATGAAAGTGTCTTGATTCTTAACAAGATGAGAGAGACAGAGAGACAGAGACAGAGAGAGAGACACACACATAGATGAAAGAATTAAAATCAGCACCCAAATCCTCAAGATGGGAGACTAAGGGATATTCAGAAAGAAGAAAGTTTAAGGAAGGAAAATAAAAGAAAGAGAAAATATATTCTCATCCTTCTTTTCTCCCTCCTCCCCTCCCCTGCCAACTTCATAGGATGCTGGGTCTCTAGGTAATGAATGTGATTGAGTGATGATAGGCTGATTACCCTGATGGTGTGGTTGTTTCAGGGCACTAATGAATCCTTAGCCATTTTTACCATCCTAGGTCAGTGTTGCTGGAGAGGACAAGAAAGACCCATAAAGATGACATGTTTGCTTGCCTGTTCCCTGATGGGGCTTCAATGTATTACCTGGATCTAATTATCTCATCTCCAGCTGACAGAGAGGGTTCCATAGAACCCTTTCCATCACTGGGAGTCTCAGCCGAGGTTCCAGTGGGCTGTCTAATAGCTTGATATATTTTTGGATCTCCTGCTCATTGGATGAACAAGCTGAAGCAAATCATATATTGACCTCAAAGCATTTATAAACTGTAGAACATTATATTCTCATCAGAGCCATAGGGGCAGTAAACTATAGTTTCTCTGCTGTGAAACATGGTTTTGGTTATGCACTGTGTTACTAGGGCCGTACCTAAACAATAATACATCATTTGTGGCACATGTCGCCTTCTTTATTGAAAGGCAAAACAAAGAGTTGAGGACAAAAATCATTACTTCTTTAGCAATTTTTCACAAAATGCTTTTCTTTTGTACTTGACACACAGATGGGACATTGTACTGCAGTGGAGATGATGTATGGTACTATGACAAACTTCATTTCCGTTAGAAACCAAGAATCAGAAGGGTGCACACATTTGGGAAAGTTGTGTTACTTTAAAAAAATAAGGATAAAATAAGCTTTTAAAAAATGGCTCAAAAACTCCTGTGGGACCTTCAGAGAAAATGTTTGTCTGCTTTAATTGACTTGTCACATATTAATCAAAATGCTTAAATGAAAATATTGGAAACAATTAACTGGCTTCACGTAGGGGCTTTTGTATCACTTTGGCAATGATAATCCATGATAGAATGAGGAATTAATATGAGCTGAGGCAAAGAAATAGGAGCAAGAGATACTAAGGGAAATAAGAAAGATCCAGATTTATTCTCTCCTGTAGGGTCAAAAAAGTCCTAGTTGCATGTTCTCCTGAGTATGAAAGATAGACAAGTTACTATTAGCCTTTCCCTTCTTTTTCTTTCTTCTCTTTCTCTCAACTTCTTCCCATTATTAATGATAACAACTGTGAACCCCTTCATATAACATATACTATTTTTAATAGAGAATTTCTAGTCTTTAAGCCAAAGGCATAAATAACATTTTACATGTGTTAGAAGTTCCCTGTCAAAATGAACGCATATTGTCTGAAGAAGTTAATAATTAAGCAATTGTTATCATTAATGGCTAGAAGAAGGTTGAAGAAAGAAAAAGAAGGAAGGGACTAAGAATAACTTGTCTCTTTTCAACATCCAGGAGAGCACATATCTAGGGCTTTTTGATCCCACAGGAGATAATGGATCTGGATCTTCCTTATTTCTTTGGGTCTTTTGTATGTATGTATGTATATGTATGTATGTATATGTTTACATGTACCTATATGTAAACATGTATATGCACACATGTGTATATCAATTTATAAATGTGTATATCTTATATGTCCTATCGGTCTATCTTATTTTTTCTACCACCACCAACCCATTGACACCCAACTAAGAAATTCTGAGATGCTGCAATAACCTCCAAATAGATCCTTCCAATTCACCTCTATCTTTGCCTCCAAACCATTTTTCATCCTGAAGAGAGATCTACCTTCCTTATACATAGATCTAGTCACTTAGCTTCTATTCAGACCTTTCAGTGGTTCCCTTTTACCAAATGAGAAAATTTAAATCTCCTTTCCCTACAATTTAAAGGCATTGATCTCACAGAATCTAATCTCCCCAATTATTTCCTCCTACTTTTGTATATTTCTAGTCAAATTGGACAACTTACCATGTCTTAGGCTAGTCTACTCTACACTTTCTAATTCTACATGATACCATGGAATATATGAAAAAGCGTTTAGAGATCATTTCATTCAATTTCCTTATTTTATTGATGAGGAAACAAAACCAGGGCAGTTAAATGATATTTTGAAGGTCAGACATTAATAGTCACATCATTCTAATAGTCCAGTTCTTCTGATTTTAAGTGCAATAATCTTTGTTTAATTAAGCCTTCACTTAAGTTGCTTCTGATGACCGGGATGACTACTGTCCTTGTTTACCTTTATCTTTAGAATATATATTTTATCATATCTTGAATCCTATTCCAACACTCACCCCACCTTCTGACCTTCTTAAGGTTTTGTTCACTCATCAAATATTATAGTAACCATAATCACATGCATTTATATCTCACTTCAATAACAGTAAAACACTTTATGCATATTTTCTTATTTGATTCTCACAGAAACCATGAGAGGTAGTTGTTATTATTTTCTTCATGTTACAGATGAGGAGATTAAGTCAGACAAGTTAAATGACCTATCCAGGAGGACAGAGCTAGTAAGTGTATGAAACTGGACTTGAATTCAGTCTTTCTGATCCCAAGCTCAGAGTTGTGTCAACTGTGCTGACTAACAGGTTTCTATTTAAATACAAAGGTCCATGAGTGGAATTGCTTTATAAAGTCTATTTTTAAATCTCCTTCCACTATTAGCACTTAATAAATTTCTGATAAAATCAATTAAATAATTATATGACTAGATCCTAGACACACCAAATGTACTAATTGGCATTATTACAAAATTACTAAACAGATATAAAAAATGAATGATTAATATAGTTATCTCCAATTTGATTAGTTGGAATTTTAATTTTTCACAGAGATTGTCTTACTTGGTCTGGGACTTTTGTCTTCAATTGATCTCTATTAAAACTGGTTTCAGACATTTTTCTAATAAATTCTAGTGAACCTATTATAATTGAAATGTTATAATTCATATAATTTTTAAATTATTACTTAGGCTTCATGCTATGGTGGTTGGTGTCGCTTCTTTCTACTGATGCATTCAAAAGTGTTGTTTGAAAGAAGTACTATATGTAACTTTTATGCAAGCTCATAATTACTTTGGGGACACGTCCCTTTAGGAATATGGAATCTCTTCTCAAAGTCTCATTCTTCCCCTTCACTTTGCTCTCCACAAATTAGTTTCTGGTTTGTTCCCCAAGAATTTCAGTATCTCTCCTGGCTGAATTTAAGACACAGTCTTGGCTTCTAGCTTAGTTTTTCATAATATAGCTAAGTAAATCATGGGTATAGGGTTTTTTCATATGGAAGAAAGGGGCAAGTTGTTGATTGTGATGACATTGAATATAATTCCTAATCTCATTTTCATGACCAGATTGGATCACAGACATTATAAATTATCTTGTCATCATAGAGTGACATAGTCTACACTTGCTACTAATAATTTTGGTCTGATCAATTAATTCACTTTTTGATTTTATAATAATGAACTACACTCAGTCATAGTGCTGGTAATGATAGTGTTACTATGTAGATGAACAATGCTGATACACTTGAAAGTTATCATCACAATAGTTCCAGCAATCATTGATTGTATAGTTATAGTGTTAAATGAATAAAAAAGAAAAGAGTTCATGATACCACGACACTTTACAGAAGAATCGAGGTCAGAAAATTGTGTATTATCTGTCCTAACTGAAACAGGAAATGAAAGGGAAATTATGTAGTTGGAATAGTTAAGTATGATGTGATTCATTTTTTTTACATAAGAACCAGTTTTGTGCAAGGCACTGTGTTGGGGGATAGCTACCATTAAGCACTTAAAAGAAAGTGCAGAAATTAAATAGGTGACAGACTCTACTCTCATGTACACTATAATTTGGAATGGGAATGAGATTCGTAAACAGATAAATACAATGGAACAAAATATTGTAATAACAAAGTTCTAATTCTATTTTCTATAAACTCTAAGGAGGGGATAAGAATCCATAACATTCTGATGAAGGTTGTAAGAATTATAGTGGAAGGAGGTACTATGTATTTAGTACTGTATTAATTAGAATCTTGAACCCTTAAACTACATTTCCCACAATTCCCTTTCCCTTTCCTGTGCACATGTCATTATGTGGTTGGTATATTAGTTTTGGTTTCTCATTATCACAGCTACTTTCAAATATCAATGAAATATCCTTTTGGAAAACAAATGGGAGAGAGGAGAGAAAATAGTTGGACATAAGGCATTTCTACCCATAGAAGAAATGATTGACCTACAGGTGAGAAAATATTTCTCTCAACTTAAAAAACGAAGTGGATTGGATTGGATGTTCTCTATAGACCAGTGATTCCCAAAGTGGGCACTACCAACCCCTGGTGGGTGCTGCAGCGATCCAGGGAGGCAGTGATGGCCACAGGTGCATTTGGGCTAAATAATATTTTTCCTGGAAAGGGGACTGTAGGCCAAAAGAGTTTGGGAACCACTGCTAGACCTTTCCACCCTTTACTTGTACAACCTCTTGCCAAATCTACATTTTGAAGTTGGCTAATCACAGAAGTTCATAGATCATCTTATTTTGATAAGATAGCCAAATAAACCAATACTCATCTGGTTATCTTAGGTAAGAATCAAATTAGTACAATGATACCCATTTTAAATAATATCAGGGTTACTCCTTATTAAGTAAATCATAGTATATTTACCTTAGAGCTACAAGGGGTCTTTTATTGATCAGTAAACTGAGGTTCATAGAATAATGTGCCCCTAGGTCACACAAAGCAGAAGCAAGATTCCAACTCTCCTTCAATGCCTCCAAGCACCTCTCCTCTTTCCCACCCAAACTTCCAGTAGTCAATCTGAGTCTAGTCTTATTGCAAATTTATGAGTTCCATTCTATTAGGTCTGAGTATAAAAATTAACAATGATTTGATAAGCTGCAGCTTTTGTTACCTGGTCTAATCTTCAAATGTCTTTCAATCCTAAAAAGGATTGAAAAGGCTTCATTCCTTTTCTAATAGCTATGGCAGTCGGCAGAGAATCTCAGAATCTGAGAATTGAAAAGGATTTCAGAGATTATCCAGTCTAGGAATCCCTAAAGAGGATTCATTCCTAGAATTTTCCTGATCTGTCATCACATACCTTCGGGTTGAAGAACCCCATACTCTGGAAGATTACTCTTGCCTGACTAAGCCCAATCCATTTTGGAATAGTAGTTCATTATTGTTCATATCCAAATTTTGTGACCTCCAGTTGATTTTTGTTATTGTTGTTTTTGGCAAAGGTACTGAAGTGGTTTGCTATTTTCTTCACCAGCTCCCTTTAAAGATAAAGAAAATAAGGAAAATAGGCTCATGCAACTGATAAGTGTTTGAGACCAAATTTGAACACAGAATTTTGAGCCTTCCTAACTTCTGGTGAACACTCTATCCACTATGCCACATAGCTAGCTACCTGTAGTTTGTGCTTGCCGAGAGCCCAAGCTCTCTTTCCTTTTTCTGCCCACTAGTCAGGAAAACTGCATATTTTCCTTGCCAACAGTCCCTGAGAAAATGCAAAATCATAGTGAGTCTGAACTTCACAGTTCTCTAATAAATGTATAAATATGAAAAGATTTTATATATGCATACATGCTTATATATGGTGACTTTTCTGACATATATGTACATATATGCAAACGTATTTTTAGAGAGATGATGGATAGATAGATGAATAGATGGTAGAAATATAGATGATAGATAGATAGATAGATAGATAGATAGATAGATAGATAGATAGATAGATAGATGAGAAAAGAATAGTCACTTTCAACTGCTTTGGATGAAGTCTGTAACTTTTTAGTTACTAGCTCAGATATGACTGGAACAGCTATGATTTTTTTTCCATTTTTATTTTTATTCCTACAGGAGGAAAAAAAAAGAAAAAAATAACAATCCCTTCCAGGTAACAGCAAGAGCACCAAAAAAAAAAAAAAAACAAAACCAAAAAAAAAACAACAAAAAAGCACCCCATCTGTCTCTGTGCCTCAAAATAAATTCCAGAGTAAAAGACAAAAAATTTCTAATATAACATTCCTATGAATTAAAATGGTATCAAGCCAGCAGAAAAATCTCTGTATCCCAAATGTTGCAAGGCAGACATGCAATTTTTAGGCCCTGAAAAAAACAACAGAAATAGTCAATAAAGACCTCATACAAATGGGGAAGTACTGCCAGAATAGTGAAAGTCTAAAGCTCTCACCTTGAGTCTTTGCAGACCATCAGAGGTTACAGGATTGGGGCTGTTGGTGACATTAGGCTGCCAGAGGGAAAAGCATACAGAGAAAAAGAAATCTTTTATTTCTCCCTCAAAGTTAAGCATGGGGAGTAGAAAGGGAAAGGAAAATTCCTGAGGTAGAAAAATATAAACATGAAACATGGAATCTATAAAATTGAAAGAGAATATGAAATCTTTGCAACATAATAAAGAGTTAGAGCAATATATGACCTTGGAGATCATCTGATCTTCCTCATTTACAGTGAGGGTAACTGAGGCTCAGAGAGGGGGAGAGATTTGAACAAGTCATAGATGTCATCAAGTTCCAATCTTTGAAGGATAAAAAAATGCTGTATATATAATCTGAATCTTTGGCTTTGGAATGAAGGCATCTAGTGTCATCTACTCATCTAAGCTTACAACTCTTTACTTGCCTCCAAAATAAACACAAACAAAAATATTACTTTTTTTGCTCATTCAGACATGAATGTCTTTAGTAATAGAATGGTCAAAGGAGTCAAATGTATCCTTAACAACATTGTAAAAATATTATGCAAGATCACAAGGACTAAGTTATTCCTTTTTATGTATCTTTTTTATGTTTGTCCCAGCTCAGCTGACAACATTGATGTACTTTAGGACTCCATTCTAAACTGTGATCCAGTATAAGGTAAAGAAAAAGATCCTCAGTTCATTGCTAGAGAAAGGATGCTACATTGCTAGAATATATTCAGGGATAAGGCAAAAAAGCATGAATTTGAGTTGACTTTTGACTACAACAACAAAAGTTATGTCTATAAAATTAATGGAAATATTGGTGGTTGTGTCCATAAGACTCACTGTTTTTTGGTTTTTTTTCAAATATAAGAAATTTCTTCTTTGCCTTTTAAATGTGCAAAACCTTTTTTGTCCTATTCTGAGCCTGATCAGTGAAGAGTGCTGGTTCAGTTAAGATGAAATGTATGCTTATTGTTCTTTTATACATCAGTTAATAAAAAATTAAACTCATTAGGAATATAGCATTTAGAATGGAGTGAATGACATTTTTTTCATGTCACACTCAAAACCACATTTCTTTTAATCAGCATCTGCTCTGTGTTAAGCTGCCTATAAAATCTGGTGCACTGTTGACAATGGAAGATGAAAACAAACAAACAGGAAAACTACAAAAGACATGGTATTAACATCAAAGTAAAATAACCCTGTTCTCTTTTCTTGGCATTTGAAAAACGTCTTTATTTTGACCCCAAACAATTGGATTTTCTTTCCACCAATCTTGATTTTAGAGTGCTGGATTAAGAAGAATTGCATGTGAGCTGAAACATGAGAGTAAGGAAACAAGAGAATGAGCAACAGCACAGTTTGAACAAATTAAGACATTTGCAATTGTAAAATCTCTTGCATTGTTTGGGACAGTCAGAAAATAGCACCACATTTGTCAGTGGATTAAACTCATGCTTTTCAGATGTGTACACAGGTGTGGTATATAGGGCAAACTGGTCCCAAATGGAGTCCTATGATCTAGAAAATATAGTCATTCAAAGATTTAGGGCTCTGAGAAATAGAAACCAGCTCTTTTAGAATACTTACTTAAACTACAGCCTGGAAGCTCCATTCATTTTTTAATGAGCTGAATGATCTAGATTGCCTTTGACACTCTACAGAAACTGTAAGCATGGGCTCCAGTAATAGGAGATTTTGGAGAAGCTGTGTGGGACAACTCTGGTTGGTCCTGGATATGGGGAGTCTGTCAGCAACTATGAAAATGATCAATACTGCAGGCATCATTGTCCCAGAGGGGGCAATTTGCTATATTTTGGCCAAGTGCATTATTTACCAGAGGGTTTTTATACTCTCCCTAAACCAATTGATTGATTGGTAATCTATGATATGTTACTAAGATGAATAAATCACTAAGGGAAGCAAAGTGGAAAGGGCCATTTTCTCCTTCCAACAACATTTCAATAACCTTTTTCTATAATGTACACCTGGACTGATGATTGTGTTTCTTAACATCAAGGCACAACAACAAAATCTATTTTTTCTAGCCATTTGACTATTAGCCTTCAATTTCAGAATGCCTCCTCAGAGCCACTATTCAGAGTTATTCTCAACTCACATTTCTCATTTCCACTAAAGGCTGAAAACATCCTGCCATTTCCATCTTTTTCAAAGTATCCTCTCTAAAACCTTGAGTCTATTTCTAGCAGGAAATTTTTGATGATTTCAAGAATTAAAATTTTCTTAATAGATATTTCTTTTATAAATATCATTTTTCAATGATCAAGCATTCAATCCCCCCTTTACACTTCTCTTATACCCTTGAAATAAGGAAGGAAGGAAGGAAGGAAGGAAGGAAGGAAGGAAGGAAGGAAGGAAGGAAGGAAGAAAAGATTGAAGGAAGGAAGCAAGGAAGGAAGGAAGGAAGGGTTAAATTGGAAAAAAAAACACAGAAGTATTAAATAGTCAGAAAAAATCACTCTTTAATTAAGGAGAGGTGTTGAGTGCTTTCCTCAAGGCCTCCATGCTCACTACAAACCCACACAGAGCCACAGAGACTCTGGCTGCTCTGGTCACTTTGCTAGATGACAACTCCAAAGAACAAAATAATTTGGGGAACTTATATACTTTTTGGGGAACTGTGGGACAGGGAAATATGATTGATTGACATTATGATAGCTACAAAGAAATGAGAGACCTCAAACTATACTGACACAATGAAACTTGGTTTTGTGTGTATATATATATATATATATATATATATATCACTTGACATTTCATCCTACACAGTTTGTTTGTCACTGTTCCCTCTATGTAAACTTCTTCTAGTTATCCTCTTGGTAATAACTATTTTTAATTTTTGCCAATTTCTTCTTTTCTTCTTGGGATACAAATTGATTGAACTTATTGGGTCCCTTAAAGAAAAGAATTTTTTCCCTTCCTCCATTCTCTTAATTACCTTATGGTGATTCTCTTGAGTCCTGTGTCTGGGCAGCAAACTCTGGCTTTTTCTTAATGAATGTTTGGAAGTCCTTGATTTTATTAAATGACCATACTTTCCCCTGCAATAATATAGTCAGTTTTGCTGGGTAGTTGATTCTTGGTTGTAGACGTATTTCTCTTACTTTCCAGAATATTGTGTTCCATGCCTTCTGGTCCTTCATTGTAGATGCAGCCAGATCCTGTGTTATCCTAACTGTGATTCCCTGATATCTGAATGACTTCTTTTTGGCAGCTTGTAATATTTTTTCCTTGGTCTGGTAGTTTTTGAATTTGGCTATAATATTCCTGGAAGTTTTAAATTGTGGTACAATCAAACTTGGGAAAGCAACCATAGCCAGAGGCTAGGGTGTAAGGGAATGGACTATTTACAATGGATACTAAAGGGTGGTCCCTGCACCTTTTAGTCCATCATCTCTCTGTTGTGACAGAGGCATTCTTCTTTATCAGTCTTCTGGAATAATGAGCAGATCATTTAATTTATCAGAATTCTTAATTCTTTGAAAATTGTTCTTTCAGAAAAATTTCTATTATATTTTTTTATTGAATCTACTTATTTCATCCTATATCAGTCATTTCCATATCTATTTAAAACCACTTTTTTCTTCATTTCTTATAGCACTATAGTATTGTTATATCATTGAACTTGCCCATTTCAGACAGAACAATAACCTTAAAGGTAGACCTAAAAAGATTATAAGTACTCTTTTGTCCTAGTAGTTTCTCCCATAGTATCAAAATCCTCTCCCAGGTAGCCCAGCCCTAGGCTGGACCCTTCCCTTTTGTATCCATTGTAAACCATCAACCTTTCCCTGTCTTGAGCTTCCCATTTACCTGTAAGGATGGTAATGCCAGTCAATCATTCTTCCCTGTCCTTAGTTCCCCCAAAGGTATAGAAGTTTCCCAAGTTCTATTGTTCTTTAGAGAAATCATCTAGCACAGTGCATTCTCCCAAGGATACCAGGGATAGGTCCCGGGAGCCCTATGGTGTAGGCCCTATGAAGCCTTTTGGCACGGGGTTCTGTGATAGGGGCTGATTACTCTATCTATCCCTTTCTTGATTAAAGACTTGGTTTTTCTGACTACTTTAGTAGTTCTGTGTTATTTCCAAGTTAGCAGTTGAGTTGTCTGATCTAGTAGCTGTGAGGTCATTGTGTGTATGTGTGTTTGTGTATTTGTGTGTAAACTTTACAGAAAAAAAAAATTAGGGGGAAAAAGTCTCATAGTCATATTTCATGAGTTGTTTTCAATGTCCTTGGCCTTTCTTATAAACCAGTTATACCTATTAATCAATCATATACGTAATTGGAAGAAACCCTCTCCATAAATTTTCTCTTATTTCTTTTAAGTCTTTATCAAGTGAGACTTGAAAAGGCTAGTTAAGGAGAGTGAGGGGTTATTTGCTGCCCTGAGCCCTTAAGAACTATAGAAATAGTTCTATAATATACATTCAACCCAGAGCGATGGCAAACTATCCATAGCAATCTCTTTGGATCTATCAGCTACTTTTTGAAATCCCTGACCTTGAGGTCTATTGACTTAGGGGGGGCCTATAAAGTCATGCTTCAGTGACTGCATTTATGTTGCTCAAGGAGAGTGAGGCTGAGGAGTTGCTCATCCACACAAAGGGATTACTCTTGTGAGGTATTTATTTGCTTTTAGGCCAATTCCTTCTTGCTCTCTTAAAGCTCCTAGTCTGAATACAAAAGTAGAGAAGTGTATTCGAAAGTTAGTATTTATTTGTGATAAGAAGAGACATTTTCCCTTGTTTCCACCTGTCATTTATGTTTATTTGCACACTTACTATATAGTATAGCTATACCAATGCACATGGAAACATGGAAACATAAAATTAATACTCAGATGTGAATTTATATTAAATTTCATAGTTACCTCTAAAGGAGGCTTAGTCTTACACATTTTAAAGATAACAATGGTCAAAATATTAATAGAAAATAAATCATGGATACTACTCACTTCTTTCATTTTGGGACTTGAAGTAAGCCAAATTAATCTTGAAAATTGTATTTCCTATTCCTCTTTCTTTATCCTTTCCCTCCCTCTTCTTCCCTCTTTCCTCATGTTCTATTCACTCTCTTCCCCCACCCCACCCCACTATGCTTTAAAAATTGGCTATTAGTATCCATGGGCCATAGGAAGTACAATTAAGCTGAGTGGAATAATATTGTTTTAAAAGTGATTACTGTCATCTATGATGTTAAATTGATGCATTATATGTAAAGTTCAATGGGGCACGCAATATTAGTTACAGATAAGGAATTGTTTATATGTTGAGAGCCATATAGAAAATTGTTCTATGTAATTCACAAATACATGTGAGAAGCCTTATATTTAATGGCCACCCAGAACAAAGCCTCTTCTTGTTTTAAACTATTCTCTCTTATTCTATTTGGAAATAAAACATGGTACATTTTAAAATTATACAAGCAAAACTGTATAATATAATTCATAGGGGATTTCTGTGATCTACCCTGCCATTGCCATTCCTGGCCTTACTCTGCAGTACAAGAAAACACAGTTATTTACCCTGGGACACAGGTGACTGAACTTATAAAAATCACTACAAGACAAGATGTATTGAGGCTTGGCATAGAATGACAAATTCTGGTGAGGTTCACCAAGAAGAGACATATTGATTCTTAAATGATTAATAAGGAGAATATAATTGTATTTCATTAAGATGGATGGGATTTCATTTAGTCTGTCTTCTCCCTTTCCACTTCAGATGCGAAAGGAAATCAAGTCATCATCAATGGCACCTCGCGTTAGCCTGCCATGGCAACAAGGTCATTGATTGAGTAAAAGAAGTTTCAGATAGACTAGCTAGTCTTAAATGGGGCTGCTGCTAGCCTAGATAATATAGCTAAGAGAGCAAACTATAGACACACACACACATACACACACACACACACACACACAAAACAAAGAGATAGAGACACAGAGACAGAGAGAGACTAAAAATTGACAGTGGAGTTTTTCTTCAGCTTCAGAATCTGTAGAATATTGGTAGGGTTGTGATTGGGGAAGAAATATTTCATATTTAAAGTTTTTCTGTGATATGTTGTGGGTTTGTGGAGGAGGGACTTGATTTGGCCTGGGGAAATGCATTTTAACCAGGATTCTTTTTTACCCCAATAAATCACAGTTAAAGATCACCTGATGATTGTATCCCCTATTTAGGGAATCAAAGTTTTGATCTGTCAAATATTCTATTTAACAGATAGCTCATTATCAACTCAATTCAAATTAGAATACAATAAAATATACTTAAAACAAAAATTGATATACCACATAAATTTATCTACTTAATGACTCAGAAAATACTTCAGGATTTCCATAATATCAGGGTTACCCAGTAAAATACAAGTTTTTTGAGACCAAGAACTTCTTTCATTTTTGTCTTTGTGTATAAAACAATTGAATTGAGCTGAATATGTGTTCATTATTTAGAATCCTAGTTAATGAGATGTCAGAAAACCCTATTTTTCTTCATATTTTTTGTTTTGATTTCATGTGAATCAAAAGTGTCCTATGATGATATTATATGCATATATACATATGTGTAGTGATACATACATATAAACATATATGGGTGCATGCATATATATAAATGATAAACATAACACAAATGTAGGGATTATTATTACTATTATTTTTAAGTTCATACTAAGATTTTATAATCTCTACAAAGCAAATTAGATAAGCAGGAATAAAGGGGATGACAGATAAATAATGGGGAATTCGAGGCATATAAATGTAAAAGAAATTCTCCTGTCCATAGTGGCACTAAGTCCAGACTGCTACCAGTCTTAGGTTCTAAGTGCTGAGCCATATTCCTATTCTCATGCATGCCTTCAGCAACATCTTATCCACAGGTAACATCAGTGGGAACACTGAAGTGCTTGTGATTACTGCTTTTGCTATATATCCAAATCACTTTAGATAAACAATTCACTCATCTGAGCCTCTAGGTTGTGAACTGAGTAAGAGGCTGCAGTAGTTCAGCATTCTAAGATCCTAGCCTTGAGGTATGGAGGGTTGGATCTTGGCAGAGATAATGGGTTCTTTAGCATTCACTGTGCCAAGGCATCCCTGCAGGTCTCTTAAGGAAGTGCTTTAGTTACTTACTAGAGTAGCAACCACACAGTCTAACTCCCAAGAGGGAGTGAACGACACCGGGTGTTTATCAAAGAGTGAAGGATGTATCTGTGTTAATGTGTCTAGGGAAACTAAGACAAAAGAATGAGTTAAAAATTAGCTATTAGTCCCGGCATGGGAAAGAAGCATTCACCTGCCAAGTGTGAGGACACTTTACATTATGGAAAGTTGGTAATGTTAGGGAGTTAATGCTATGGCTCTTGAGACTTCTTGTGGTTGGGTCAGAGTCTGCTTTTCTCAGTGTTCTGAGCCCATCTGTGTGGCAATGGGGAACCCAATAGAAACCTTTCAGATTTATTTACATTAAGAAGCACGGAGTATGCTTCCTAATAAAATAAAGAGACGTTTAAAAGGCTCAAGAGTCTGCTTAGATTTTAAATAGCTCTTATAACGTAACATTTTGATGATTTAAATATAAATGAATCAGAACATACAGATTAAATTTCCCAGGAAATATACATTGGCTTTTGTATATTTTTTATTGAATTTTCACTCCAATATTTTGAAATAGAGTCTAGGAAAAAGATGAACAAGAAAGGAAGACTAACAAAAACATGTATTCAGTTCTGAGCCTGTTGTTATGTTTCATAATATTTTCAGTAAACAAGATAAGTAAAAAAAGAGAAGCTGGTGTTTACAGCTTACGTGGTCATACATAAAGCAGCTATCAGGTCCCTTTGAATCCAGATGGGTTTGAGAGCTAACAGAACAAATGCTATGGAAAGAGAAAGGATCAAGGACATATGAAAATTTCAAACTATTTTAAAAAGAAAAATACAGGAGACCTTTTTTACATTAATGACATATCCCAGATTCCCTTTGAAAAGAGAAATCATCGACTATTTCCTTGCCTTTGTGGCAGGTAGAAGCGTACCTTTAATTTGGGGTCAAAATTAAGAACAAATGTTGAAAAATTAAAGAGCAATAACTGCTTATGCAAGTATCCTTTGAGAAATCAACAGAAGCTGAGGGAGGACAAATGCAAAGAGGGAATTGAAGAAGAAACTTTGGTTTATTGTCTGAAGAAATGTTTCCCTGCAGCCTTACTTCCAGGGTTTGTCTGGTGAACCTCAACTATTGCAATGTGCAAATATTTGAAACCACAAGTCAAGAAACTGGAAATAAACTAAGGGCCAGTCCAATCAAGTAATTCTGAGACCACTAACCAATAAATTAAATAAGTAAGATATGAGTGATAGATGTTGATATTTAACATGGATATTAAAAACCTCTGCCTTCTAACAAAGATTCTGGATTAGGGGAGGAGTGGTTCTCTTTTCCCCTGGTGATTGGAATATATGATTACATGATTGGAAAAGCTTTGTCATTCAATAAATTAACAAAAAACCAGATAGGCTAGAGACACTTAAGAAAAATATATTGATTGATTTCTTGTGTCTTTAGTTTCACAAACTAGATAGTCCAAAATTTAAGATGGAAGAACTTAGAGAAGGAATAGTGTGGTATTCACTTAATTTTATCACTGAAGTCAGATTAGCAAATAATAGAATCATAGATCTAGAGCTGAGAGGGATGTCAGAAACCATTTGGTCCAACTGTGACTTTCCAAAAAAGAAAATTTAGGTCGAGGAAGGTTTAGTGACTTGGCTGAAAGGCATTAAATGTCCAAAATGAGATTTGATCCCAGGTAGAAAACCAAAAGTCTTAGATGTTAGATGCTCATTCTCTCAAAATAGCCCATCCATAGTCCTTTATTAAAGCAGGCGCCCTCAGATCAAATGCCTTTTTGAAAGGCAAAGAAAAAAATTAACAAAAAACTAAAAAACTTCCTCAACAACCTTCCACATTCAATATAATCTATCTTTCTCATTAATTTAAATATATTTCATTTCATTATCATTCCAAACATATTGCTCCAGTGTTGAATTTGTGCTAATTAACTTATATTTTACACATTTTCCCCTCATTTTCTATAGAAAAAATTGGTGACTTTCCACCATTTGCAATTAAACTAATCTTTAAGAACAGCCAGACATTCTTAAAGAAATATTTGGAGTGATGCCTAGCTGTGATGTAGTAATGACAGAGATAAAGTTCTCCTAAAAATATTCTGGAAGGAATTTCTTTAGAGATGCCTTTTGGTAGTAACAAAGAAGAGTACTAATCATCTTTTTGTTGAGAAGTATTTGCTAGCTACATTGAATTACAGACTTTTAAATTAAAGGAAACTTTAGAGATTCTCTACTTAATCCTCATTTTGGAAATTAGGAAGACTGAGGTCCAGAAAGGCTGTTACTTGCTTAAGTCTGCCATGGTAGTAAGTTTCTGAGTCGGTGTTTGATTCCAGGTTCTCAAACTCAAAATCAAAGATGTCATGGAGTATTCTTGCCTGAAGAGGAGCAACAGAGAATCATTACTATAGGAAGCTGCAAGATAGAGGTCAGTATGGAATGGGGTCATTTGGAAAGGTTTTGTGGAGGAGGTGAGGTTTGAACCAAATCAAATTTGCTAGGACTTGAATCAAATCAAATTAACTATGGTGAATTTCAGGCACAGTTTTAAGAAATACAATAGGACTACAGTTTCAGAAAGTAAAATTTGAACATTTCTAAGCATTGGACCTTCCTGTGAAGTAGAAAGGGGAAAAAGGATCTTCACATCTTTCATTACATTTTTCATCAGCCAAATATTTTTGTGTATCTGAGAATTGAGGGCTGCTAGTGGAAAGAGGATTACTAAGTGTATGCACTAAGCACACAACCACGCCAGAACACACACACACACACACACACACACACACACTAACACACACACACACACACACACACACACACTACTCAGAAAGGCTTTTTATCATTATTATTATTATTTTTTTTGATCTAGCTTCTAGAGTCCTGCTGGTCCTGGAGCAGGGAAGATTCATCTTCCCAAGTTCAAATCTGACTATAGGCACTAGCTATGTGAACCTGGGCAAGTCATTTAACCCTGTTCCTTTAAATGTTTTCACCTGTAAAATGAGCTGGAGAAATAAATGGCAAATCACTCTAGTACTTTTGCCAAGAAAATCCCGAAAGGATCACAATGAGATGGACATGACTGAAAATGACTGAACAACAACCTAATCTATTTATCTAAATTTATTGTTCTGAGCCTTTGCCTTGTAAAGAAAGTAATCAGATCAGGATTCCTCTCAAAAGAACATCACAATTTACTAAATGGGTACCTCAAGTCTCAGAGAAATATTCCCATTTGCTAGATTTCTGCTGAGATAACTTCCACTAGATTTCCTGGATTTTCATCATCAGGTTCTAGGAAGAGGTTAGGTTATAGGATTGCTTGTATTCCTCTTTCCTCTACTTCATGATTCAATGCAATATAGCAAACACATATTAAGGCCTACCAACTTTTTAGATTTTTAAGGAGGACTTACTACAAAGCAGTAGAGGGGAAATCTTATGGCAATTGGGCAGAATACTATAGAAAATGAAAAGGAGAGTATTTTCATAAATCATAAAGGTTTTTATAGTTTAATACTGCTCTTTGGCATCAACTGTTGGACATTTAGTCTAGTGTTTAAAAGGGACTTATCTTTGCTATTAACTCAGTTTTAGTTCTCTTATGATGGATTTAATTGGCCTGGTTGACAAAACTCAAGCTACTAGAATCTGCTTCTTTGTCACTCAGTTATAGATAAAGCAATCTAGGGTTTAGGACTAGTCCCCTTTCCCTCTCTCCCCTTTCTCCCCACCTTGAGCCCATAGTTAAGTCATTCCACGGGATCACTCTCCTTAACCTATTAGGCATAGCTAAGGAAATGCTTCTGTCTCCCCATTAGAAGGTCTTTTAAGAATGGTATGATACCCTCTTTGGTACCAAAAGTTATCTTCTCACATGTCTCACATATGTTTAGACTTTTTTTTACTTTAATGCTTTTTATTCTGAATGATTTAATCGAAGTTATATCCTTTGGCCAGACATTCCAAGGCCCAAGTGAGGACGTGATGGTAAAATTATTTCTCCCATCAATATTACAGAAACTATTGATCCCAGATATTCCCATAAGGCCCATAATATAACCTTTCTGAAACTAAATTTAGTCTTTCTTTCAACTTACCACCCAAGTCACCGTGTCCCAGCTTCCCACTCACTGATCAGATTGAAGCAACAGATAAAAACTAAGGTAAATAATTATATTTAACATTTGGTATTGTTTTGAAAGACTGAAACCCAATCACTTCCCTTCTACAAACTGTCAAGTCCTTATCCTCCTTAGAGGTGGTTCTCATATAAAGACCAAAATTTTTTATTTTGCTTACTGATTTTTTAGCATAGAGTATGTAGTAATTTTAACATCTCTTTTCCCCTTCATCTGGTATTCCTCCTCTGAAATAACCAATAATCAGAAGGAATTATCATATTACTACTTTATGCCACTAAATCACTTCAGTATTTGTTATGTGCTGTGGTATTCATCTTGCTGAAACACTTTGGAGGAAAGTTAGGGACAGCATAGCATACAACTGTCTTAAAGAGCTCTTAATCTAAATAAGGAAAGAAAGATTCTCGCAGCAAGCAAAGAAGAAAAAAGAGTTGAGTGGACTTTATGAAGGATATATGTTGTCAATTTTCCTGAGTTTTTATTGCTTTTCACCTTAGGCTGAAATGTATCAGTGGATCTGAGAGAGTACTGATGGGGGCACTCTCCATCAAAGTGGATCCCTTTTCACCTTTAAGTATATTTTTTGGGACTGTATTGATCTCTTTGATAGACTCTGGATTAAAAAAAATTCTATACCTGATTCTAAACCTGGAAATCCCTAGACCTCTTTCTTATATCATTGTTCTTATAAGGAGATGTATTCAGTCTTCAAGGACAAGTATCCTAGTCACTTTATTAGTATGGAAGAAAATGGCACCCATGTTAGACAATGCATCATCTGCAGATATAGAATAGGGTGTTTAGAAAATTACTAAGTCACTGAGTGGTGATATTTAATAGGTGACCAATATAAGACAAGGAATCCAGAGATGGATTTCAGGATAGCCTCTGGCTGGACATTCTACTTCTTTACTTCAAGTGTTTTTTTTTTTTTTTTTTCTTTTCAGGGCCTTCATTTAGTCATCTGTGAAATTGGGATGATAATACTTGGCCTATCCATGCCTCAGAGGTATTCTGAAAGGATTAATTAGATTGAAACAAAGTCACTGAATGGGCAATATAAGTGGAAGGTTCAATTACTTTTTAACAACCTGTTTACTGATCCTTCAGTGTTTAGCATTTTTCTAGTTTGTGAGGTTTATTATTGATGACCACAGGCAACAAACAAAACAATGGCAGAATCAGGGCTCTTTTGGTAAGTGGACCATATTCAAGCCTTGAGTAGTATCATTACCTACTACCTTTAAGTTTCAAAGAGTTTTAAACTGGCAAACCAAACCTCCAGCTTATCTTAGCAATGGAAAGAATTCATTTAGATAAAGTGTTGTTTTCCAAGTGTCAAGAACTGACATGAGTTGAGTCTAGCTGATAAGGCATAGAAAATAGCTATTAAATTCCTATCTAACTTTGCCTTGCTCAGGAAGTCACATAAATATCTCCATTATTAGCTTAAACATTTTACTCTTTTTTTCTAATTCTTAAGAATTAAGATTTTACCCTTGGGAACTTAAGATAGCTTTGAACACTTTAATAAAGTAAAAACAATATTTTTACAAGCATTGGATATGCTAAATAAGGTCACATGTTAACTTTTGCTAATAAAGACAACTGAAAAATTAAATAGCTCCATTATTAAGAAAAGCTTAAGAGGGCAGCTGAGTGTCTCAGTGGATTGAGTGCTAGGCCTAGAGATGGGAGGTCCTAAGTTCAAATCTGGACTCAGATACTTCCTAGCTCTATGACCCTGGGCAAGTCACTTAACCCCCATTGCCTAGCCCTTACCACTCTTCTGCCTTAGAACCAATACATATTATTGACTCCAAGATGGAAGCTAAGGGTTTAAAAAAAAGAAAAATTTAAGATATTTCACAGAAATAAAGCTATATATCCTTTTATTATATCTATCATGTAAATAACCACATTTTACAAGTGGAAGACAGACATTAAATTCAGTTTTAAGTATTACATGCATTTAGATTCAAGATAACACAAGAATATAATCTAAACATAAAATAGCATATAGGACATTAAAGCCAAGTTTCTAGGCTCCCACTTGAACAATTTCTTGCAAATGTTTTTACTGAGCTTATGGTTGATTCTGGAAATAGGGGGAAAAAAGGAGAGACTTATTTTCTAAAAGTGGTGCCACTTATATTTATATTTTATGAGCTGTCATCTCTAGATTTTCTGCAATTTGGGGGCTTTCTTATTCCTTTTCCTTTTCCTCCTTCTTCTTTTTCTCCTTCCACAATACATGAAAAATAAAATTACAAAGTGAAAATGGTCCTCCATTGTTTGTGGTCACCTTTTAAAATGAGAGTAGGAGATAGAAAGGGAGGAAGAGGATATTAACAACTACCCATTTTAGATGGTCTAAAAATAGTTTAATTCTCAGAACTCTTCAGCAACAATTAAGTGAATTCACTTAATTGTACAAGTGAACCACACCTATTTTGACACTTTTACTGTGAGTGAAATCAGATAACATAAAGGAATTGGAGGAAATGTAAGGACAGCTCATAGATTCTCTTTGGAGAGAGGGATGAAGGGATTGGTTTTGTTGTAAATTCAAATGAGACAGGAAATACCACTGGTTCAGCTCACCTTGTAGTTGATCATAGTGAGTATAAATAAAAAGATCATAATGAAGATAATCGTGCTCACGCACAAAAACTTGTGAAGGATAAAGAATAGAGAAATACCATGAAAAACTTAACAAGACCCTCAAAACTAAGCCATTGTTAATATTAAAACATGATGCCTTCAAAGGCATGATGAATACAGAACAGCATAGTAAATTATATTGGAAAATATGCTTTGGCGTCTAGAAGTGAAGAAAAAAGGAAATGCTTAAAGATAAAGAAAACTGGAAGGTTCTGGATGTGGTAAACACTAAACATCATGAAAAATGAAATTTATTGTACTTTAATAAAGTATGACAATGTATTGGTTATTAATATTTATTTATTTCAAAATCACTTGCCCATGTGAAATTAGATGATTAAAATTGAGTCAATTTCAAAATCAATAACAAATTAGGAAAAATATTTATATAACTATTAACATATATAGAGAATTTTGACTATTGCAAAGAAGTTATAAAAAGAACAAAGAAATTTAAAAGTCAATTATACCTAGCATATATTTGATCCAAAGAAGATATTGATGGTTTTATTTTAACTTGAATTCTCCTATATGAATGAATAAAATAAATATATTAAGCCCATACTGTGTGCCATGTTCTATGTTAAATACTGGGGTTACAAATAGAAACAAAATTATAATCCCTGTCCATAAGGAATTTATATTATAATAGAGGGAAAATGCTCAAACAAGAAAATAGTAGGTAGGGAGCAATTGTTGTTCATCTTTCATTTTCAAAGACCAATGGTATTTTGAAAAGTATTATCTTGACTTGTGTGAATTGGATTTTAGTTAGGTAGAATTGCACAAAACCTCAAGCCTCACTTCCTCTCCAAGAATTGTGAACATCTAGCAGCAAGATAAAAATCAGAATGAGACTGGAAATCGCCTGAGATGCCATGGATGACTTTGGCATCTTCAATGTATTATCAAAGTATAAGCACTTCATATTCTTGCTTTAGTTGCCTTCATGGATACTGGAATGTATTGTTTTCATCCTCCAATTCTGCCAAGAGAAGTTTTCATATGCTTGGAGTAGACATCTCCCTAGATTACCAACTCTAACACTCTTGGTTACCCTCAACCTGGTTTAGTCCATCTGCCAAGAAGATTTTACCAAGATATGGTCACTGTGAATGTAACTGCTTCTTGGAGTCACAGGTGAGAGTTGGGTGATAGGTCAATACCAAAGGTGGGTGAGCAATTCGGAATAGGGTTTAACAAGCCCTCTCACTAGGAGTGCTGGTCCTCCCTGGAAATCCCATAAATCCCAGAGGAAACAATTATATTAGGTGAGTTGATTAAGAGGGAAGTTGGTTAATTGACACATCCTTTCAAGAAACAATGGTACTTTTCATTTTATTTTCATTTCATTTCATTTTATTTATTTGATTACCAGGTCCAGAGTAAGAGATACATACAAAGTGAATGATTAGAGGATGAAGTCCATTTCATCAGGAAAAATGTCAAAATGGCCTATCTAGTTGATTGGATAGGTAGATGAGATATGAAGCATGGTCTAGGAATCTGACCAGCTCTAGTGTGAAGGGTATATTTGCACTCAATTGATCCTCAATAAAGTTAGCTCAATAATATGATGAGTTATCAAAATAAACTTATTAACTTCTGCAGGTTTGCAAAAATTAATTCTAGAGTTCTAGTGAAGACAAAGATGATCCTGGTGAGAAGAAATAGGAAATGGCATTAGGGTAGATGGTGAGGAAGCCAGTGGGAAGCCAAAGAATCAGATGGCTTATATCAGAAAAGCACTGCAAAGAGCAAGATTTGTAATTTTTTACCACTCACTTAGATGATGGCATAGAGGGTATACTTATTGAATCTTCAGATCAAACACAAAGATGAGGACCAAAACTAACAATATCAGGCAACAAAATCATGATACAAAAGAATCTTTAAAAGTTGGAGAACCAGGGGCAGCTAGGTGGCTCAGTAGATTGAGAACCAGACCAAGATATGGGAGGTCCTGGATTCAAATATGGCCTCAGACACTTCCTACCTATGTAAGGCTGTGCAAGTTACTTAACCCCTATTGCCTAGTCCTAACCACTCTTCTGCCTTACAACCAATATACAGTATTGATTCAAAGAGGAAAGGTAAGGACTAAAAAAAAAGTTAGAATAGTAACAAAAATTTATTTATAGGACACTCAAAATGGGATACATGAGTATTTTTTGAAGTCAGCTTCAGAAATTCAAGATTTAAAAAAAAAAGGAGTTTAAGATATAGAGGTGAAGGAGAATGGCTAACTGGAAGATAATCTGAAAATAAAATCTGTTTATTTTAGTATATTTCAAGCTAACTATGACAGCAGTGTGATGAAGAAACCAAATAAAGCTAATATGATCTTAGACTATGTTAATTAAGATATAGCTTCCAGGAATAAGGAAGTGATAGTTTTTATGTACACTGTCCAAATAAGACCACATCTGGAGTATTACAGCTTAATTCACAATGTATGAAATGTGGGAAGCCAATAAGAGAAACAGATTCTCAAATAGATAAAAATCTGAGACTCCTCTTTTGACCCCTTTTGTGATCCACACCTTTTCTTGTTGAAAAGTATTGTGGCCTTAATGAAAAGCTTTAAACTCCTAGCAAACCAACAGTCAAGAGGTTAACATTCTCTCCTTTGGTCAGAAATACAACTGTTTTTGTTTCAAAAGTAGTTTCTAGACAAGTCAAGGTCAATAATGAACAAAAATAATGAACAATAATGAAAAAAAATTAGACAAAAATTCCTCCAGTGGGGGCTATTCTTCCCTGAAAAAGAATTCCCAGACTTAGCTTTTGATAATGGGCCAGCCAAAATTCAGCCTTGGCCTTGTTCCATTCTGAAGCCAATGAGACCTTTTGTATTTTGATATGACATAATCTGTATTTCTGCACAATTGCAAAGTTTTGGGGGGTGCTTTTGGGTGAAAGGGAGTTTGAATTTTTATATACAATAAACTTGTGACTCAATGGCACTTCAGAGAAGCAGCTATGAGTTAACAGTCAAGATCGTCTCCCTTGTCCCATTATTTTTTTTTATCAACTAAGCAGTCCTTATAAGATTATGTGGAGATGATAGATAGATCTCGACAATGAAATATATTGATAAGGCAGAAAGTGTCCCCCAAAGTGGGATCCAGTACAGCAAACATCCTTTATCCTATACTATTTTAAGAATGGTTGAAAGAATTGGACAAATTTAGCCTGTTATCATGGAAGAGAATACTCAGGAAAACATGAAACCAAGAATTTAAAGGTCTGTCAAGTGTAAGATGCGTTAAACTTGTTCTTTTTGGCTTTATATGGGATAAACAAGAACAATAGGAAGATGTCTCAATGAAACAAATTAGACTTAATTTTACCAAAAAAAAAAAAAAAAAGAAAAGAAAAGAAAAGATCTAAGAATTAAGAGTTATTCCAGAAGTGGAATAGGCTACTTCAGGAGGGAGTAGTGTCCCACTCCGTGGAGATCTTCAAGCAGATGATGCTTAAGACTACTTATCAGTTACATATTATGGTAGAGATCTCTTTCAAGTACTGCTTGGAGCAAAAGAATTCTAAGGTACTTTGCCTTTCTGAAATCTAGTGATTTGATACTATGGTTAGCTAAGCTGAGAGGTATCATAGTTTAGGTGGATGCCAGTTAAGAGTACAAACTCATTTTCAAAACATCATGGTGTGGAATTACTTATAAAATAATAATAAAGTAGTTGAGGGGAAATCTTGGCCAACACTCCTTTTAGCCATATTTTTATTAACTTTTTAAAAATGAAACAGAAATTAAAAAAATAAATTCATGAAATAGGAGAGAACCCCAGATCAGTTTTATAGTAAAATAAGCTTAAATGATAGTGGAACCACTGCCAGCTCAATATACTATGGGAAAAGGACAATGTAGATGAAGTAAGAAAAGTAGCCAAAATCATGTGTTCAAATGATGACTTCACTGGACTTATTTCTAATTTCTAGGAGAACAAAAAACAAGAGATATTGTGAATTCAGAATTGCACAGCTAGTTAGTATGGAGCTGGAAATTGTCCACAGAAAACAGGGCTCCAGGCCTTTGCCTTAACCACTGAATCATCCATGCTTCTACTGTCAATTATGAAGAAAACCATAACGTAGTTTGTTTTCCAAGGTTCTGTTCCTTGAGAGTAAATGCATCTTTTAATCCTGCTCTGGATTTCCCTTCCCTTCCCTTCCCACACACGCTTTCCCCTTTAGTCAATAATTCTTTTTATTGGTTACAGTGAGAATGCACTACTTCGGGCTTTTCCACAGCTGAGCACAGCTGCTAATGTTGGCTATTGATTCCACATGTTAGCTCAAAAGTGTATAATAATCTGCTTTAATAGTTGCCTTTGGCTTTTCCTCTCTCTACTCTGAGCAATGCCCTCTGCCCCTGGCCTGGCATGCCAATAACCAGAAACGGATTCTAATTATATCAAACCATTCTCTGCCAAAATGTCCAAATAGCCATCACATGTTCAAATAACTAACTACAGCTTTAGTATATGGATTTGTATGCCACTCTATGGAAAACAGTTCAAATTATCTACTATGAATATGTTGGCAGGAAGAGAATGTTGTGGGTATGATAGAAGGCTCAGTTACCTCTAACCCGCAAGAGAATTTCCTTGTAGCACAGCTGTATTGCAATTTAAGTCCTCCTACTTCCTAGCTCTCCTCAATTGCTCCCTCTTTTTCTCCTACTCTTCTTCATTCCCATTTCTTTCAAATGCTTATAGCTCTGAGGAATCTCCAGATTGAAATAGTATTCAAAGGGGAAAGGCATATAATCAGCCCTTATGAAATCAACTTGAGGAGGACCAAGTAAATCCCAACCCTAATTATATTACTGAGGTTGCAAGGGACTGCACACATTTGAAATATTCAAAAAAAGTCCAATGTTGGTGCCTTCCCATAGAGTCCCTGGGCAACAGTCATTTGGAAGCCATTCAGAAGTACACCAAATCATGTTCACAAAGATCACAGAATCCAACAACTAGAAGGGATTTCAGAGGTCACCTAAGGCAATTCATGGCTGAAAATGAATCCTTTTGCAAAATGTCTAACAAGGGTTCAACCAGTCTTTGTTTGAAGCCTTCTAGGGAAGGGGAATGCATTATCTCCAGAGGCATTCCATTCCACATTAGAGACTTCTAATTGTAGGGATGGTTTTGCTAAATCTGCCATTTTCCACCTTTCTGAGTCCTTCTTATGTCTTTTTTCAGGCTAAGTATCACCAATTCCTTCAAATAACAGTCATAATGTCTTATTTTAAGGTTCTTCACCAGTCTAGTTTCTCTCCTTTGGGTGCTATCCATCTTATTAATGTGTTTCTTAAGCCCAAAAGCATGCATATAATGTGATGTGACCATCATATCACATTATGTGGCCATTTCATTGCAGTCTAAGTTATCTTCTTTGCCTATTGTATCGTACTTTTGAAAATGAAATCTTTTCCAGATAAACTACTGTCTAACCTTGGCACCCCATGTATCAAGGTGTTTTTTGTAGCCAAATGATTTGTACCTCAATATTACAGACACTTCTTTCTACATCCAGAATATAAGCTATCACTAACTCTTGGAAGAAGAGCTTTTATAAAAGAAAAAATAATCAATCCTAAGATATAAAAGAGTCTTTTTAATTGTTTCCATTGGTTTCAGGTGACAGAACACTCATTGAGCACTTGGGCACTGCAACAAAATAGCCAGGGCTCTTCTAATTGGTCATTGATCTCTAAAAAAATATAATAGAAGGAAGGAATGCCCAGTGGAATTGTTTTCTTAGCAGGCTTAGTAGACTGACTGAATTCCACACTCAGAGAATCTGTGGCTTTCCAAAAACCCAGGCTTTAAATCTCAATGTCATCTTTGACTTCCATTCCTTCTTCAGGCCTTAACCAATCAGTCATCAAGTCCTGTCCATTTTTTCCTTTCGATTGCCTTTCAAAAATATCCCTTCCTTTCCATATGCACTGACACCACCATAGTTCTGAAACTTATTATTCCATAACTGAATTATTTCAGCAGACTTTAAAAATCTTCCATAACCCTGAAACCTTCTTATTCACTCTACCCTATATATTCATCAGATTAATCTGCCTAAGGCATAGCTTGAATTGTGTCACTGTCTTATTTAAGAACTTTTAATGATTCCTCATTGTCTATTGGATAATAACAGAATAAAAGATGTGTCCCAAATCTTATTTTAATAAATTTTAAGCTTTTTAGAAGCTTTTAAAACTGCACTAAAACTTTTGGGGTTCTTTATATAAAAGAATACATAAATATTTTACCACATAGTACACAAGGCTTTTAAAATATGACACCTATCTTCTTTTTCTGTTCTCTTTATTATTTTTTATCAATCTGTTTTTACTTACTTATTCATTTCCTCATTCATTCATTTACTTATTTATCTATTCATCTATCTATCTATCTATCTATCTATCTATCTATCTATCTATATCTCTACCACCTATCAGTCTATTTATTTTCCTCTGATTTATTTAGTTCCTCAAGCATAGAACTTCACTTTATCTTAACTTGCCTTAGCTGCCCCTAAAATATTCCTTATGTTCTCCAGTTTCCATGCCTTTGCTCTTATTGTGCATCCTTCTTCCTCTCAGATCCTTGATACTGTCATTTCCTCCCTCTTCCTCTCTTAGAATACCAGAAACTTCTTTTATTTTGTCACTTTGGGAACGCTATGTATGGATGTAGATCACAAGCTTTCTCTAAATAGACAATCTCCTGACATGCTATGGGCTGCAGTTTCATGAACTTGTCAATCTGGCTACATCTTAGTTAGGCTGATCATCAGATGGCAAAAATCTAGTGTGTCACTGGGCCCATAGCTGATGCCTCTCCCTATTGAGAATCCAAATCAAAAATTAAGTTATACAGTAATTAGCCTTCAAGAATCTATGGCCATTTTGCTACCATATAGAGAATGTTAACAAAAAGTCCTCTTCTCATCTTTTTAAAATTGGACCTATTCCTAAATATTGACTTAAATTCCAACTAAGTCTTGCCTCTTTCCCTGACTACCCCAGTCCTCAGGAATCTCTTCCTCACTGGAACTATTCTAATGCATAATGGATGTTCCATTCATTGGGTATTTTGCTTGCCTCATAGGAAAGGAGGCGGTAACATTTATTCAGTGCTCATCATGTTCTAGACCCTATAAAAATGGTTGATAAATATTATTTCATTAGCTCCTCAAAACAACTCTATGATAGATGCCATTAAGATCCCACATTTTACAGTTGAGAAAAATTGACATAGACAAAGGTTTAGTGACTTACTTGGAGTCATATGACAAATAAATGTCTCAGTCTAGATTCAAACTCAGGTCTTCCTGAGTCCAGGCCCAGGGCTTAATCCACTTAATGTAACTAGCTGTCCCTATGTTGTTATTCATTACTTTTCTGATCATATTCCCTGTCTCTTCTTTTACAGTATAGATTTCTTGATGTCAGAGACTAATTCATATTTGTATTCTCTGAAGTATTATTTGTCCTTCATTTTCTGATGAGGTAAAATGGGTGGGGTCTTGACTTGAGCATGAATTGGATTTAAGTACGTAGAGTTGTACAAAGTCATCATTCTTGTCCTCTCTGCACAAAATATACTCATTGAATATTTTTTATTGATTGATTTAAAATTTCATAATGTGTCCTCAAGGAGTCATAGTCTAATATTTAGATATCTGGAAATCAACAAGCCTTCTAGATTAAAGATACACCTCTGACACATACTATGACCTGTGGTAAGACAGAAAACCTCTCAATATTATAGATTATTCTTTAAGATTAAGTTATTAAGAAGGTTTGGGGGGCAGCTGGGTAGCTCAGTGGATTGAGAGTCAGGCCTAGAGATGGGAGGTCCTAGGTTCAAATTGACCTCAGACACTTCCCAGCTGTGTGACCCTGGGCAAGTCACTTGACCCCCATTGCCCACCCTTACCACTCTTCCACCTAAGAGCCAATACACAGAAGTTAAGGGTTAAAAAAAAAGAAGAAGGTATGACCTGCATTAGCAAAGAGAAATTCCTTTTTGGGGATTTTCCTATACCAGTGAAATCAAAGGTCAAAAAACTTTTCCTAAATCCTATCCCTATCTAACCACTAATCAACTGCATTGTCATTTTGTATGTTAAAATGAACTTGGGTGTTTCATAATTACATATATAAACAAAAAGAACTGACCACTGAGTCTGGTGAATTCACAGGTTCTTCCATAGTATAGATATTCCTTCCACCCCTTCTTGACTTTTCATTATCTTTCCTTATACTTCCTTGGTAATTTCCTGAAATCTTTTTATCTTTGTTCTTAGCACTCTCCTTATCTATAAAGAACCTCCACAGCTTTCCTGGACTTTAAGAGTATCTTATTGTCCACACAATTCTTTTGTTGTTTAAAGAAGAAATAGTGATTCTCGGAAACTATATATCCAGTACCATTACATTAAGAAAAGGAGTCTACATTTTGTTTATATTACAAGTTGGGTTGGTAAGCTATAGCTGTTCACTGAAACATCATTTCTTAAGTATTGTTGAAAGTCCTTCATTTTGGAAAAAGACCAGTGGCATCACGAGAGTGATGTCTTGACTTGCTTTGATTGGGATTTTAAATGTAGCAGGGTGGTGCAAAATTTATGGCTTCAGTCTCTCTCCAGAGACACTGAAATCTAATGGAAGGATAAAAATCAAGATGAATGGCAATGACCCCGGATGGAGTGAATGACCTTGACATCTTCAAAGTTTGACGAGGTTCTAAGCAGTCAACAGCATCTGCTTAGCCCCACTTTGTTGCCATTGCGACAAATTTTTCTCTTTCACCCTAACAGGTGAAATCTTCATATGCTTGGGGTAGACATTACCCAACTCATCCATGGGTCTGAAGCCTCAAGGTTATTTAGTGTATCTGCTGAGACAGTTTTACTGGTGTTTGGCCACTGTCAGATACCACAATTTCTTGGAATCACAGATGAGGATTGGGTGAGAATCAAACACCAAATATGGATAAGTAGCTTAGAAAAGGGCTTGACAAGTCCTCACATCAGACGACGTTTTTTTCCCCCTGAATATCTTATATACTATTATTGAAGACCTTTAGTAACTGAGGATATCATACCTCCTGAGAAAGCACATTCTACTTATACACAATTCTGTTTATTAAGACTTTCTCATTGATGGTGATATTATTGTTGTTTTCTCTACATCAACACTAAATATTGATCTTTTCAACTCTGACTCTGCTTTTAGTTGTGTTTTCAGAGTCCCAGCAGAATAATATCTTTATCCAGTATTATTTTGGAGACCTTCAATGAGGTGTTCACTACCTCTAGAGACAGACAATTTAACCTTTGTTAGCTCTAAACATTAATAAGAATTTTTATTTTTATTTTTTTGACATCAAGTTAAGTTTTCTTCTGTGCAATTTCGAACTACTGTAGAAATAAGGCATTTCTAATTCTTTTCCACCTCATGGCCCTTCCCTTCAAATACTCAAAGCCAATAATGTTAAAAGTCTTTGGCTCTTCAAATACAATATTATATTTGTATTGTACTCAGCTTTTGACATTATCATTTAGCTGAAATTGCTCTTTTCAAAATTATTGTACCTGGTAGCCTAGTCTTATTTATCTTTAGCACTTTCAATATGAAGGGCTAGTTGTTATATGTCATGAACTTAAGGATATTCCGTATCTTTGTCGCCCTCTTCTACATATTCTTCAAATGATCACTCTCCTTCACAATATATGGTATCCAGCAGTAAAACCATACTTTAGATATTGTCTGATTGGGAGTGTACTAGGACTGTCATCAACTACTTATTCTAGGAAGTTATAACTTTATTAATACAGCAGATTCCCATAAAGTTCTCTAAATGGGAATGTTGCTGTTATGAGATAGCCATGTTATAATGTTGGACAAGAATTTAGGATTTTAAATGATGGAAATATCTACAGAATCTTGAGCTTTTCATGGGAAGAATGAACCCAAGGAACACAGTAATAAACATATTTGTAATGTAAAATATTAATTGCCATCTTTATAGTTCTATCTTTGAGATATATTTGGTCTTAGAGATTCTTATCTTTTTCTCCAGTTCTCTATTTATTTTAACATGATTTTTAAAAATTCAATTCCAATTTCTCTCCCTTTTCCAACATCTCTCCTAACCTTTGGTAATGTAAGTAATATGGTATCAATTATAATGTAAAATCATATAAAATATTTCCATATTAACTATTTTGAAAGAAAAGTAAGGAAAGTGAAAACATATCGTACTTCAATTTGCAATCAGAGTTCATTACTTCTCTCTCTGGAAGTAGATAATATATTTTATCATGAATCTCATAATAGTCTCAGATCATTGTATTTGTCAATGTAGCTAAACATTTGAAATTTGATCTTTATTACAATACTTCTGTTACTACATGCAGTATTATCTTAGTTCTATTCATTTCATTTGGTATCAATTCATATAGATCATCCAGGTTTTTCTGAAATCATTCTGCTCATCATTTATTATAGCATATTAATATTCCATCATAATCACATATCATGACATATTCAGTTATTTCCAAATAGATGGATATCTTCTCAATTCATAATACTTTGTCACCACAAGAAAGCTTCAATATGCATTTTTATACACATATGTCCTTTCCCTTTTATCCTTTAGGTATACAGACCTACTCATGATATCTCTGTATCAAAGAGTAAACATAGATAGATAGCTCTTTGGGCATTGTTCTGTGAAAGAAAATTTAAACTCTTTTTGTTTATTTTAACTTAATCAATCAAGAACTTGGAATCTCCTTCCTTTTACACTCACTTAAGTCATTAACATTTAGTCCTAAAAGACCACAAGTACTGCTTGCCCTGCCACCCCACCCCCACTTCACCCCCCCACCAACCTGGGCAGTGCTAGGCAAATTGGGAGACTATGATTGGTTCCTGAGATGTGATAGACCAGCCCACAGTGAAAGGAACTAGAAAACAGAGAGACAGGAAGTGCCATGGAGAAAACTGCTTATAAAAGCCAGCTGAGGGCATTCTGATTCATTCTGTTGCCTTGGTGGCCCTTGCAGAGGGTGGACTTCTGTATTAGTGGCTCTGCATTGGATTTCTTCTTCCTTGGTGACTCTTGATGAAAGAGGGATTCTTCTGCGTATCATTTATGTGTTGGAAGAATTCTTCCTTGGATTCTGGATTGGTGGCCCAAGTAGTTCAGCTTTGGTGATTCACTTGGTTTGAAGAGACATTCACAGACTTCCACTTGGAGATTCTAACCAGGAGGCTGAGACTCTCCCACTCTTCTGGCCAGAGATTGGAACTTTGTCTTGTTGGAGGAGTGAGCTGGATTTCTTCAGAGAAGACTTAGAGTAGTAGGCTAGACAATTCCTCTATCACCTTCCTACATTTCCCACTTTACTATCTCTACCTTGCTGTAATAAAGCTATTAAAGTTAATAACAGCCTTTTGACTTAAGAGTTAATTATTATAAATGGTGACCACAACTTTTTCTTAATTCTTATATTTGTAAAACCCATTTTAATTATTACAGTTCCAAATTATTTTCCCAAAGAGCTGTACCAATTAATAATCCAACCATTAATGCATTGAAGGCCTAGTTTTTTCCATTCCCTCTCCCGTATTTGTCGTTTTCCTTTTCTTTCATGTTAATCTATCCAATATGTGTAAGGTAGTATCTCAGAGTTGTTTTAATTTGCATATTGCCAATTAATAGTGATTTAGAGCATTTTATATGCCTATAAAGAGATTCCTTCTTCCAAAAATTGCCTGTTCATATCTTTTGAACAATGATTATTTGGGGAATTGCTTTTATTTTACAAATTTGACTTAGTTCCTTGTATATCTGAGAAATGAGGCCTTTATTAGAGAAACTTATTACAAAAAATTTGGTATCAGTTCACTGTCTATGGCACCTCTTAGGAAAATGTATTTTCTCTATTTCCCTCCAATTACAAAAGCTAGTTCTCCTCTCTTTTCCATTTAATGACTAACATTATCTGGAGACCATGTCTTAATTTTAATATTGTTATTTATTAAGTAGCAAAAAAGCAGTCCAATGAGAGAAAGAGACAGAAGCATGAGTTGCTTGGCTGGCTAGCTGGGAGAGCTAGAACCTCAGGCTGCCTGGCTGGGTAGTGTTTCCAGCTGCTTGTTCAAATTAGTGAAGCAAGTCCAAGGCCTACATTTCATTGCCCCATCACTTAAGAAAATTAAGTGGTTACTCAGTTTGCCCTTAAAAACCATCATTCCTTTTTTTTTTTACATTTATTAATATTCATTTTTAACCTGTTTAAATACTTTATGCCCCTACTTTCCCCTTCACCCCCCTCTATCTCCCCACCCATGGCTGATGCATATTTCCACTGGTTGTAACATGTGTCCTTATTCAGGGCCTTGCATTGGTGTGGTAGTTTCGAGTCCACATCCCAAGTCATGTCCTCCTCAGCCCCTGCATTCAAGCAATTATTTATCTTCTATATTTCTTCTCCTGCAGTTCTTCAACTGAATGTGGGTAGCATTCTTTACCATAAATCATTTTTTAACATGATTACATGATTCATGCCCCTACTTTCCCTTTCACCCCCTACACACCCCCACCCATGGCCAACGCACATTTCCACTGGTTTATCATGTGTCATTGATCAAGATCTATTTCCAAATTGTTGATAGTTGCATTACCATGGTAGTTTCGAGTCTATATCCCCAATTATGTCCACCCCAACACATGTGTTCAAGCAGTTGTTTTTCTTATATGTTTCCTCTCCTGCAGTCCTTCCTTTGAATGTGGGTAGCGTCTTTTCCATAAATCCCTCAGAGTTGTCCTGTGTCATTGCATTGTGGCTGGTACAGAAGTCCATTACATTCGATTTTACCACAGTGTATCAGTCTCTGTGTACAATGTTCTTCTGGCTCTGCTCCTTTCACTCTGCATCAATTCCTGGACGTCTTTCCAGTTCACCTGGAACTCCTCCAGTTTATTAATCCTTTTAGCACAATAGTATTCCATCACCAGCATATACCACAATTTGTTCAGCCATTCCCCAATTGAAAGACATACCCTCCTTTTCCAGTTTTTTGCCACCACAAAAAGCACAGCTATGAATATTTTCTTACAAGTCTGTTTATCTATGATCTCTTTGGGGTACAAATCCAACAATGGTATGGCTGGATCAAAGGGCAGGCATTCTTTTATAGCCCTTTGAGCATAGTTCCAGATTGCCAGCCAGAATGGCTGGATCAGTTCACAACTCCACCAGCAATGCATTAATGTCCCAATTTTGCACATCCCCTCCAGCATTCATTACTCTCCCCTTCTTCCATTTTAGCCAATCTGTTAGGTGTGAGGTGATACCTCAGAGATGTTTTGATTTGCATTTCTCTAATTATTAGAGATTTAGAACACTTTCTCATGTGCTTATTGATATTTTGATTTCTTTACCTGAGAATTGCCTATTCATGTCTCTTGCTCATTTTCAGTTGGGGAATGGCTTGATTTTTTATACAATTGCTTTAACTCCTTGTATATTTGAATAATTAAACCCCTGTCAAAGTTTTTTGTTATAAAGATTTTTTCACAATTTGTTGTTTCCCTTCTGATTTTGACTACATTGTTTTTGTTTGTACAAAAGCTTTTTAGCTTAATATAATCAAAACCATTTAATTTGTATTTTGTAATTTTCTCTAACTCTTGCTTGGTTTTAAAATCTTTCCTTTCCCAGAGATCTGACAAGTATACTATTTTGTGTTCACTTAACTTATTTATAGTTTCCCTCTTTATATTCAGGTCATTCACCCATTCTGAATTTATCTTGGTGTAGGGTGTGAGATGTTGATCTAAACCTAATCTCTCCTGTATTGTTTTCCAAATTTCCCAGCAGTTTTTGTCAAATAGTGGATTCATGTCCCAAAAGTTGGGCTCTTTGGGTTTATCATACACTGTCTTGCTGACATCATTAACCCCAAGTCTATTCCACTGATCCTCCCTTCTGTCTCTTAGCCAGTACCATGTTGTTTTGATGACTACTGATTTATAGTATAGTTTAATATCTGGTACTGCTAGGCCCCCTTCCTTCTCATTTTTTTTTCATTATTTCCCTTGATATTCTTGATCTTTTGTTATTCCAAATGAAATTTGTTATAGTTTTTTCCAATTCAGTAAGGAAGTTTTTTGGTAGTTTGATAGGTATGGCTCTCAATAGGTAAATTAATTTGGGTAAAACGGTCATTTTTATTATGTTAGCTTGGCCCACCCATGAGCAATTAATGGCTTTCCAATTGTTTAGATCCAGTTTTATTTATTTGGAAAGTGTTTTGTAGTTGTTTTCATATAATTGCTGTGTTTTTCTGGTAGATAGATACCCAAGTATTTTATATTGTCTAGGGTGATTTTAAATGGTGTTTCTCTTTCTACCTCTTGCTGCTCTAATGTGTTGGAAATGTATAGAAATGCTGATGATTTATGTGCATTATTTTGTATCCTGCAACTTTGCTAAAGTTGTTGATTATTTCTACCAGCTTCTTACTTGATTCTCTAGGATTTTTTAAATATACCATCATATCATATGCAAAGAGTGATAGCTTAGTCTCCTCATTGCCTATTTTGATACCTTCAATTTCTTTTTCTTCTCTAATTGCACAAAAACACTCTAATAAGTGTTTCTGGTTCTATGTTGAATAATAGAGGTGATAATGGGCATCCTTGTTTTACTCCTGATCTTATTGGAAAGGCTTCTAATTTATCCCCATTGCATATGATGCTTGTTGATGGTTTTAGGTATATACTGTTTATTTTTTTTAGGAAAGATCCTTCTATTCCTATACTTTTCAGTGTTTTCAATAGGAATGGATGCTGTATTTGTCAAAGGCTTTTTCAGCAATCTATTGAGATAATCATGTGATTTTTGTTTGCTAGACAGTTGATATGGTCAATTATGTGGATGGTTTTCCTAATGTTGAACCATTCTTGCATTCCTGGTATAAATCCCACCTGATCATGGTGGATGATCTTCTTAATTACTTGCTGGAGTCTCTTTGCTAGTAATCTATTTAAGATGTTTGCATCTATGCTCATTAGGGAGATTGGTCTGTAGTTTTCTTTCTATATTTTTGATCTCCTTGGCTTTGGAATTAGTACCATATTTGTGTCATAAAAGTAATTTGGTAGGACTCCTTCTCTGCTTATCATATCAAATAATATGTATAGTATTAGGATTAGTTGCTCTTTGCATGTGTGATAGAATTCACTTGTGAATCCATCTGGCCCCGGCGATTTTTTTCTTAGGGAGTTCTTCGTTGGCTTGTTCAATTTCTTTTTCTGATATGGGATTATTTAGGTATTCTGTTTCTTCTGCTGTTAATCTAGGCAATTTATATTTTTGTAAATATTCATAACTTATCTCCTAAATTGTTATATTTATTGCAATAAAATTGGGCGAAATAGTTTTTAATGATTGCCTTAATTTCCCCTTCATTAGAGGAGAGGTCTCCCTTTTCATCTTTGATACTGTCAATTTGGTTTTCTTCTTTCCATTTTTATTAGATTGACTAGTACTTTTTCTATTTTATCTGTTTTTTCAAAATACCAGCTTCTAGTATTATTTATTAATTCAATAGTTCTTTTATTTTTGATTTTATTAATTTCTCCCTTGATTTTTAGTATTTCTAACTTAGTTTTCATTTAGGGATTTTTAATTCTCTTCAATGAAATTGTTGATTGTTTCTATGATTTCTTCTTTGACTAATTGGTTTTGGAGAATCATATTATTTAATTTCCAATTAGTTTTTGATTTTCCTGTCCAGGTGTCCTTACTAATTATTATTTTTATTGCATTATGATCTGAGAGGGTTCCATTTATTATATCTGCTCTTTCGCATTTGTTTGCAATGTTTCTATACTCTATTACATGGTCAATCTTTGTGAATGTACCATATGCAGCTGAAAAGAAGGTGTATTCCTTTTTGTCCCTATTTGTTTTTCTCCACATATCAATCAAATCTAATTTTTCTAAGACTTCATTCACCTCTCTTACCTCTTTCTTATTTATTTTTTGGTTTGATTTATCTAGATCTGAAAGAGGAATATTTAGATCTCCCACTATTATGGTTTTACTATCTATTTCCTTCTTTAGCTCTGCCATTTTCTCCTTTATGAATTTGAATGGTATGCCTCTTGGTGCATACATATTGAGCAGTGTTATTTACTTATTGTTTATGCTGCCTTTAATCAGGATTCAATGACCTTCCCTGTCTTTTTAAATCATATCTATTTTTACTTTGGCTTTGTCAGAGATCATAATAGCCACTCCTGCCTTCTTTTTCTCATTTGACGCCCAAAAGATTTTGCTCATGCCCTTACCCTTAAACTTGTATATGTCCACCTGCCTCATATGTGTTACTTTTAGACACCATATGGTAGGATTTTGGTTTCTAATCCACTCTGCTATTTTCTTCCATTTTATGAGCGAGTTCATCCCATTCACATTCAGAGTTGTAATTATCAGTTGTGTTTTCGCTGACATTTTCATATCCTCCCCTATTCCTACCCCTTCTTCTTAAACTATTTCCTTTTAAACCAGTGGTTTGCTTTAAGCAGGTATCCCTTATCCCCTCCCTTGATTAACTTCCCTTTCTACCCCCTCTCATATTTTTCCCCTCTTTTTATTTTTAAAGGCCTAATAAATTTCCTCCCCCTTCTTCTCCCCTCCTTTTTTGACCTACCCACTCCCCTGCTCCCCTTGGTTTATCCCTTCTGACTTTGTCAGTAGGGTTAGATAGAGTTTTATATCCCAATGGATAATATGGCTACTCTTCCCTCTCCGGGTTGATTACACTGAGAGTGAGGTTTAAATATTACCTCTTAGTGCTCTTTTCCTCTCCTTCTTATAATAGTATTTGTCCCCTCCCCTTACCATGCCCTCTTTGTGTATAATAGAATATCCTATTTTTCTTATTCTCTCAAGTTTCTCTTGGTGTCCCCTGCTATTCACCCCACTTTTTCCCACCCCCCCATGTCATCTTAGACCATTTAGTATTCCACTCTCTCCCTATGAATTATTCTTCTGATTACTATAATAGTGAATATAGTTCACTACGGAAAATTATACATAGCATTTCTCCATAAAGGAATACAGATAATTAGATCTTACTGAGGCCCTTAAAAAGGCAAATTTAAAAATTATGAACTTTTTTTCTTTCTCCCTGTTTCTTATTTACCTTTTCATGTTTCTCTTGATTTTTGTAGTTGGATATCAAACTTTCCATTTAGTCCTTGTCTTTTCTGTGCAAATACTTGGAATTCTTCAATTTTGTTGAATGCCCCTACTTTCCTCTGGAATTATATAGTCAATTTTGTTGATCCGTGGTTGAAGGCCCGGCTCTTTTGCCTTTCTGAATATCATATTCCAAGCCTTGCAGTCTTTTAGCATGGAGGCTACCAGATCCTGTGTGATCCTGATTGATGCTCCTTGATATTTGAATTGTCTTTTTCTGGCTTCTTATAAGATTTTTTCTTTTACTTGGAAGCTCTTGAATTTGGCTATTATATTCCTGGGGGTTGTCTTTTCAGGATCTAGTGTAGAGGGTGATCTATGGATTCTTTCAATTTCTATATTGCCTTCTTGTTGTGGAACTTCAGGGCAATTTTGCTGAATAATTTATTTTAGTATGGAATCCAAATTCCTATTAATTTCTGCTTTTTCAGGGAGACCAATGATTCTCAAATTATCTCTTCTAGACCAGTTTTCTTGGTCTGTCACTTTCTCATTGTGATATTTCATGTTTCCTTCTATTTTTTCAGCCTTTTGACTTTGTTTTACTTATTCTTGCTGTCTTGAGAGATCATTAGCTTCTAATTGCTCAATTCTGGCCTTTAGGGACTGGTTTTCCTTTTTGATCTGATCATTTCTGGTGTTCATTTTCCTTATCAGTTCATTTGATTTCTGAGCCTTACTTTCCAATCGCAAAATTCTGCCTTTTAAACTGTTATTTTCTTGCATGATTTCCTTTTGAGTTATTTCCCATTTCTCTAGCCAAATCTTTTCCAACTTTCTCTTCACCTCAGTTTTGAACTCTTCAAGAGCTTGTGACCAGTTTTCATTATTTTGGGAGGGTCCAGATGTGATTGCTTGTTTGTTTTCCTCTTCTGTTTGCTCAGTTGTCTGGATTTTCTCTGTGTAAAAGTTTTTGAGTGTTAAAGATTTCTTCTTCTTCTTGTTAATCTTTCCCTTTTGGCCTTCCTGATTCTGGGTTTCCGTTATTAGCCCAGCCCGTTCTCAGCTTTATCCTCATGCTCAGGGACTGGCTGCACTCTTTAGGCTCCTGACATCTCAGATCTGGTGGTTCTTAAGGTCAAGCCTCCTGGTGGACCCCCTTGCTAGATTCTCTGCCAGAGGTTCCTTTACAGGTCTCAGAGCACTGCTTCCACAGTTGTTTACCCGTCTGCACTGGTTCCCCACTCAGTGTTTCAGAGCCTTTGCTCATGCCTGTGTCTGCCACCACCCGTGCCTGTGCTCTGTGTCCCTTGCTTAAAGTCCATGCGCATTCTTTAGCCTTTTCAGGTCCTAAGTCTTGCTCCTCTCAGGAACAGGCCCTGGAGCTGCCTATGACTCAATGGGAGCCCCAAACTTGCTCTATTACTTTTGAGCTGGCTTTGGAGTTGTAGGTGGTGTGTGTGTGTGGGAGTTGCTCAGCCCGCGATTTAGTGAGAACTGTTTCACCCCTTTATAGCATGGAAATGCCCCAATTCCACGTACCTTCCACGCTGAGCCCTGTTTTGGCGTCCCTCCATTCGTCTGATTTTGTTTTTATGTCCCCTTGAGGAGTCCTGTATGTTTTGGTTAAGAGAGGTTAAGCGCTGCTTTTTACTCTGCAGCCATCTTATCCCGGAACCTGGCTCTTCTTTGTAAGCATCCTCTTTCAGCCCCACTGCACCAACTTGATAGGCATATGTCAGGTATGCTAGTATTCTCCTAGGCATCCCCAAGCATGTGCTAGCCCAAGTAGGCATTTTCTTAGCTTCTTCCTCCCCTTCAAGCCAGCTTTGCAGTCACACCAGGGGTGAACCAGTGATCTCCCCTCTCCGTGGTTCCCAAGCAATAAAATCCTGCTTCATTTCCTCATTCCAACTTTATTCTCCTTGGAAAGTCACTTTTCTGAGCCCCTCTGAATTGTTGGACTTTGACCTCAGTCTGGATCAGAGACAAGTTTTCTGGCAGCCAGGATTCCTTAAAACAGTGTCAAAGCACCAGAATAGTGTCTCCTAATATTATATGGAGGACTCAACCCATTAGCTCATTCGGATACAGTTCAGAGGTTTAGAAGTAAGATCCTTTGCTTTAACATCCAAAGTTATCTTGCCAAGCTAATGTTAAATTTTCACACGAGGTAGCTAGCTTCAGTGAAGCCATCCTGAAGCAAAAGCAAAATAGGTACATTCATTATAGCTGAAACCGTTACCAGTTTGGATGAGTGAGTTACCAAAAGTTATTTGAGTTTATCTCCCTGCCCCCTTTACATTTATAGACATATAATCTACAAATTAGATACAGGACCAGAATAATTAGGAATGCAAAAGTATATGAATTGTATAATCCCCCTAAAAACTTCCTATCTCCATGTTTTAGATCTATATGGCCAAGACTAATTTATTTAAATAAATTTACTTGATTAACTCTGGTTTTTAAATGATATTTTAGTCTGGGTGAATTTTAAAGTAAAACTTTAATCACCTCATTTATAGGAATCCACCCCCATCATATATTTTGTATCATTCTAAGAATAAAAGTTCCAGTTGGATGATGGGGAGAAACAAAGTAATAGTAGCTACTTATATGTTTTAGGCTTAGTCTTATGAGATGTGCCTTTAATTTAAAGGTGGCAAAAAACTCATAAGGAGGCTGTCATGCAGATATAATGATAGATCAGGCTGAGGAGAAGCTCACTTGAGGTACAGAATTATATTTTCCATTTGGCAGCTTCCCATGTTAACTATGTACTTTTATTAATGAGGTGACATTCATTTCTATCCTATAGAAGGATTATTAGATGGGCTAGGAGTGCTTTTTTAAATGTTAAAACCCTAGGATAAAAGTCTGCTCATTCTCCTCTAGGTAAGGTTCTGGGAAGTGTGGATCTATGAAGATATGATTAGGATACAGTTAAAAGAATTTGTCCTAAGGATTTTCTTCTTCATTTTTAATGGGGAATTACTCTCTGCTGAAGTTTCTATCTTCCATAGAACCAATTTCTTCTCACATTTTTTTACCTATGGCCCAAGCCTACTTTGCATGGCATTTTGCATCTCTGGATTGCTATCTTCCCTTTGCTCCATCTTTCTTCTTTGATCTTATAAAGCTTGCAGACATTTCACTATTGTTTGTCCTTTCCAGAATGTACTTTATTAATGTCCCACTTCAGATATGGGTACAAGAACATTGCAGACGAGAGTGGAACTATTGCAAGTGTCCTTGGTGCCTATGTCTAGGCATATGATAAATAATGAACAAATTGAATTTACAGTATATGTTTGAGAGGTCCTTACCCTATTTGAGTTGCTCCAGCTTCCTTAACCATGGGTTGAGTTATGGTACTCATCACTCTATACCTACATTACCAAAATAGCCTGTTGTCTAATCACTCTGTCTTCAGTTTCTCTATTTTCCTAATCTTTCCTGCATTGTTTTGGTAGATCAATATTCTGATACGGCACTATAAAATGTCAACCTAGAGTGGTGCAAAGAAAACTTGATATGAAATCACAAGAACTATGTTCAAATTGCAACTCTCACATTCTACATATGTGACTCTGACTAGGACTTAACTTAACTCTTAATTTTCTTAGTTTTAAGGAAGAGAAAATAAAATTGAATTCCTGACTTCGCTGCTTTTGGGGAGAGGGAGAATTAATTATCATCATCATCATCATCATCATCATCATCATCATCATCATCATCATCATAACATTTCACATTTACTTTGATATTTACAAAGTTTATCCCTACTACTAATTCTGTGAGGTTGATAATACAAATCTTATCATCCCCATTGTAAACATAAGGAAACTGCAGTCCAGATAGCTGATGTAATGTTCATGATTGCTCAGCTGAGATATGGTTAGATAATGTACTTTTAGCTCTTTATAAAACTAAATTAAAATACATATATTTCATTTTCTACAATATATGTAATTTGTTTTACAATGAAATAAAATACATGTACATTATGATTAGTTATATGCAGTCTTTACTAAGGTGAAGGCATCACTCAGATGCCTTTCATAATTTGAAAAAGATACTGTAAAAGCAGCAAAGTAAGTGGACAGAGACCTACTTTTGGTCAAATCATTTATAGTCCCAGTATCATATGCAATTCTCTAAGAACAAGAGCTGCAGATATGGCCCTGACTTGTATTGGAGAGAATTTCATCCCTGGGAGTTTCATAGATAAATAATTATCCCTTGGTTTATCAAAGCGACACCAACAAAAATTTGTCTGAGAAGTCCAAGAAAATTGGTACAATTCCAATTATGTGTCAGGTTATGGACTGTATGCATGTGTGTTTGCATGTGTATATGTGTGCATGAATGTGTGTTTGTGTGTGTGTGTGTGTATGTGTGTGTGTGTGTGTTTTTCTCAGGACCAGGCAAGTTATATTTGGAGGTTATGAAAAAGCATTGATATTTATATAACATTTTAAGGTTTGCAAGTGGTTTGCTCAAGTTATCGCATTCCATCATCACAACAACCCTGAGGCCAGTATTATTTTGTAAGGAGATTGGGCTCTGTTTTTATAATATATTCCAATAGCACTAACAAATCTTATGGTGAGTTCTACTCCTATCTTTGTTTTCTGTGATGCTTTTGAGTCTTACAAGAAGCCATCTATGGCCTTATTTGACTCTTGCAAATGCGTTAACATCTGTACTCTTAGATTTAATCTATGGTAAGTGTTTAGGCATATGGTGAACAATGAACAAATTGATTTCACAATACCTATTTGAGTTGCTCCAGATTCCAACCATGTGTTGAGCTATGGTACTCATTACACAATATATTGGGGTGATGAGTACCATAACTATATATATATATATGGATCACTATAATAGACTAATGTTTGATCATTCTGTTTTCAGTTTCTCTGTTTCTTCAATCTATTCTGCACTGTGATAGGCAACCAGTATTTTAGTAACATTAATTCTATCATAACATAACTTTAGAAAAAGAACAACAACAAGGATGATGATGCCTGTTATTCATAAAATCAAATACAAATACTTGCTCTAAGATTTAGGAATCCCTGGTTTTGATCCTGTACTTGTTCTTAATTGTTCTCATCTAGAAAATGAAGCTTTAAGATAAGCTGGTTTCTAAATTTCCTTTCAACTTTATACTTTTATGAATGAATTATATTATTGTAACTGAGGGTTTCCTGGCTTTTACCAATTAATGGCTCAGGAACAGCTGTCCCTACAATTGAATTGGGCTACCTTAGTAAGAGTTACATATTGTATATCTTAATTCAGAAACAATCAAAACCAAACCAAAACAAAAGAAAGAAACCCTTTCAAGGCTTGCTATAAACAGACCTTACTCACCAAAGTATCTCTAAGTCAATTTTCTGACATAGGGAAATCTCTTTATTGTTCTTTATATATATAGTACATTTTAGTTCCAAATCTTTGCACATAAGAACTTTTTTCCAAAGTTATATCCATACATTATTCATTACTCTTTGGTTAAGTATTCAACCAGTTTCCAATCTATTTAACTTTTATTAACTAGCCCATATTTCTATATTTCTATATTTTCTAGAATAATATAGTAAGATACTTTGTCAAATATTTTGTGAAAATTTGGAATATTAGATCTAAGACATTTTCCAGATCTACCAGTCAAGTAACTCTGTCAAACTGAAGTTAGCCTGGCATGGGTTAGTCTTGATGAATCCAAGGTGGTTTACAGTGATTATAATTTTCCTTTATAAATGTTTACAATTCAGCCCTTTAATAATATGTTCTAATATTTTTCATTGAATCGAATCAAACTATAAAATATACGTTAGTCCTTTTCCCTTTATTTATGAAGACAAATTTTCCTGTTTCCAATATTGTGACACATCTCATATCTTTCATGATTTTTTCAATCACAAATTATGTAGTATAATGAATAAAATTGTAGTCTTGAAGCAAGTGAGACTTAGATTCAAAATCTGCCTAGAATACCTACTAACTACGACACTTATGGACATGTCCTCTAAGAGCCCTTCCAACTCAATCTAATATTTTATCACTTCAAAATGCAAATGTGATTATGTCCTTTCATATTAGAATCAGAAAATTAATAATATATTTATATGGAAATGGAATCAACTGTAACCATTCTGAAAAACTATTATACTTGAGAGAGTACTGGATAGCAATAAAAGAATCATTAATATTTTTTAAAATATTCTTGCAATGAAAGTACCCTATTATCCCTTAAACTTTGGAAAGAAACTGCTATACTTCCATGTTCAGGATAATAAAAAAATATCTCTGGTTAATAGCATGGTCAACTGTTAAAATAAAAAAAAAACCTCTCAGAAAATTTTGAAGCAAAAGTATCATCTTTTGTGAGCTATACTGTTTAGTGTAGTGTTTTGGAAAGATCACTATACTAAGAGTCAGGATTCACAGGTTTTAGAGGAGATGAGAAAAGTGATGGCTATTAAAATTAATACAGAATACTATGGAAATAGTTCTTGATCAATGATATATGTAAAACCAGTGGAATTGCTCATTGGCTATGAAAGGGGGGTGGGAAGAAAAGAGGGAAATAAGATGATTCATATAACTATGGGAAATATTCTCAATTAATTAATTAAATAAATGAATTTTTAAAAAATACTGAATAGGAAGAAATGAGAAGCTAACAGAAGGAAGATGAGAGTGAGAAAATGACTCAAGTGAAAATCTTTTGTAGCAGCGTCCTTTTAGCAGTGACCTTGGGGACCTTTGCCTTACCCCTTTACAGTCAGCCCCAAGGTCTAAGGATTAAATGAAATTTACAGAAAGAACAAGAAGTAGCCCCGAGAAGATTGGAGATTAAGACTCATACATACAGAGCATAGGTATTATTATAGTGAAGCAGTGACCCAACTGGTTCACTTCACCATCAGTGGTCCTGACTCTCTTATCCAACCATAGAAGTATGATAGAACAAGGCAGCAATTGATTGTTCTGGGGAGAAAAGGGAAAAGAAGGGACTATTGGTTAACATAATTTTAGCAAAGACAAAAAAGAAAAATTACAGGATAGACAATTATAGGATTACAGAAATTGACAATTATAGGAATTATAAGAATGGACAAAAACCCATGAAGAGTTATGAGTAAGCATATAAAAAAAAGCTCCATCTCAGTGGACAAGTACTGCAAAACAAAATACATGAAGTCAAGTCTCCTAAGGAAGGTAAAATTAACAACAAATTTTTCAATGTTTCTTAAAATATTAGAGCAACTCAATTTCCAGGATAGTCCAGAAGATCCATCAAAGAAATAATGGAAGATATAAGAAAAAAAAGAATGAAAATGGAACATTTTTTTAAAAATGTAAATTTTTTTCCAGTAACATATTTATACATTTTCCATGCTTACATGATTCATGTTGTCTCCCTCTCCTCTTCCCTCCCCCTTTTTAGAGTTGACAAGCAATTTCACTGGGATATATAAATATAGGTTTATATATCACTCAAAAACTATTTCCATATTATACATTTTTGTAATAGAGTTATCTTTTAAAACCAAAACCCCAAATCATATACCCAAATAAACAAATGTTTTCTTCTGCCTTTCTACTCCAACAATTCTTTCTCTAGATATGGATAGCATTCTTTTTCATAAGCCCCTAAAAATTGTCCTGGATCATTATATTGCCATTATTAGGAAAGTCTATTACATTCAATCATCTCATAATGTTTCAGTTACTATGTATAATGTTTACCTGGTTCTGCTTATTTTGCTCCGCATCATTTCACATAGGTCTTTCTAGTTCTTTCTGAAATCGTCCTATTCCTCATTCCTTATATAGGCCAATAGTATTCCATCACCATCATATACTACAATTTCTTCAATCATTCCTCAATCAAGGGACATCCCCTCATTTTCCAATTTTTGCCACAACAAAAAGTGCAGCTATAAATATTTTTGTATAAATAGGTCCATCCCCATTTTTTAAACCCTTACCTTAAGTGACTTGCCCAGGGGCATACAGCTAGGAAGTGTCTAAGGCTAGATTTGAACCTAGGACCTTCAATCTCTAGGCCTGGCTTTCAATCCACTGAGCTACCCAGCTGCCCCCAGTCCCCATTTTTTTCATCTCTTTGGGATATAAACCAAATAGTTGTAATATTGGAACAAAGGACATGCATTCTTTTATAGATTTTTGGGCAAAATTCTATTCTGCCTTCCAGAAAGGTTGGATCAATTCACAATTCCACCAGCAATGCATTAGTGTACCAGTTTAACTACATCCACTCCAACATTTATTATTATCCTTTACTGTCGTATTGGTCAATCTGATAGATATAAGGTGGTACCTCTGAGTTGTTTTGATTTACGTTTCTCTAATCAGGGGGGATTTAGAACATTTTTTCAGGATTATTGATAGTTTTAATTTCTTCATCTAAAAACTGCCTATTCATATACCTTGATCATTTGTCAATTGGGGAATGACTTTATTTCTTATACATTCAATTTAGTTTTTTATATTTTAGAAATTAGATCTTTATTAGAGAAATTTGTTATAAAAATTGTTCCCATTTTTTGCTTCCCTTCTAATCTTGATTGCATTTGTTTTGTTTATACAAAACCTTTTTAATTTAATATAATCAAAATTATTCATTTTATATGTTGTAATACTCTCTATCTTTTGTTTGATATTAAATTCTTCCATGCTCCAAAGATTTGACAGGTAAACTTCTACTTTCACCTAATTTATTTAAATTATCACTCTTTATATTCATATACCTGAAAAATGGAATTTTAAAGGAAAAAATCATAATGTTTATCTAGAGATATCTAGAGAAATGCTTCATGTTGTCTGTATGAGTTGGGGTATCCCTGCTGAACTATGAATTTTTTTAAAGCAAAAAATTCAAAAGAAAATACAAGAAATGTGTAAAATAATATAAAAGGAGATGGTATTATCTAATAATAATAAGAGCAATAATTCATATAGTACTTTAAGGTTTGTAAAATACTTTACAAATATTTAATTTTATCCTAACAATAACCTTGTCAGATAGATACTATCATTACCCCCATTTTTGTGATTGAGGTGAAACTGAGGTAAATAGTGGTAAAATGACTTGCCCAGGTTCATAAGTCTCATAAGTATCAAAAGTCAGCTCTAAATTTAGGTCTTCCTGATTCTAGGTCCAGTACTCTATTGTTCCACTGAAGTTGTTACTACAAGCTTTCCAAGAATATATTTTAAAATTATGAAAAACAAAATTATGATGTGTTTAAAGAATTCATATGGTTGTTCAGTAGTATTAAAAGCAAACAACATAGCAAAAATTAAAGCAATTGTCAGAACATTAAGAGAAAGAAACTTGAGGTTCATTTCACCAACAAATAAAATAATCAAATTTCAGCACTACAATATCAAAGAAAAAATCATGCAGACCTCAAGAAAAACATTTTAAATTTCAAGTAGAAAATTATCACTTAGTACCAGATTATTATGGGGTTAGAAATAAATAGGAAAAGGGGAATATAATATTCCCGAGAAAAAAAAGATAGTAAGTGGCTACTTCAATTAACATATTTTGAAAAGCTGAGTCTAAACCTAACAGAAAAATTAAAAATAAAGGGAAAGTCTAGAGTTATCTCTTCACCATCAATAAATGTCAAGTTTAGATTTTGAAAAGATTGTGACTATTCATCTTATTCCGAGATGAATCATCCTAGAATTCCTTGAACTACCATACTACCACGGAGGAATAAGTAATTGAAAAAAATATGGCTACACCAAATATTAGAGTGCAGAAATTCATGTTCTTATTCTTCTCGTTCTTGTGCTTCTTGTTCTTCCTTTTCCCCTCCTTTCTTCCTCCCCTCCTCCTCTTCATTCTTCTTTTTTCCTCAACATAATATTTAAATGCATAAAATAAATATAATTACAAAGGAAATAAATTAACCTGAAAATGGTTCTTAAGTTACAAAGAAGTTCAAAGACTCTCTTTAACTTGCCCTGCTAAAGATTATGAACAGTTAGCATTTCTGTTCAGACTTTTCTTGGTTAAAAGTCAAAGTTGTGGTCATGAGACAAGAAGAAAGTATGTTTCTCTGTGTATATATTAATAACATTTTGATTCTCCAAAATCAGCAAGAGTTAATGCCCATTAAGGAAGCTATTAACATCTTTTAATATACATTGAGTGTTTATTGTGTATAGCAAATAGTGGTTCAAGGAGCCTTCTGACACATTCTAAGGCAACATTCACTTTCTGTAAAAAGGTAAAGTCCATTTACATTTCTCATTTAGTCTAACAAAAATGAGTCATTTACTTAATGGATATTTTAACTTGACTTCTAATAACTAGATTAAGTAATTGAAATACTACAAGTCAAGGCAGAATATTTATTGAGCTGCTTAGAGAAGGATCGGGAACCTTTTAGAAACCTAAGTTGGACTATTTTCATTAGTCTCCCTATCAATAAGGACCCATTCTAAACTAACTTTCTAATGGCTTGGTTTCCTTTGCTGACATGTTGCAGACATTTGCAATGTAATACCAGGGTTGCAGGCTATCTGGATAGGCCTCATGCTGTTAGTCCACTTTGTTAAATAGAAGTTGATTTTATATTTAGTTGTGCATGGAGCGTACAGATGAAACAAATCACTTCTATAAGCCCAGCAAGATGAATAGTGCCTGTTCAAAGCTTGCAAGCAGGCTGGATGTAAGATTAATATGCAGTCCCAAGTTACGCTTCCCACAATTTTTATTGATTGTGTGAGAAAGTACTAAAACTCATGATTTCTTTGGTGAGTTAGATTGAAACTCGTGCATAGCCTTAGTAGATGTAATTTTTCTGAAAGGCACCATTTGTCTGCAAGCATAGCTTTTCATTTTCAGCCACGTGCAATGAATTCCATGCTGATATTCAAGGCTTTCTTAGCCAAGTTCTTTGTTGGGAATATGTCTCATTTCTGAGTGTAGCTTCCCTGACCTTTGTAGCCTTTGTCCAAGTGTGTAGCTGGGAGAAATTTCCAAATGCACTTCTTTTTGTGGTTCACAATTCCAGTGCTTATTTTGTCTTTGTTTTTCCATTCCCATAGACCACAATGATTTTCATGTTTGTGTATCACGGAAATTGACATGTTTATACTAGCTTCTATCATTCCAGTTAATCTAAAACAATATTCTATAGATATTGGATAGAAAGGAGAAGTCAATAAATTGATGTTACCCTGTCTTTCATAATTTTTGGCTTGTACTTTAAATGAATGAAATATCAACTCTCTTTAGGTTTGGGGAAACTGTTTCAGTTTGGATTTGATTCAGTCAATAATACTGTTTTCCATGCCCTTTCATAATTCTACCTTCTTATCCTCCCTAATAAGGAGAGAACTAAAGGAAGGTCAGAAATAATCCTGGAAAAGTAGGACATCTTGAAAAGTTACATGTTTAATTTATTATCCAGTTAAAAAGAAAATCAAGTCCAATAATAGATATTAATAGTTTAATACACAATTTTATTCTTCTGTTTATAATGATTGAAATACTTAAGAGGCAGTATTTCTTAGTTTTACACTAATTTATTGATTTACTGGTAAAGACATTTTAAACTGACTGGTTGGTTCCACAATTGGAATGGGAGCAAAAGAGGGCTTCCCCACTTTGGTGCAGTTTTATGGCAGTCCAACATGGCTTACAGAGTTTGATGACTTCTATTAATCTCTCTAGTGGGTCAGAGTTCACTATCTTTACTCTCTCTTTCCTCATAACCTTCCTTTCGAGATAGTGACAAAAGAATAGAGATCTCAACCAAGTTTTATAGCTTGGGAAAGAAACTGTTTCAGGCTCCCCTGGATCGCTGCAGCACCCACAAGGGGGTGGTAGTGCCCACTTTGTGAATCACTGGTTTACAGTCTATATCCCCAGTCTTATCCCCATCCAACCATGTGATCAAGCAGTTGCTTTTCTTCCATGTTTCTGCTCCACCATTGTTTCTCTGGATATGGATGACATTCTTTCTCATAGGTCCCTCAGAAATGTCTTGGATCATTGCATTGCTGCTAGTAGAGAAGTCCATTGCATTTGATTGTGCCACAGTGTATCCCTCTTTGTGTACAATATTCTCCTGGTTCTGCTCCTTTCATTCTGCATCACTGGAGCTTGTTCCAATTCACATGGAATTCCACCAGTTCATTATTCCTTTTAGCAAAATATTATTCCATCACCAAAAGATACCATAGTTTGTTCAGTTATTCACAAATCGAAGGGTATCCCTTCATTTCCAATGTTTTGCCACCACAGAGAGTATGGCTATAAATATTTTTGTACAAGTCTTTTTCCTTATTATCTTTTTGGGGTATAAACCCAGCAGTGGAATGGGTGGATCAAAGGGCAGGCAGTCATTTAAAGCCCTTTGGGCACAATTCCAAATTGTCTTCCAGAATGGTTGGATTAATTCACAACTCCATCAGCAATGCATTAATGTCCCAATTTTGCCACATCCCCTCCAATATTTATGATTTTCCTTTGCTGTCATATTAGCCAAGGTGGAACTTCAGGGTTGTTTTGATTTGCATTTCTCTAATTATTAGAGATTTAGAGCACTTTCTCATTTGCTTATTGATAGTTTTTATTTCTTCATCTGAAAATTGCCTATTCATATCCCTTGCCCATTTATCCATTGGGGAATGGCTTGATTTTTTGCACAATTGATTTAGTTCCTTATAAATTTGAGAAATTAGACTTTTGTCAGAGGTTTTTGCTATAAATTTTTTCCCAATTTGATTTTTCCCTTCTAATTTTTGTTGCATTGATTTTGTTTGTACAAAACCCTTTTAATTTAATTTAATCGAAATTATTCATTTTACATTTTGTAATATTCTCTATCTCTTGCTTGTTCTTCAAATCTTTCCTTACCCATAGATCTGACAGGTATACTATTCTATGTTCACCTAATTTACTTAAGAGTTTCCTTTTTTATATTTAAGTCATTCACCTATTCTAAATTTATCTTGGTGTAGGGCGTGAGCTGTTGATCTAAAGATAATTTCTAACATATTGTTTTCCAATTTTCCTAGCAGTTTTGGTTACAGTTTTCTATTACAAAGTAGAATTCTATGAATGGAGTAATTATACAGATGGGAAAATGAAGAAAAGTAGAATGTCAGGCACCTACACAGAAGAGATTAGAAGGAATTTTAGAAGTGTGATTGTTCTGGCCTTCAAAAAGAATACTTCCAAATGGATAGAAAAAAACATGTCCACAAAAGCTAATATTAGTATATTTGCAAGAAAACCCAAAATGTTTAGGGAGTCATCAATTGATTGATGTTGACATCAGAAAGACCTCTAGAATATTTATTAGTTCTTGAATTGATTCTTATGGAGAATGATAGGATCTAAGAGGAAAAGGTATGGCAGAACATTCTAGTCTTTGGGAGAGTCCTCTGAAAGATATCACAAGGAGAGATGAGATGCCATTTATTGAGAATTGCAAATAAATCAGAACTAAATATAACTAAAATGGCTAATATAGCTAAAAAAGCTAAGATACCTAACATGGCTAAAATATAGAGTTCAAGAAGGAGAATAATATAGTAATTAGTTTAGTGAGAATAATGCAATGAGCCAGTAAAGAAAGAAGGAATGGCCCTATAGCAGGATTCTTTACCTTTTTAGTTCATGTGTGTCATTGACAACCTGGGGAAGTCTATGGACTCCTTAGAATGATAAATGAATAAAGTACATAAGATTATAAGGAAACCAATATAAGTACGACAGTCTTAAAACATCAAATGAGCAAATAAATTAGTTTTCAGGTCCAAGTTTAAGGATCCTAATCTAATCTAGATTATGATAAGTTCTAAACCAAAATGAAGGGTTAATAAATATTTGTTAACTGAATGGTTTACAGGGTATAAAGAACTATTGAAGACGTTAGTTGTTTTTGCTTTGTTACTTTGCTTTATTTTGTCTATTTTATTTTGTTTTTGCCATAAGAGTGACATGGTTACACTTATTTTATATAAATACAGTTTTGTTAGCATTATGGATGTTAGATTGGACAGAGGAGCAACTGAATGTAGAGAAATCAATTAGGAGAATTTCATAATAGTCTGAAGATGAAGGCTTGAGCTAGAGTGGATGAAATTATAAGAGAAAGGAAAGAATGAATGGGAGAGATACTTAAGAGGTAAGAATTAACAAGACTTGACAATTGACTAAAAGTGGAAAAGGATGAGGGAGATAGAAGGATTAATCTTCAAAGAAGGTCAATAAAGGTCATGAACTAAGAAGTGAAAAACAATTTAGAAAGTTTTGATCCATACTCTTCATTATACAGATGACAAAATTGAAGATCAGTGAAAGAGAAGTGACTGACACAGAAGTATTAAGAGGCATAGGTGAAATTTGAACCCAGGTTTAAGTGCTTACGTAGCACTCCCTCCTCTGTCCTATGGTGTCTCACTTTAATTTGCTTAAGCATCATCAGCAATATGCACATACATTGACATTTAATATGGATGTGGTTTGATGGTAAACACAAATCACACACATGAAAGTTCCTCTAGGATGAGTTTAATTTGTTTAGCAGAGACCAGGAATAAAAAAACAAACAAACAAAAAAAAAACTCATTGAACCCTCTGAATGGGGCATCAGTGACATTTGATGGTTATGTATCAATAACATGTTACTTTTTTTGTGTTGACTGAAATTATATCTATTGGCAATATACCTACTTATGTATATATATGCATGTGTGTTTACCATTTTTAAGACTCACATAAAAATATTGGTTTTCAAGTAGATTAATTATAAAGACTATATTTAAATAGATAATACTGAATTCAATAACAACCATGTGAATCGAAGCAAATAATTGATCGTTTTGTGAAAAATATTCTATATCCTATAAATTAAGAATCTCTGCATATAATGTATATCCCTTCTCTCCTTTCTCATACTGTTTCTAGAATTCTGGCAGGTAAGATGGGAGACAACTGAAAAATTAGCAAGCTTTCTGATATAGCTGAAGGGTGTTACACTGATGGCCATCAGCGTCACTGGGAGAGATACCCTGCCTGGCTTCATGATCTGATGGTAGTCATTTAACTTAGGGTGAAAGGATTCTACTCTATAGTCCTATTGATAACTACCCACAGTGACAAGGACTTGTTTAAGTGGAGAGACAGAGACAGAGACGGACACACAGAAACACAGTGATAGAGTCAGAGAGAAAAAGAAGAGACAAAGACAGACACAAAGAGACAGAAAGACAGACACAGCCACAGAGCTAGCAACAGCCCTTCTGCTACATAAAATTTAGCAGCCGTTAAACAAATAATTGCTTTATTTGGAAGCTTGTTCTAATTAAACATTAGTCACACACTCTCCCTTGCCCCCTGCTTCCTGCATTAAAAATCACCATCCTAAAAAGCTTACTTTATGCATTCCATAATTACAAAAAAAAAGTTCCCACAAGCATGCAGTAGAGGTGGTGGCTGGGCAAGGGGGGGTGTTACTGCTTTTGTATGTGTATGGTATGTAAGCATGCATGCCTAGCTATGTGAGTGTATGTTCACAACCTCATTTCAAGAATATTCCAAAAAAACACTATAAGGAATGGAAAAGAGTATGGGTGATGCTGGGGAGGAGAAGAGGGAGGAAGGAAAACAATAGGTACAAATTCCTCCCCGTTTCCTCAGGCACCCACAGCAGCTGCTTAATGACACATGTATCATTATATCCTAGAGTAGTTGGAGGGCACACACAGACTTGATTACACTACAGACAATTGTTTCACAATAATTCTGGGCCATTTTTCATTAGCTGTCTCCCCTCCCAGCAAAACAAGGGGTAATTTTTTTAAAAGGGAAAAAAAACACAAAGAAAAACAAAACAAAGCACCCTTATACCTCTGGAAGGTTGTCCAGCAGTTAAAGATTTTTAATAATTCATCAAGTGGAACATCTCAGACTAAATGCTAAATTTCCAACAATAACAATGAAAGATGAATGAGCAGAACCCAGCTTAACTTGCTCTGTGAGAAACAAAGGGGGTAAATAAAAGGGATTGTTGTACTCACTTTCCAAGATTTGTTTGTGCATTTTTTATTACCCTGCTCCTGTCTGACAGGTTCTGTCACTCAGCCTGTAGAGTAAGAACAGTTTGTTTGGGGGCAGATTGATTTAGTAACTGATTTAGTAATTTGCTTTAAAAAAAGCAAGAAAAGTGTCTTATCAGAAGCCTTTTCTCACATGCCGACCATTGCTAAGGAGCATCATATGAAGACCTCTTTTGCTTAACAGGAAGACTGGAGATTTTATCTGTTGTGGTAAGGGAAACATTAGGTATGCAGGGCCACCGCATTTCCTTATAATTAAAAAAAGGGCCTTTATTCTGAACAATAATAGTTTCTAGCAATTTATATTAATATTTGTAAAGTTCTTTGTGTAAAGTTCTTTATGTTCTTTATTAAAGCAGCAGCAACTGCCCTACCACTGTTAATACCATTTTTATAATGTTATGTATGTTATCATATTTGATCCTAAAAAAATTCTGCTAGCTATAGGTTGTTTTCATCCCCATTTAACAGATCAAATTGATAGAGGATGAGTGACTTGCTCAGGGTCACATAGGTAGCTAATTTTTAGTCAGGATTCAGCCTCAGGTCACGCTTTTTCCAAGACCTGTGCTCTACTTACTATGTGATCAAGAGAAGATTCTTACCCAGGGCCTCTGACTCTAGAGTCAGTAGGTGTTCTTTTGACATGTTCACCTCTCTTTTATTTTTAACATAAATGTGGGTCCAAATAATCTGAGTTTGTTTCCTACTCAGTAACATTGTCATTGTACTAGACATAACTCAATTCAGCAACATTTTAAAAAAGCATTTGTTGTTTTCTAGGCACTGTACTACAGAATGTGGGTACAAAATAAAGAATGAACATTCTTGCTCTCATGGAGCTTACATTTGAGAAGATAACCTCCAAGATGCTTTCTTATCCTAATCATCTGTGAGTTTGGGTTTTCTTTTCTTTGTCTCAGGGTCTAAAGTCCTTTGTCTACTTCATCTCTCAAACTTTTATCTTCCAGTGTCTCCCTCTCTAGCCAATCTTGGTTGCTCACAATCACTTTTATCCTCATAAAGGATGCTCATTCTCACTTCTGCATTTGCTTATACTTTCTTTTACACTGGAATTTCTAGACCCATCCTGCATTGCCTCAAATTATTCCATTCCTTCAAAGAGTGTTTGAAGTATCACCGCCTTTCCCCTTATCTTTTCCTATTTTCTCCCACTTTCATGACCTCCCATAATACTTAGGTTACTATTTACAAACAGGCTCATGAGATCTTTGATTTAGTGAGAGAAATAATAAGAGTACATCTATTCCCTCAATGATTAGATAAGTAGATAAGAAAGTGACTAAAGGGGCAGCTGGGTGGCTCCATGGATTGAGAGCCAGATCTAGAAACTGGAGGTCCTGGGCTCAAATCTCACCTCAGACACTCCCTTGCTGTGTGACCCTGGGCAAGTCACTTAACCCCCATTGTCTTGCCCCATACCTCTCTTATGCCTTGGAACCAATACACAGAAGATAAAGATAAGAAAAAAGAAAGAAAGTAAATGAGTAGCACAGTGTCACAGAAATAGTAAGTAGTTGAGTCAAGATTCAAATTCATACACTCTGACTCCAAATCCAGGGTTCTTTCCAATCCAGGGTCTTTTCCAATCCGTCAAATTCTTTCTTTCATGAGATTTTTTTTCATGTGTTTCTGTCATTTTAAGCCTATTTGTTGGGATTTAAAAGAAAAATCAGATGCATAATTTAATGCTTAAAGCAGTAGGCCCTTTTACTTGATAAGTTTAAAAGAAGGTCATGTAATTTGTATAGCTCTACCTCAGGGACCATAGAGGGGGAGATAAGGAGAAAAAGAAGAGTTCTACTGCAGTCTGTTAGTCCTGGAGCTAATGATTCCAAAACAGATCAAGGAAAAAAAAGAAAGAAATATAACCATGGATAACTTTAGAAAGCCTTGAGCACAATTGCAAGGAGTTGTAAGTTTGCTCCTAGGACCCTGGCTCAGACTCTTTGATCATGCTTTAGGGTAGCTCTGGGATCATTATCAATCTATGTTTTTAATAAAGATGAATGAAAGCATGCTGAGGTAGATCCTCTGATTCACCCATCTTAACTGGGGGTCTAAATTCCTGACTTTGATCTGAGTTAGATTGAATCTCATTTCCCTTTTCCCTTTTCAGGCTGCTGGCAGTGCACTCTCCACATGGCCCTCCTGGAGAAGACACAACAGATGATAAAGCAAGGCTTTCTCAAAAAGAGGCTCCTCTCCCTCTTCCATAGCATTTTTTATTCCCAATTCCTTCATGTAGCTTTGGGAATAGGAGCCATGTCAGATAGTTCCTGAGAGCCCAGCACAGCACCCAAGAGATACACAATAAATTTGAATAAAATCCATAAGCTTTCTTCATCATTTTCTCAACTCCAAAAGGAAATATTTGATGTATATGTGCAGTTTTTTTTGTGTTTTTTTTGCCAGGCGATTGTCCTAAAACCAGTTGAAGACACAGGGATGTGATGTAGTTGGTTATTAGAGATTCAACATATAGGTCTTGAAAGGTTTTCAGTCTTCTACAATCTTTTTATAAAGCCATTAGGCAGCTAAGTAGTACAGTGGAAAGAATGATGGGCCTGGAGTCAGGAGGCCCTGAGTCCAAATATGTCTACAGACACTTACTGTGAGACCTTGAGCAAGTCACATAACCTCTGCCTGCATTATTTTTAATGAGAGTGCCTACCTTACAGGCTTATCATGAGAATCAAATTAAATTATTTGGAAAGAATTCAACAAATGAGATCTTAGTAGGAACTTAAGGAATATTAATTCTTTTTTCCCTCCCTCTCTCCCTGTAAATCTGGGCTAAAATTGCTTTCCATTGACCTATAAGGAAGCAGAGCTTTTAGAGAGAAGAAAGGATGAGCAATTTGGGAAGGGATGGATTGCCACAGGAGAGAATGAGTTCACCCTCAGAAACACAGAAAGGGCAGCTAAGTGACTCAGTAAGAGCCAGATCTACAGGCAGGAAGTCTTAATTCAAATCTGGTCTCAGAAATTTCCCAACTGTGTGATCCTGGGAAAGTCACTTGATACCCATTTGCCTGGCCCTTACTTACCCACTTCTGCCTTGGAACCAATATTTAGTATTGATTGAAGGTAAGGGTAAAAAAAAAGGGAAAAAAACAAGAGAGAGAAATGTACAATCAGTTACCAACTGACCTCTTGGCAGGGGAATGATAGGAGAGAATAATATTGGAGGGAGTGGTTGGACTAAAGGACTTATGAGACCTTATGTAACTCCAAGAGACTATGATTCTAATGAAGGAGACCAAGACATTTTGTCTATTTCACATATTTTCATTTAAGTGATTTCTGCTGATTATAGCTATTATGCATCTGAAACATTTACCTAATGAATTATTTAATTACTAATGCAGAGATTATGGTTGTTTTAAAGTGACTCAGTGGATAGAGTGCAGGGCCAAGAGTTTGAAAGACTCATCTTCTGAGTTCAAATCTGGTCTCAGACACATTATCCGTGTCACCCTGGCACACAACCCTATTTGTCTCAGTTTCTGCATCTTTAAAATCAGCTTGAGAAGGAAAAGGCAAACCACCCAGTATCTTTCCCAGGAAAACTACAAACAGGGACACAAAGAGTCAGACAAGACTGAAAAATGACTGGACAATAAATGTCTATGTCATAGAAGCTATAGAATCCTCTTTATCATCAAATATCACCACAATAGAATAGATAAAGCTTTAATGCCTTACTGAAAAAGAAACAAGATGAAAAGGAAATAAAGGATTGAGAGGTTAAATGGTCACAATCTTAGTAAGCAACAAGGCTGGGATTCAAATTAAGGTTCTATGACACTAGATCAGGGTTTTTAACAATGTGAACTTACTTTAAAATATGCATGTTTTGAAAATTATGTTTCAGAATGATTCATTCCTCTTGTAACCCAATTAATTTTATTTTATTCATGCTAAAATGTTCTGCGGGGTCCAAATGCTTAACCAGACTTCCAAAGGAAAAAAAATCTTCACATTATGTCTTTCTCCTTTATTTATTAAATGTTACATATATACAGGATAAGAAAATGTCAATTTGTTGTTGTTGTTGTTGTTAATCAATCAAAAGAATTTAAAGCAATAAGAAAAAGCAAAATATTTTTTAAAAATTAAAAAAAAGAAATCCTGCTGGCTTTAATTTTTTTAAGTCCAATATCTATTATTAGTAGATTAGTTGAGAATTCCCATGGACTTTCTCAAAATCACATTTTTCTCCAAAAGCTCCATTGTAAGCCCTTCTCCATGTCAAAAGGAGGTCAAGATTAATATTCCTTTAAAATCTTTTGGCATTGTGGCCACACTGAACTAATAATGCATAGGCTATTTAGAGATACAGGTCATAGTTGAACACACACACACATACACACACACACACACACACATAAAAACAAAGAAAAACTATTCAAATATTTATCGAGCACCTACTGTGCATTTGTAGTGATGGGGATCCAAAGATGAAAAAAAAACAAAAACAAAACCTGATAATCTCTTTTAAGACCATGTTCTATCTATATTTTAGGCATTGTGCTAGGCACAGTGTTTTTATGAATTTGTACAAAGCCAAAAGTTGCTAAGAGGAAGACAATAACAATCTCCACAACATAATATAGCCAAAGCCCTAAATCTTTTTACAAGAAAGTATTTTCACATGGGTCTTGTACTTGAATGAGCCACTCTTTTAGCCTAAGAATGAATTATAATTCTGGTAATTTGGTGCCAGTCCGGAGTAAGCAGATGCCTGCTTCAATGGTTTTTATCTATTTTGCCCACTATGACATTTCTTATGTGGCCTTAGAAGTCTAGTTAAAAGAGGTAGGTGGTTGGATATAGGAAGGAGGGGGTTGGGAGAGAAGAGAGTAGTGCCATTATAAAATATATTAACTTACAGAATAGCAATTAATATAAGGGTACAAGGTGACTTTAAATGTCCACAAAGAAGTTTCTTGAAAGCTAATTATTCACAAAAGATAACTAAACAGTCTATCTTGGTACAAGTGATTGAACAGGAAAACTATCCTTGAGAAACTTTTCTTAAAAACTTCAGTAAGAAAAGCTGATTCACAAAGAAAATACAAGTTATTCTAGAGGCTTTGGAATGTGAGAGATGATAGGATGAAAAGAGAGAATAATTCCTAACTTCATTCATTCACTGAATCTTGGCAGATATGGTTCAGATATTAAGATACTGATATCTTGCAAAGAAGAAGAAAGAAACAAAAGATTGAAAGTTATCCAGGATAGTCACTAGATATGTTGGGGATTGTAGGAAATGGAAATTTTGTACACTTTACCCTTATACACCTAAAAATAATCACAACTAAATGAGTCACTCTGGCCACCTGGACCTTGAAAGGAATTATGGTTGCATGGGCAAGGGGAATCAGTTAATCTAAAGAGGTTAGGGCATGTTCTTTAACAGATGCCTATCTAGGCATTTAGTAAGGCTCTATCCCTTTTTCTAATTATCTCTTCTAAGCACACCCCACTGGTATAAATGCCAGCTTCTCCACCCTCTTCCAGAGATTTTCAAGCTGGAAAAGATTTTAGAGGTCACTTTAGTCTAACTCTATTTTTTTAATGAGGATACCAAAGTCTTGGAAGTGAAGTTAATTTTCCCTAGTTGTGCAAGAAATAAGGAATAGAACTGAGAATAATAGAACATAGGTTCTCTTTCTAAGTCAAGCAATTGTCTTATTAGGGCAACTTATAAAATGAAAGTTTGATGATGTTCATGATGTTTGCGTGGGCTTCAAGGCAAAATGAATGCCCTAAAATCACATTTCTGCCTTGATTTTTCAAAAATTGATCAAAGGAGAAGTTCTTGTCCATGATTCTCTGGGAGAAGGAATAACTGAGTAATAAGGTACTAGTACTATAGAATAATAGGGAATAAGTCTCAGAAAACAGAAAGTACACTCTTCCCTATAAGACTGGATAGGTATGAGGTCCTGTTTGACTCCTTGAAAAAATGGAAGTTTAAAGATCCAGCAGAGAGATCTTGGGAAAGGAAAATTTCAGTTCATTTCTAGAATGACTGACAGAAACAAGGAAACCACCAGAGGAGATAAAAATGTGAATTGTAAGACATTGCTGTTTTCATTCTAGAAATGTTAGTGAACAACTCCAATGGTATTTCATTCAATTTCCAGAAATTATCTTAATATTTTGGTAAAGAAGAACCAAAAAAATCCCATAATCTTTTCAAAAGTAAGAATCTTGTTTAGTAAACATTAAATAACAGGAATTGTTGATAAAGCATACCATGTATTTTTTGACAGAGGAATGAGGTATTTGGTATAGAATGGAATATATATGCATAAATATAGATATGTTTAAAATTTACATAAATCTATACTATATATTTTTCCCCTGCTCAACAAAACCTTTATGGGAATTCATTTTGTCTGACAATGAACATTTGTTACATCTGTCTAGTTTTTTTCTTTTTTTTTTTCATGGAGGAGAAAGAATTCAACTAAGATAGCATTTGCTATGTGCCAGGAATTGTATTAAAATTTAAAAATTTAATTTAATTAAAAAGACTTTTTTGATTATTGGAAAATATAAATTAAAATATAAAATAATAGAAAGTTGAAGATAGAAGTGATATTCCTAAAATGTTTCCCCAAATTTTCATAAAGTTCTAGTCATATATTTATATCTAATTGGTGAACAGACAGTGTAAGGGGAAAAAAAAACACTAAACTTGAAGCCAAAAGTCTTAAGTTTTATTCCATGTTCTAACTCTTACTTGCTAGGTGACCATAACTGAGTTTCTGATTTGTCTTTTTGAACTTCTCCTGTCAAAAGAGAGAGTTAAGATTACTTGTTCAATCTATTTCATAGACGTATTGAAGGGAAAGCACTTTGGAAGTTATAAAACTGAAATTATTTATCTCGAACTGTTTTTTGATTACCTGAGATAAATAATGTGTTAAGTATATATGATTTTTACCTTGCCTTTTGTCTAACTCAATCAAAATGTAGTGATAAACAAAGATTTACTTGTGTTTAGAAAGATCAAAGATGAAGGAGAAAGAGGTGGTGATCCATGGAACAAGTCTACAGAAAGAGGAGAAATATGTTTTGGAAGAATTAAATGAACAGTTTAATGATGACAAGGAGAAGGGTCACCCCAATCTTTGAGACAAAGTAGAAGGAGAAGCAAATGTGCAAAGTTGCAAAGATCTTTAGAAGAGTGAATTCAAGACTTATGTTTAATCAATAGTATGTTTAATCAACAGTAATCCAATCTGATAAACCCAAGAACATAAACTACTGGGGAAATGATTCCTTTTTTTGAAAAGAACTACTGGAAAAACAGGAAAGTGGTTTGGTAGAAAAATTATTGCAGATACTAAAACAAACTCCAAATGTATAAGTGAACTTAATGTAAAAGTCTATTTTCAGGTAAAGAAATCAAAAGTATCAATAAGCACATGAGAAAGTTAATCAGAGAAATGCAAATCAATACAACTCTGAGGTATCACCTCACATCTAACAGATTGGCTAAAATGAAAGAAGGGGAGAGTAATGAATGCTGGAGGGGATATGGCAAAATTGGGACATTAATGCATTGCTGGTAGAGCTGTGAACTGATCCAACCATTTTGGCTGGCAATTTGGAACTATGCTCAAAGGGCTATAAAAGAATGCCTACCCTTTGATCCAGCCATACCATTGTTGGGTTTGTACCCCAAAGAGATCATAGATAAACAGACTTGTATGAAAATATTTATAGCCGTCCTTTTTGTGGTGGCAAAAAAAACTGGAAAATGAGGGTATGTCCTTCAATTGGGGAATGGCTAAACAAATTGTGGTATATGCTGGTGATGGAATTCTATTGTGCTAAAAGGAATAATAAACTGGAGGAATTCCATGTGAACTGGAAAGAACTCCAGGAATTGATGCAGAGCGAAAGGAGCAGAGCCAGAAGAACACTGTACACAGAGACTGATATACTATGGTAAAATAGAATGTAATGGACTTCTGTATGAGGAGCAATGCAATGACACAGGACAGCTCTGAGGGTTTTATTGTAAAGAACGCTACCCACATTCAGAGGAAGGACTGCAGGAGAGGAAACATAAAAGAAAAACAACTGTTTGAATGCATGGGTTAAGGTAGACATGATTGGGGATGTAGACTCAAAACTACCACACCAATGCAACTAACAACAATTTGGTAATAGGTCTTGATCAATGACACATGTTAAAACCAGTGGAAATGTGCATCAACCATGGGTAGGGGGATTGCGGGGGGGGTGAAGGGGAAAGTAGGAGCATGAATCACGTAACCGTGTTAAAAATGAATATTAATAAATGGTAAAAAAAAGTCTATCTCATTGAAGAAAATCAATTTAAAAAGGAATTGAAGGGAAGATTCTTTTTTGATCTATAGGTTAGTGAAAACTCTTCACTAAAGAAGAGATGTAAGAAATAACAAAATGAGAATTTTCATTATCTAAAATTTTAAAATAACTTCATATGAACATAATCAGAATTAACATAATCAGAAAAAAAGAAACTGTCTGTTTTGGAAAAAAAAACACAAAAACCTCCCCTTCACATAACTAAAATAAATATCTGAGTCCTTAGAATGGAGACAATTGATGAGAAAAAAAAATACCATAGTGGCTTCACCTCAGGCATTGGAAAAGATGATAAAATATAGCAATAATCAATGTTAGGTAAGCTGTGGTAAAACAGGCATATTAAAAAGGAGCTGAGTTGGTCTATTATTCTGTAAAACAATTTGATATGTGTGTTTAAAAAGTGAAAAAAAAACCCAACAAATTCCTTTTCTATTCATATCTTTGCTCAAGAAAGGGAAGAATATACATATGGCTCAAGAAGTCTCAAGTCAGAAGGAAAGATCTAATTTACTAGTGTTAACTGGTTTTTTTGCAAGTTTTAAGTTTGCTCCTGCCCCTTGAGAACTCAAGTATCAGGCACACCTGTTTTGGACTGAACTATAGATCTCAAAGTGTTTGGGGACCTCAGTTTGGGTGGGATTCGTAGATATAGTCAAATGTTGAGTACACCTATTTGTTTTAGTAGCTTCTCCCATTGTAATTAAATTCTTTCTCTGGAAGTCCAGCTTTTGTCTTGACCCTTTTCCTTTTGTATTCATCGTAGTTGACACTCCAGCTCCTGGTGGCAATCTCTTTGCAGCTTGTCTATGCATACTTACTGTAGCAAGTTCTCCAGAGGGTATAAAAGACCCCCAAGTTCTGTCATTCTTTGCTCCCTGCATTGTCCCAGAGATACTGTCCCCAGAGCCCCAGGTTCCAATTCTGTTTAGTATCTTGATGCCTCACTAAAGACTTTGTTTTTGCTGATTACTTTAGTAGTTCTGTGTTTTTTCCAAGTTAACACTAGGTATTTATAGAAGAACTCTTTGTAGGAACAAATAACTGGAATCAGAGTGGATGTCTACCTACCATGGAATGGCTAAAGAAAGTGCGATATATGGATAACATAGACTATCACATGACAAAAGCAATTGGGAAAATTCAGAAAAAATTAGGAATATTTGACTCATCTCTGACTACTGACTTCTTTGGTTTCCTCAAGTCCCAACTAAAATCTTATGTTCTGCAGGAACTTTTTTCCTTACTCTTCTTTATTCTAATGCCATTCCTTTTTAAATTATTTTCTCTTTATTCTGTTACAGCTTATCTGTACATTTGCTTATTTGTTATTTGTCCATTAGACTGTGAAATCCTGAGAACAGGGACTTTATTTTGCATCCTTTTTAACTCCAGCACCTAGCAAGTGACTGGCACATTATAGGGACTTAATAAATGTTTTTTGATTGACTGATTGACTTGTATGAACTTAAGCACATCAAAGGAAGCAGAACAAAGAGAACTATATACATAATTAGGACTATAATCTATAATAAGCAATACTAAAAGGACAGTAGTCTGATCAATAAGATATCAACTCAAGAGGATTGAAGAGTAAACATCCTTTTCCTTCTGTGGCATAGAAGTAATATACTATAAGGGCAGAACAAGGCATGAAATGGACTGTCAGGCATGATCAGCGTGGGTTTTGTAAATTTGTTTTTCTTAATGAAACTTGTTACAAAGAAGGGATCTATGGGTAAAGGAGTTATTGGGAAATAACTGTTGTAAGAAATAGTAGAATTGAATTTTTTTAACAGTGGAGATTTGAAGAAGCTCATATCAAATAATATAATCACAGGAAGAGACAGTATTCAATAATCTACTGAGTCAGGGGTAGGACTTGGAGTTTAAAATGACAGAGAGTGAAATCCACATTTATCTTAGTATGTCATATCTTTAAAATAAAGGTCATAAATAAGGGACTTTAAGTATACTTGATAAACAACCATTTAATTTTGTAGATGGTCAAACTGAGGAACATAATAGTAAAGTGGTTATGAGTGTAACACTAAGTCATGATTAGAAATTAAAGTCCCAATTTAAAAATCAAATACTTTCATGCTAGAAGTTTTATATATGTATGGATATATACATATATATGAGATATTCACATTATATAATTTTTGTCTGTCCTATGCATATTATATAACATGCATATAATATATTGATTACATGTAATGTTTAATACACTGTAATCATAATATAAGGTGATATAAAATATAATATTTTCATGTGCATATAATATAATGCATTGTAATTCCTTATTATAACATAATATGTTCTAATATGATACATATTATATATGTGATATTTTAAGTATGCTCTCATCCTATTATTTTATAAAAATACATTCAGTAGATAAGATGTAATCTTTAAACTATTAGGATTTTCATTTTTTAAAAAATTGCTAATAATTTAACTGAATTTAAACAAAAAATAGGAGCCAATCATTTTTTCAGTGATTCTAAAAATGACAAGCTGTGGGACCTTAGCTATATTCTGTAATCTTTGTGGGCTTCTTAATATGTAAAATGAAAACATTGTTTTCTGAGCTCTTTTTTACCCCTCTCTAACATCCTAAGCCTATTATCTTTCTGGCTACCATTTCCATTCAGCAAATCTGACATGGATAGACCACAAGTCATCTACCTTAATTTCCCAAGACAATGACAAAAAAGATAGTACTGTACCTCTTAAAACTATTATGAGGAATAACTAATTCATATTCATATAATGTTATAAGAATTTTAAATTCAAATATGATTGTAAAGTTTTATTCTACCTAACCTATTGAAAATAATACTACACATAGAGAATAAAATTTCAGTAACATATGAATCAGCAATTAGTATTTTCAAGGAAACAATACATTTTTTTTCTCCAAAGAAACTCTCATGATTCAAAGTTAATCTGTTCCAAGGAAAGGAACTAGAATTGGTTACTGACATGCAATAATTCATTTCTTATTTTACCAACAGTAATTAAATTGCCCGGAACTGTTGTCATTTAACAGCCTATTAATTGACTAATGTGCATCGCTTACATGCAGACTATAGGTAAAATCCAGGGATTAAGCAAGCAAGAAAGAGATTTACAAATTCTCCCAGCCATCCTAGAAAGTGGTACATTTCCCTCCAATTTCAGGATAATGTATGAAAGAAAAAAGAAGCTTGTATTTCAGGACAAAGTATTTCCTTCTCAAATCATTGAAGCTGTAATATCCCCAGAGAGTTCCTGCAAACCTGCTCTCTTGTGACTTTCTTCATTTCATTCAACAAATTTACTTTGCATTAATTTTGTATATATGGTAAAAGTACTAATATGGGTTTATAATCTCTCCTTCATTAGATAAGGGCTTTTGGGTAAAGGCTGTTTCAAAAGTTTTTTCAGTAGCCCCAGAACTTAGCCTAATGGTAGCTTTATAACAAAATCATCTAATAACTACTTGATATTTTGAATAAACATTTATGAAGCACCTACTATTTGCAAAGACATTGTAACAAGCACTAATAAGAAATTATTATTATGATAAAATAATAGAACAAAATTAATTATACTATTTAGAAAAATGAAATAGTTCCTGTACTCAAGAATCTTATTTCTACTGCAGGAATATGACAAATCAAAATACACACAGAAGTGAAAATTTTTGCAACCGGAAGATGGAACGTTATTTACAAGGGCTAGCAAGTAGACTAGTATTGCAGAATATGTTTTGGGGTTAGAGGATGAGGGTAGGTGTAGAGATGGGGACAGGTGTAAGATATAACAACATTGGATCCATAAGAAGTTAAGATTGCCAGGTGACAGTAGGGAGACACTGGAGTGGATTGAGGAGGTATTGGTCAGTCTTGATTTTTAGAAAGATCAGTTTGTCAGTTAGAGCACTGATTGGAGTGTGGAGAGAAAGGGATGTATGTGAGTGGAAATACTTAAACTGTGATCCTGGGATATTAAGTAGATGGTGGGCAAAGAGATTTAATTAAGTAGATTTTCATTTGTATCAGTCTAAGAATCTCTTTAGTGTGATACTTTGCAAACATGTAATTTGTAGTAAGAATATAGTCTCAGGTAAGAGTCTTCATATGCAATCAGACTAAGAATGTAGTCCCAGGGTAGTACTTCAGTAATAGTCTTGAGGGTGTATGTTACCATATTAATAATAAGTGTGCAATTATACATTATGCTATTTTTATATTAAATTGATTCATGTAAAAGGGCTGAGAGAAGAGACCTGGGAGACCAGAGGCCTTGAAGACCAGATAATTACCCAAGGAGGCTTCGAGGAAACCTCTAAGGGCTGAGGAGGTTGGGGATTCCTCAGAAACATGGGGTTGGGAATTTATTGTTAAGGACAGACATTAAAATAGAAGAGTATAAATTTCATAACTTAAGGTCTCATACCTTACCAAGGGTGTTTGAAGAACTCTGACTTCTTTTCCTTGCCCACCAAGTTAAGTCAGACCTTCCTCAGAGAGTACTTTGCCCAGTCATTTTCTTTCAGTTGGTACCTTTTTATGTAAAAGAGAAATTAAGAAGAGGGGAGCATTTGTGGAAAACAGTTATGAATCAAATTTTGGACCTCTTGAATTTAAAATATCTATGGGACACTGTGTTCAAAATGCCTCATAGGCAATTGAAGACACGTAGATATTTAAATATCTGAGCTAGAATTTGAACTTTTTTCCCCCTGAATTACTGTCCAACATTTTTTAACCACTAAACCATTTAATTGGCTCAATTTGTCTTCTATGCACCTAACTCTATTCTATATTAAAGCCTTTTCATTGTTTTTTAATAAATGTTTCATATTTCTGGCTTTATTTCTCCACAACTCTTCTTTGACTTCTTCATACAGTCACTCTATATCCCAGTCTCCGTCTAATTTATACTTGGGAGTAAACATTGAGAAGAATAAGGACAGAATACTTCACAATAGCACTTCACAATCTTCACTCAAATCAGAGGTTCCAGTGGGGATTTATCAGAAACCACTCTAAGAATTCAACAAATTCAAATGACATTCAAAAATAATACTATATCTGGCTTTGCTCTGGAAATGTGTCAATTTTTACTTTCTTGTTTTTTAATTATGATTTTTTTTAAACCCTTGTACTTCGGTGTATTGTCTCATAGGTGGAAGAGTGTTAAGGGTGGGCAATGGGGGTCAAGTGACTTGCCCAGGGTCACACAGCTGGGAAGTGGCTGAGGCCGGATTTAAACCTAGGACCTCCCATCTCTAGGCCTGACTCTCACTCCACTGAGCTACCCAGCTGCTCCTAATTATGATTTTATATTTAGCTTACCCCAAAAAACTGCTCCAATTCCTTATCATAATGTCAATATAATCCTGACCCTTCTTTGGAAGTTTCTATAATATTAAAAAGACTTATAACATGGTTCTAAGTTTTGCTTTCTGAGGACCTGTCTAGAATAATAAGAAGATCTCTATTAGGTGAGCTACTTTGTAGTCAGTAGGTGGTGAATCCTTTGTGCATGGAATCCCTCAAATTAAAGAAGAACATCAAATAATCACCTTCATCTCCTTTAGTGATAGTGGCAGAGGAGTGGATAAAAAGAGACAGAAATTAATAAAAATCAAACAAGATTATATATAACTATTAACTGTTGTTGGTTCTCTCAATGCAGGGTCCTTGTCCATGACTGATAAATGGACACAGTACTGGAAGAACTGAATTGAATAAATCTTGACATTCCTAAAATAAATGAAATCAGAACACAAAAGGAAGTTTCAGGTTAAAGGAAAGATAGAGGCTCACAGGATTTCCTTGGAGAGATAAATAAAGGAGTTGTAAAAGGTGTTTTTTTATTTTATACCTAAGGGCAACAAGAACCATCATTTCATGAGATGTTTAGTCACCTTGAATTGCAGTGCTCATGGTAAGTATCTGCAATAGAACTACCAAGAAAATAGTTATGTAACTTATGCTCCAATATCTGTTGCAGAAATGAAGAGATAGAGAAATTATACAAAGAGCTGATTGATGATTATTGATGCCTAGAAGTAAGAATGAGATGGAGGAACAGACGATAACACTGATTTACAAAAACTTCATTAGGAAGAATATTTGATATGTTAATTATCATAAAAGAGAACAAAAGAATTTTAAAACCACTGTAATCATCAAACATTTCTCAAATTGAGGAATGACAGCTAAGAACAATTCTAGTTTAGAATACAAGCTCATTTGTTAGATGATATTGAAGATGGTATAGGATTTTGAAGAGAACCACCTCATAAAATTCAGAAGAAAGGAAAACTGTTTATCTACTGACCAATCTAAGTAAAGTCGGCCTGAGAACATTTAAGGACTAGGAAAAAAAACTAATGAAAGATGGAAAAACATACAAAGATCTTCATAATAGTCTCTTTTCATCATAGAGAATGGATCCCAGATAGCTGGATCACAATTTTGAGGGCTTTAGGCAATTAAGTGTTTTTTTTTTATTTTTTATTTTTTTAAACCCTTAACTTCTGTGTATTGACTATTAGGTGGAAGAGTGGTAAGGGTGGGCAATGGGGGTCAAGTGACTTGCCCAGGGTCACACAGCTGGGAAGTGTCTGAGGCCGGATTTAAACCTAGGACCTCCCATCTCTAGGCCTGGCTCTCAATCCACTGAGCTACCCAGCTGCCCCCTAGGAAATTAATTCTTAAATTATCTTAAGGCAGAGAATAGGGAGCAGCTAAGTCCCACAGTGGATTGAGATTCAAGTCTTGAAATGGGATGTCTTGGGTTCAAATCTAGCCTCAGACATTTCCTACCTGTCTGACCCTAAGCAAGACATCCAGCTTTCATAGCCTACCCCATACTACTCTTCTTCCTGGGAGCCAATACAAAGTATTGATTTTAAGATGGCAGGTAATGGTTTTTTAAAAAAAAAGAAGCAGAAGGTACCAAAGATGTTGAGAAAATAACAGATCATATCATCACAAAACAATCACGACTGAAAAAAAATGGCAAAAAAGCTGCTAGTCAATGCATTCACTTTTTCACATATAGAAATAAGTATTTAAAAATAATACTTTAAATATACCCTTCTAACAAGGTATCTATTATGTACAAATCAAAATTAAAAGCTATTCCTTGACAGAGATAATAAAGAAATCACTTTTAATGAGCTTCTGATTATTACTATTAAATGAGACATAAAATTCAGATGTATCCTTGCCAAAAATATTTACCATTATCATAATGGAGATCTGGTGCATTCCAAATCAAAGATAGATTCCCAATAGTAAAATTCTCATTATTCTCCCATTGTGTCTTATGTATCTGAATATATGCACATATACTACATATTCTTATATATATGCATATAAATATAGATATACACAGACACAATATATACATACATACCTGTATTTATTGAATGAATTAAACATGCATACATATATATGTAATACACACACTTGTGAGTGAAACTTGTATTTCTTGTAGATATTCTTGGACATGTACATATTTATATACATAAAAGTCTCTAAGAGAAATAATGTATATGCATGTTTGTATATGTATTTTAGTATATATACATACTAAAATAAATATACTCATGTATTTATAAAGTCGGCAATTTTTCAAAGTTCATTAAAAATTACAGTCCCATAACAATTGAAGTCAAAGATCACCCAGTGGACAAAGAAGATGGACATAATGATGAGGAACTACTTAAGACAAATAGAACAAAATATTTTATTACATCAACATATGCCATATATGTTTATCATATGTTGATATAATAAAATACTTTGTTCCGTTTGTCTTATGAACAGGTTGCAGTGGCGAGTTCTGAGAAAAGGTGATCCCCAGGAGAGAAGAAAATGGCAAACCGCTCTAAATATTTTTGTCAAGAAAACTCCAAGAACAAGCTTGGACAGACTTTAGTGGATGGTGGAGGATACAGAGGCTTGGCACACTATGGTCTATGCCTTCCTGAAGTTTTGGGCATGACTAAACAAATGAACAATAGTTAAGAAGAAAAGGATATCAAATTGTTAGACACTTGACAGGGGAAAAGGCAATGAAGATTTGGTGCTGGCACAATATATACATGAGTAATGGGTAGGAAAAGAGAGGTGGAATTAAACTACTCAAATGAGCCAAATTAAAGAACTATCCTCTGCCACAGGGCAAGCCATGATATATATATGTATATGGGTTCCATGTACTCTATTTAGTAATATGCTAGTAATTGTTTTTTTAATCAGAATAAATGTTTATTTTTCTCCAGATCACATGTTGATATAATTTTTCAATATTCATTTCCCAATATTTTACAATCCATGTTCTCTTTCTCTCCCTCCCACCACCACCCCATCCCCAAGAAGGCAAGTAATATGATATAGGATGTACATAAACTATTATATAACACATATTTCTGCATTTGTCATGTTGTGAAAGAAGACACATATTGCTTTCACTAGAGAAAAATTCATAGAGGAAATAAAATAAAGAAAGGCATGTTTCAATTTGCATTTGAACTTCATCTGGTTTCTTCCTGCTATAGTGGTAGATAATCCTTTGTGTGTGTGTGTGTGTGTGTGTGTGTGTGTGTGTGTGTGTGTGTGTGATGAGCCTCTTGGAGTTATGCTGGATCCTTGTTTTATTGATAAATAATTAAGTCATTCACATTTGATCATCATACATTATTGTTATTACTGTGTACAAAGTTCTCTTGGGTCTGCTCATTTTTTATGTCTTTCCAGGATTTTTTGTGATCATCTTGTTTATCATTTCTTATGTTACAATAGTATTACATTACAAGCATATACCAAAACTTGTTCAGTCATTCCCCCTTTTGATGGACATCCTTTTAGTTTCCAGTTCTTTGCCAGCACAAAAAGCTGCTATAAATAGTTTTGTACAGGTAGGTTCTTTAATTCCATCTTTTATCTCTTTGGGAGGTATTGCTTGGTGAATGGCCATGATTTGATGACCTTTTGGCATGGTTCCAAATTCTTCTCCAGACTAGTTTCATCAGTTCAAAACTCCATTATCAGTGTGTTAGTATCCTGATTTTTCCACACCCCCTTCAACATTTATCATTTCCTTTTCTGTTGTTATCCAGTTTGAGGGGTGTGAGGTGATACATAAGAGTTGCTTTAATTTGCATTTGTCTAATCAATAGTGATTTGAAGTGTTTTTTTTTTTTTATATTGCAAAAGTTTTAAGTTCTTCATCTGAGGATTGCCTGTTGATATTGAAGTAGACAAAACCTGTATTCCCAGGAAACTGGGAAGTCAGCAGCTTCATGATTTGTGAACCAGGAAACTTATGGAATCCCCAGAGAATATGAGGCTCAGACATATTTGCCCACAGTTAAATTAAAGGATGAGAAGCCTCCACTGATAACATTGTAATGCATCTTATCATTGTTAAAAGCATAAACATTCTGTGTCCATGAATTATTACCTGCTTGTTTTGCCAACCCTCATAATGAAGTATACATGTATGATTTTGTTTAAATCCACCAATACCCTTCTTTGGCACAAATGCCAAAGGAAGATTTCCTGTCCCTCAGCACTTCTATAAAATCTGCAACTATTCTTTGTTCAGGGCAACTCCCATTAAGAGGGAGCTCCCAGTAGGCTGGTATCCCATTAAGAGGGAGTTTTCCACCTGTTGGTAATAAATAGGTTCCTATAATTTGAACTTCTGGGTGTCTATACATTATTGTATGAAGTGTGCCTCACTTCAGTTGCATCTGTATGTTATAGTATGAAGTGTGCCCCACTTCAATATCCTTTGATCATTTGTCAATTGGGAAATGCTTGGTAGTCTTCTAAATTTGACTCAGTTTCTAAATATTTGAGAAATGAAGCCTTTGTGAAGAGAGACTTGCTAAAAAGTTTTTCTCAGTTTGTTGTTTGCCTTTTACTTTGTTACATTGCTTTTGTTTGTGCAGAAAACTTTTAATTTAATGTAGTCAATGTTAGCTATTTTATATCTCATAAGCTTCTCTATGTATTTTTGACCTAAATTTTTTCCTTTTTTCCTAAGTCTGACAGGTAAACTAGTTTGTGCTCCCCAAATTTGTTTATGGTTTCAAACCTTGTATTTCTAAATCCTGTATACATTTTGACTTTACCTTTTATATGGTATGAGGTGTTAGTATAGGCCTAATTTTCTGCCATACTGTTTTTCAATTTTCCTGGAATTTTTTGTCAAATAGGTATTTCTTCTTCCAAAAGCTTGTATCTTTGGATTTGTCAAACGCTGTTTTACTATTGCCATTTACATTAATTCCTCATCAGAGCTGTGTCTTATGCTTGTGAAAAATAACCAATTTATACTCAAGAAAGAATACAAAACAGTATGATTTCTTCATAATCATTTTGTGTGAATCTAAGATTTTTTCCCTTTTATTTCCCCATTAGAATGCATTTGTCACTCAACTGCCAGATGCCAAACCATTCCAACAATGCAAGTCTGACCACCTTACTCTATTGCCTCAGGATCAAAAATAAAATCCGCTATTTGGCTTATAATGACTACTATAGCCTAGCTCCTTCCTACTTGTCCAGTATTCTTGTTCCTTGCATCTTTTCATCCATATACTCTACAATCTGGAGACAGAGACCACTTTATCATTCATGTTCCCTAAACCTACAATGCTCTCTTTCCTTATTTTCATTTCCTGGTTTTCCTGGCTTTGTTTACATCTGAGCAACATATTACCACCTTCTTCAAGAGATCTTTCCAGAATCCCCTTAATGCTAGTGCCTTCACTCAGTTTTTTATCTCCAATTTATCCTGTATACATTTTGTTTTTACATAATTGTTTGAACATTATTTCCCCCTTTAGACATCTACTAGCTGTTTGACCTTTAACAGATCATTTAACATCTATTTGACTCAGTTTGCCCAACAACAACAGCTACCTCACATAGTTGTTGTGAGGATCCAATGAGATTGCCCATAGGAGATGCAATATAAGTGCTTATTTTCTTCCTCTCCTGCCCTATACTCTTCCATTACATCTCTCATTGAAAGTAGAAATTGTCTTATAAAAAGATGTTTTTTTAAGATTACGTGTTGATATAATTCTCATTTTCTGATATTTTGTGATCCAGGTTCTTCCCTCCCTCCCACACCACTCCCTTTTTAAGATAGCTGGTAAGTAAAATGGGTGATACATAGGTTATCTATCATACAATCTACATTTCTATGTTCATCTTAATATGAAGGAAGACACATATTTATGCTAGAGAAAAATTCATGGAGGAAATAAAGTAATGAAGAGTATGGTTCACTATGTATTCAGACTCTGTCAGTTCCCTCTATGGTGTGGATAATGTTATAACATTATTCATTATGAGTTATTATTACTTAGAATTTTCCTAGATCCTTTAATTACTAATAATAGTTAAAGTGATTCACTGTTGATCATTCTACTTTATTCTATCATTATGTATATGTTCTCCTAGTTCTGCTCATGTCACTTTGCATCACTTCCTATAAGTCTTTCCAAGGTTTCTGTAATCATCTTGTTTGCCATTTCTCATGGCATAATAGTATCAGAAACTGTCTTCTGCATATAGTAGGCACTTATTGCTAGTTGACTGTCTTTCATATTACATTTATTTGGTGATATACTCATGGAATAACAAGTTATCCCTTCCCCAAAACAATTTCATTTGATGCCTGATAACTTAGCCTATCTGAAAAATATGAATATCAATAGCTGCCTCTTAAAGGTAAGTAATATAAGAGGTCTTATTTTAGCAAAGTAAAGATAAAGGAACCTTAGAAAACAGCTATCTATTCAATTCAATATAATACTTTAATTAGGTACCAATTATGTGTATATATATATGTATATATATATGTGTATATATATATATACATATATATATGGCAGTTAGTTAAAATCTAAATATGCAAAGACAAATTTAAACCGACCTTTGTTAAAAAAGAGATTGCAATTGTTCAGAGACAGTATGTAGGAACTAAGTAGAAAGGGCAAAGACATGAGGCCAGGCAAAACATTTTTTGAACCATTAAATACTGTATGTTATGAAGGATGTGAGGTTTAGTCACTTGAACAGTTAGAAAATTATACCTCTTCCATTTAAAAATGTGTACTTTATTCGCATTAAAACATTTGTATTTGTATTATTTTTATGAGGCATTACTGGGGCTCTCTCTTTGACTTCCTGTTGCTGAGAGAGTCTTGGGCTAGAACTTCCTCTATCTGAGGAAGCTTTGGTTTCCTATTGCCTGAATAAATCTGGCATTCATGTCTAAAGAAACCCTTCACTCCTTAAGATCCATCAGTGTCTCCTGTCTACTGAGAAAGTGTTCCCAGTTGCTTTGAAGATCTGTGACCAGCAAGCCAGTACAACTGCCAGTGGTGGGAAGGCCTGAAACCATCTTGAGCCTAACTGTGCTAGGGTTGCACCCTAACATAAAGGGTACACCCAATAGTTACTCAGAAGACCTAGAAATACTGCAAAAGTAATCTGGGAGGATTAATAGTGTCAGATAGTCAGATAGCTGGGGAATTTAGACTGATAGAGTAGGGATTTTAAAGAGCTTGGAAGAAAAAGTAGAAATCTCCATGCAGAGATTGTAGAAGGTAGGGGAATAGCTAGACCCCTTAGAGTTAGAGAAATGTAATTCTTTAATCCTCTCCTTGATCATACCATGTTAGAAAATAAACCCCTGTCCTGTTTTTTTTTAAATTCTGGTAGTCTGTACAGTGTACTAAAACATTTGTATTTGTAAACTTGATTCAGTTTTCCTTTCCACAGTATCATCCTCTGTAATAAAGACTCCAACCCATATGTCTCTGATCTAAAGGCAGTAGAGTCCAGATAGTTGTCAATGAGCCAAATGCTGATGGTTCTATGCTTCAGAACCTCCTCAGGCTAAGATAACAAACCAGGGGGCAACCAGAGACAAGCAAACCACAGAATACAGGCAAGGACATAGCCTACCCACAGGGACAACAGCAGATGCACCTGGGGGGACATTAAGTCTTCAAAAGGCAATTTGAAAAATATTGAAGCACCTCTTTAGTGTCAACATTCAGTTACTCACAGCTTATGTAAGAACTTTAGTTTGTAGTTTTGTTGTCAGACACTAGACAGCTATTTCAGGTGTAGAATTTATTAGCCATCTTCTGGGCATTTGTTCTATACTTTTTTGACCCTAAAAGAGCAGACTGCTAAAGCCATACATGGTGTCAATCACACCTTTGCTCCTTCTCCCCAATCCCCAACTAGCTACTGGCTTTGCAGCTTATTTAGATCCAGTGTAGGATACCTAACAGATGGGTATATTTCTAACAGAAACAAAGATCTGGAGTCTGATTTTTCTAACTTAAGGTTCATTAAGATATCTACTGCATTACAGAGTCTACCATAAAAGAGAGATCCATTATCTTTCCTCACTCATATATAGACTGAAACAAATAACTGCTTCTATAAAGAATATGCTCTTTAAAAATTCTGAATGCTCTTCTATATGTGAATGGGAGAAAGATGAATTTGAGATTTAGACCACTCTTTTTCAGACATGTTTGGCAATAGTTCTTTACTGTTTCCTTTCTTGTTAAAATATATAGCTACAGATAAACAATCCCACTTATTTCTCCAAGAGAACAAATAGTCCATCCATGCCACATGTTTTGTTTTGTTTTTCTTCTACCAGGATTGGATTTTTGTTGATTGATGATATATAAATACAAGACAAGGCATGAGATTAAATTCCAGACCCTCAAGCAGGACATTGAAAACAGACCTGCTTATCCTGAGTTAATTGCAAAATAAACAGGTGTCCAGTGGAGAGGCGTCCCTGAGTCACAAGTGGGCTCCTTGTGTGGCATTTATATTTATGAATAAGAGACATTTTGAGCATATGTGTGATCCTGAGCAAGTCAACTTACTGTATGTCAGTTTGTACGTTTGTAAAATAATGGGGTTGAACTATTTAAAGATCCCTCAGTTTCTGTGATTCTGTATAAATAAGACATTCATATCTAGGGAAATAACTATAATTTATGAAATAAGAATCCAGTTATGCATGTTAGTTTTCTTGGAAAAAAACTAGCCCTAGAGAAAATCATGAAGTACAATAGAGATTTCTTCTCTACACCAATATTATATCCTAATTGAGGAGGAAGGTTTGCCATTTCTTTTCCAGTTCTATACTCCCTTTATTCAATCTTTAAAAGATTGTTAATTGTCATACATTCCTCAGAGTCTTACTTTTAGCTAGCTGTCAACTTTTTAAAGTTAAGCCTAAATTGAGGGCAGCTGGGTAGCTCAGTGGATTGAGAGCCAGGCCTAGAGACAGGAGGTCCTAGGTTCAAATCCGGCCTCAGACACTTCTCAGCTGTGTGACCCTGGGCAAGTCACTTGACCCCCATTGCCTACCCTTACCAATCTTCCATCTATAAGTCAATACACCGAAGTTAAGGGTTTAAAATTAAAAAAAAAGTTAAGCCTAATTATTTTGTACTAAGATAGTGTTATTATCATTTTAGTAAGATACAGTGGTCCCCCCCACCAAAGGAATGAATCTGCAATGGTGGAATTTGAGGTTTATTATTTTTTCCTAGAATTATGTAGATGATATCAATGTACACAAATGTCTACATGCAAAACAGAGACTATCTGAAAACACCATTTACATTTCATTATATCAGTATATGAAGAGTGTCATGGAATTTGATGCAATATATATTTTTTCCACATGATATGCAACTTTAGGGGGTGAATTAAATAATAAAATAAATGAAATAGGAGATCATTAATTCAAAAGGAAATCTGCAGTGAACTCTTCTCAAAGTGAAGAATCTTTTTGAAAATAATCACATATATCTACACTGTATACTGAGGTTTTACAAATATAAATGTCTGAAAAAGACAATGAACCTAGTCAATGCCAAATGATTCATGATGGAAATCGTTTCTACTTCCAGAAAGAGAATTGACAAATTCTGAATCCAGATTGAAGCATAATTTTCTTTTTTTAATAATTAAAAAAATTTAAAACCCTAATATATTTTATATATTTCCTTCTATATTAATTTTATTTGTTACAGGGCTAGGCAATGGGGGTTAAGTGACTTGCCCAGGATCACACAGCTAGGGAAGTGTCTGAGGCCAGATTCAAACCTAGGACCTCCTGTGTCTAGGCCTGGCTCTCAATCCACTGAGCCATCCAGCTGCCCCTTGAAGCAAAATTTTCAATTTCTTTTTTTCTTTATTTTTAATTTTTCCAACTTGACTAATATGGAAATGTATTTTACATGATTTTATATGTGTAATTGATATTATATTGCTTGCTTTTTCAATGACTAGGACTTTGCCTTTGCCCCATTCACTGTTAGGTCCTTGGCAATTGCTAGAACAGTGCCATGTTTCATAATAGGAGCCAAAATGAGTGTTTATTAAATTGAATTTGTAATAGCGACTATGGTCAAATCACTTCTATAGGTCTTGTTTTCTTGTAAGAGTGAGGTAATTGTATTAAATTGTCTGCACCAACAAACCATTAAGTCAATATAATTAGCTTGTCCATGGTTATTTTCATACAAAATTGATCAAGATATATTTATTAACATCTTGCTATATTCGAGGTCATGGGTTAAGCACTTGGAATACAGAGACAAAAACAAAGCATTCTTATTGGGGAAGAGAATATGTACATGTAAAAATAATTACAATATAAGTCAAGGTAAAAATAAATCTGAAGGATTAGAAATGAAATTAGTCGGTTGGAAGGACCTTTGAGATCTATTTATTCCCCCCTCTAATTTTTATATATGAAGGAATTATAGTCCAGCAAATTTAAGTGATGGGGCCAGTTTTACACACAGTGGAGAACTATGATAAATCTAGGACTCTTTTCATCACATTGCAACTGTCACTTTTCCAGATCTGTGAAGAACTTTGCATACATTATCCAATTCAGCAAACATGATAACTCCATGAAGTAGGCGGTGCAAGTATTGGCATTCCCATATAATAGATGGGAAAGTGGAGGCTCTCAATGAAGTAAAGTAGCTCTTTGTCTAAAGTCATATGTTTGGCAATGTCAGAATACAAATTAAAGAAATTATCCTTTGATAGAAGGGTTTCAGTCCTCAGTGAGTAGGTACAGAATCTCATAGGAGAGGAGGAGGGACTTTCTCCATATCCTTGAAATCAGTTATAGATGATTTCCTACTCTGTCTATGTAAAAGACCATTATTGATGTGAAAAATAACATGGCAATGTTTCCTTCAAACCTTCCACTTCACTGACAGAATCTGTACTCCTAATGGGTTGTACCAGGAAGTTAAGATTCAGAAGACAGTGCAGCTGATATTTATAAAAAGCTACTGATTTCAACATTTTTATAAAGGGATCTTTACTGTGTTGTAAGATAGTAGTTAAAATAATGCTATTGTGGAGAATCGTAGATAGAATTGCTACATAACTTTGGCTCATGAATTGCAGCATTATTTCTTGTAAGTCTTTAATGTTGATTTTGTTCCAACAAAACAATAATTTAAACAAAGCCTAAATGTGCAAAAAAGAATATATTGAAAGGCTATGAACAATTTATTAATAATGGTAGGACATTTTCTGTATTGCTTTTAATGCATCACTTAGGACTGTATTGATTCAGCATCAAAGTTCTTGGAAACAAGGCTCTTACCAATATCTAAGATCCTGATGTTGTAATTGAACTAGAAAATGTAAGATTTCCAGTGTTTCTGCTGAGAATTCTTCCCAATAAATGTATGTTTTCCACTGGGGCTGAAACCACCACTGCTTGTGTTTTTAATTTTTTCTTCTGTTTCTTTTTCATATCATTCAGTTCTCTTTCTCTCATACACTTTACGAGCAGAACAGACATATTAAAGAATATTTATTCCTTTAAGACAGCTTACACTTAAGGGGGCCATTTGAATGATAAACTTTGTTATAACTTATAACGAAAAAATCTAGCAGTAGTATACAATTGGAAAAAAACACCCACAAATGTTTTCCCACAAGTCCATAAGGTATTCAGTTAAAAATATGGTATAGTGATGATCAATGAAACATGGGCTGAGCTCTATGTGCCTAGAATTGTGCTTTGTAAAACAGAACACCAAATTTCCCCTCGCCCCCAGCCCCCCCAATTTCCAAACATATAACATTTTTTTCTGCTCACAAATAGCTGACAATGTATTAGGGGAAAGCAGGGATTAAGCTCACTTTGCTTGACCTCAAGTGCAAAACAATGACACTGCAGAGTGTTAAGAGTTTGGTTTAAGATAAAGAAAATTTTACTTTGAATCATGGGCTGCATCTCAGGGACTCTGAGCTCTGATAGATGATTTTTCACATTATCTTACTCAAAAACTAACTTCTACACAATTTCCTGACAACCTCTATATGGTAGTGCCTTTTTCCAGCTCCCTTTTTTGCATTATTCCCTCCCTTTAGAAGAGAGACCACTCGAGGGCTGTGACTTTCTTGCTAGCTCTTCTTTGCATCACTACCATTTTGCACATGGTCTCGCATATACCTAGTAAACACTTCATTCTCTCAGGGTACCTGTCTTCAACTCCCTCTGTTTCTATCTCTTTCTCTGTTGCATCCATCCTCACTTTCTTACTCTCTGTTGTTGGGTGAGTTAGAACAATTTTCTTTACTCTCTGGACTTGAATTTGTTGTTCAGGCATTTTCAGTCATGTCTGCCTCATTGCCACCCTTTTAGGGGTTTTCGTGGCAAAGATACTGGAATGGTTTGCCATTGTCTTCTCCAGGTCATTTTTATAGCTGAGGAAACTGAGGCAAATAGGGTTAAGTGACTTTCCCAGGGTCACACATAGCTAGTAAATATCTGAGTCTGTATTTGAATTCAGGTCTAGATGACTCCAGGCCAGGTACACAATAGGTGGTGCCACCCACCTGCTTTGAACTCTAATTTATCTGTTGTAAAATGTGGGAACTGGATATGATGACCTCTAGGCTGCTTCCAGAATTATTTATGCTATGTTCTGTGACATTTTCCCTGGCTAGTCAATTGGATGGCTTGGGCTGTTATATGAAGGTATAGATCTCTTCTGCTCTCCAGGTTAACTCTTTATGAGTGGATATAAGATCATCCCCAAACAACTGATTTTCATATGGCACCAAAAGGACAGAATATTTCTATGTCTTTATAAATACAGAATTTCAATGAGAGAGGAGAAGGCATTTATCCATTCAAAAATATCATTCATGAGAAGTAAAATCTATCAATAAGAGAGGTGGAATGTCATAGGGATTCAGTTTGGCCAAAGAATGAATGAATGAATGAATCCTTTTTAAAAATCATGAATTGTTTTGTCTAAAATGGAAATTCTTTTCTTTTTCCTTTTTCTTCTTTTTCCATTCTCCACTCTTGTCTAGGGACCCTATTTAGGATTAAAATAAATGGACCATTTCAGCATAAATGTAGCAGTGCAGGAAAGAGTGTAGAAAGTGCTTACTGCATAAAACACATCCTTTTCTGATTCATTACATCCCTTTTCTGCTGTGGATAAGTGGACACTTTTCACTAACTCACTATGGGGGAGCTGAACACATGTATTGAGAAGAGGGAGGAGCCAACCTTCAAAGTCTATACAGCCAAATAATAAATTAATCAGGCCCTTCACAAACAATTAACAAAAGGATCCTGAAAATACACAGGAAACAATGATTGTTCCATTTTGAAACTTGGAAATAAATGTCATGAGTTGATTATCACTTTTTCTTAACTTTCTTTAATGGAAGAGGGATATGTTCATATCCAAAAGAAATTTCTAGTCTCCTAAAATCAGTCTTCTTCTGGAAATTAGAAAAATAGGAAGAATAACATGAAGTAATTGTCTGGATTAAATATTTGAACTCATGAAACAAAGGCAGCAATTGAAGAATGAACTAGAATTGAATTTAAGTAAGGTAATGATTGATTCCTTCAGGGTTTGATGTTCTATAAATGCATGGTGAGAATTCTTGTTCTTGTGGGTGTTTAGTCTATTTGAGGGCAACTAATCAGCATAGTGGGTAGAGTGCAGGGCCTGGCCTTAGGAAGATTTCAGTTCAAATCTGGTCTCAAACACTTGATTAGTGTATGATGCTGGGCCAGTCACTCAACCAGCTAAAAATGAGCTGGGGAAGGAAACAATAAACTACTGCAATATGTTTGCCAAGAAAACTCCAAATAACGTCACAGAGTCCGACAGGACACAACCTATTGAAAAACAACAATCTATTGTTTCCAATACTCTCCTCACCAGAAAAAAGGGATGACTAACAAGTTTTTTTTAAAAAAACTAGTTTCAATCAGTTAAAGAGTTATTTGAAGAGATATTCATTTAAATATCTCACTTCATTTGCATATTTAATCACATGACACAAAATGAATAGAAGGGGTGAAGCTATAAACAATGTCTTTAAGACAAAATAATCAGTAGTTAATATCCATTTATTAGGTGCCTACTGTATAGCAGACACAATGGTAAGATACCAAATATGAGAAAAGAAAGACAGTTTCTGACCTCAGGGAACTTACCATACAATAGGGAAAAATAATACACAAAAGGAAATTAAAAGGGATAGGGGAGACTTACTTGACAGAGATGCTGGGGGCACATGATGAAGTCAGAGAAATCTCAAAATAGCGTAACTAGATGAGAAATGTGAATCTAATTGCAGCTCCCTCTTTAAATGGATATTTTGGAGTTCATGACTCTACCTTCCAATCAGGAGGACTGAGGATATTGATAAAGTCAAGAGTCAAAACTGATGGAATCTTGCAGAAAGATGAGAATAGTTTTGCATCCACACAGCATGAATCAACTTCATTTCACTTCATTCAACAAGCATTTATTGAATTTCTACTATGTGCAAGACACTGCTAGGTGATAGGAAAATAAATTCAGGACAGGATAGGGAAGTAAAGCTTACATGTTATTGTGAAAGGGCGGGGGAAGATCAATACAATAGAGCTCATATATAATTCTGTCTCTGTTACTTACAACCTGTTTGAGCTTGGGCTTTACCTTTCTGGCCTTCAGTTTCTACCCCACCACCCCTGGAGATTACCTGATCCCTTTGTCTTACCCTCTCATCCACTCTTCCAACCTTAGGCATGTGTAATATCTCCAGTCTCACTCACCCAGAATAGCATGGACCCCTTAGGGTTTTAGGGATACCTTTGAGAGTTTAGGGCATTAATTTTTTCTAATACCATAGATTCGAATCCCATTTCCAGGCATGTTCCACACCCTCTACTGTTGGAATTAGGATCACAGTTCAATTGAACTAATTGGTTCATTTTTTATGATGCAATATTTAAAAGATAGAGCTAAAAGAAAGATAAACATTTTCCAAATGACATGTAATTCACCTTGGCCCCTAGGATAGAAGATTTAGATAGAAGTTTTAATTTTATTTTCTACAGAGTAGTCATCTAGCCAAGTTCATCTCTAAATGTGGCATCATTCCTAGCAAACATTCTTAGCAAACAATGTGTTGAGTAACACACTGCTCTTCACTCCTTAGACTATCAATGCTGTGCTAGCTGCAAAACCCTGCGTAGACTTCACTTAATGACCCTGGACTTTGCATGACTCACTGTTCACTATTTTGCAACTAAGTTATATTCTCCAGATTGATCTCTCTTATCTAAAATGGAAGAACAAATTCTTTATCCCTTCTGGATACCTTAACTGCCTTTCCTCAGCATCTGAGGAGTGGTCTTCTCACACTATCCACCTCTTTAGTCTTCTTTCTTTGGAGCATTCCTCCATCATACTGGACCCTATATTGCTGGTAAATTCTTCTATATGGGGAAAGGGTCCAGGCTTGCTTACCTTCATTCCCCTTCTGGCTCTGCTCCTGACTTTTTGGACTTTGCCACAATGCTTCAGCAAGCTCTCATCCTGGATCTTCCTTCAGTGCTTAAGGGCTCCTAATCAAAAAACAATCATCCACCTTGGAACTTTCTTCTGCCATTCAGGTCTCCTTCTTTAACTGGTCAGTTCCTCCAGTGGGCTTTCATTTTGAGAAAGGGCTCAGCCCAGCCAACTTTCATTACCCTGTAGGCTATTTGGACTTTTCAAATTTTAACCAAATCTCCAAATGCCCATCTCCCCACCCCTTACCATTAAATACACTTTTTTTCAGCTACCTTTTGTATGTGGTCTGCCCTCATTAGAATGTAAGCTCCTTGAGGACAGGAACTGTCTCTTTTTGGTTGTATTTGTATCCCCAGCAGTTCATCACACTGCTTGGTACATAGCAATCATAATAAATGCTCTTTGTATTGCCTTGCCAAATTATTATGGCCAAGAACTGGGATTTGTATTTATAGGTTTTGTGGTGGCCTTAGAAGTCAATACAAAAAAAAAAACAAAGCTATGTAGCCAATCATAAAGTCTCTTCATTGTATGGTAAGCAGATAAGAACTAATTATAAAATATCTACACATCCCTCAAATTATCTACAATGTATTTTCATTCTAGAAGGATGTTTTACAGTCTCTTCCTTATGACAGATTTTATCAGAAACATTCCATACATGTTCATAAGGTCTAGGTTTAGTGGCTAGTAAGTACCCAATTATACTTGGAACAGAATGGGGTCATCAACCCAATCCCTCCATAAAAATGGAAATCACCAGACTTTACCATCTGCCTTACCTCTACACTCAGCAGTCCTAGTCTCTGCTGTCTAACCTAATGACTTGACCTAAGGATCCTTGGGCCTTTTATCTGTCTCTTTGCCTTATTCTTAGAACTCTTACCTTTTCATCTGCCCTACAACTAAACTTTTTTTCTTTTTTTACTGCATTAGAGTAAGAATTGAGATTGTCTAGCTTCTCTATTCTTATCCTCAGCAATTACTACTGAACTTGACACAAAGAAAGTGCTTAATAAAAAAATTTTTCATTCATTCATTTCATGTCAGTACATTGAGAGGATTGTATTAGATGACCTCTATGCTTCTAGATCCTATGACCAATATATGTTGAGGAATGTGTCTATTTACATATGGACACATTAGTCATTTAATGTTTTAACATGGCCTGGCTATGTACTGAAAGGAGATGAGTATCAATAAAAAAATTGGAAAAAGGACTCTTAGTCATGGAAATACCAAATACTGTACCCATAAAAAGTCCCCTAAAATTAAGGTTTTAATAATGTTTCTTTATCAGGAAACGGCAGCAGAAGATGGAAAGAAGAAAAGGGAGTAGTTTTATCTCTTTTTTTAAACCTGAAATCAGAACTAGTAAGTGGTCTTTCAATATTGAGAGGGAATTTTCAGAATTTCAGGTAATGTGGTTTTTAGAGGTAGTTGTGTCTGGCCATTGGAAAAGGTAGGCTTTTTTATATGTGAGCATAAGAGAAATGTGAAAAAGAGAATGCAACAAATATTCAAATATGAAGAACATTATTATGTACTCTCTATTACCTAACCTTCAGTAATTACAACTATCAACAACAACAATAATAACTTATGCTTATATAGCTCTTTAAGGTTTGCAGATCACCTTTCTTCTTTCAAGATTGCCATTGACTTCATTATTAACTCCTTAATGATAGAATCTTACTTAGAATTGAAAGTGTATAAATACATATGTACTCCAGTATTATACACAAAGTAGATGCTTGATAAATGTTTATTGAATGAATTAGACCCTTTCTGACATTGCAGATAGAAATATTAGTGTACTTGATTTCTAAAAAAAATTATTTCAGAATTGAAAGTTTCTGTAGTTATTTTCCCATCTGTTCATGATCCCAAATTGGTAGGCTTGGTGAGCTGTTCTAGTTCATTTAAAAGTCAATGAATTCTCTAAGAATAGGGAGAGGTCATCTAGTACAGCATCTTGCCTCCAGGCACTACTGCCCTTATCCTGTCCCACAAATATAGTGCACTTTTGTCTTATGTGACTATATTAGAAAAATAGCAATACTTGTATGAATAAAATTTTACTGAGAAAAAAATAAATTTAGATAAGTAGCCAAGTGATTTCACCACAAATATCCTCTAATATTTTACTGTGGTGTGGGGGTAACCCTGAAATCTTATAGGCTATGCCAGTGAGGTCCAAAGTGTGGAAAATTCTGGTAAGATGAAAGGATTCATGCATTACTGCATGATGGAGTCTATGGCTTCTATTTGAAGATTAACCTGGATTGGTTTTAAGCATGTAATCACCAGGGTGGACATAAGTGATGAATCATTTTGGGAGGCATAATCACTCAAAGATTATTTACTTGAGATCTGTTTTAGCATATGAAATGTCAAGGAAATTTTATCTTTGAAAAAAGAAGCAAAAGTAAAGGAAACCATGATTTTTTTCTGGATTTTGTAGATTATAGCCATTTTACCTAGCAAGAAAAAGAGTCTAATGTTCTCCCCAGTTCTCTTTTTAATTTCATTTGCTTATGTACCTTGAAGAAGTAGATGAGAACAAGGAAGATGAATGAAGAAGAGAAGGAGGTTACCCAAAAATTTAGGGCTTTTATCTAAAAATCACTTAGTTTAAGAATGAAAATGATATAAAATGACAATTCTTGGTTATTAACTTGTGTATTACTCACTGTTTTAGTGAATCTTTAACTTGTTTTCCCTTGCATCTACAAATCATGATTGTGCTGGTCTTCTAACCTTAGGAAAGGTGAGATGATTTTAATGTTTCCCTAAATTAGAAATGACTGGAATAATAGAGCAGAGTTAGAAGGATCAGGTTGGAATCTGCCTTAGATACTTAACTAGTTGTCAGGTAATAGTCACAATCTCTTTGGGTCTTACATCATCATATTTTGGACTTAATGGTGTCTAATTTTCCTTCCCATACTTAATCTATAATCTGATGATTCTATTAAATGGAGATAAAAAATATCAGGGGTACCAACCTCACTGAGATGTAAGAGGAAAGTGCTTTACAGATGTTAGAATGCTATATAATTGTGAGTTATCATTATCTACTTCATAAAGTCCTATAAATCACTTTGAAGTAAAATAAAATTTGTTATTTGCTGGTTTCAATTATTGGTGCCTCTCTTTATTCTTATAGTTAGCAAAAAGGTGAGTGTAGCCTTTCATATATGGAGAGATCAAAGACTTGCTATCTACATTAGAGAGTGTATATTACTTTTCCACATTTTAACATGATGGTTTGTAAGTATTTCATTTTATTAACCATCAAGGGATTTCTTCGAATGGAAAATACTGTTTCCATTTTCATAAGTGGTACAAATGAGCTATTTGAATTTCTTAGTCAAGAAACAGAATATTGGAAGTAGGTCACAGCACTAATCTCCTTACCATCTCTCATCCCCATGCATCAGGAGGAAAATACTTCCGTTTCTGGGAAGAGTACCCTATGAAAAGAAATGTATACTGCAATGTGACATAATTATATCCAAAGAAGCTTCTCTCTCTCAAACCACAGCCTCAATTACTGGGTGAGTCAAGTTCAGCTAGTTTCAATTTTTGTTGCCGTCAAGAGTAGAAGGGAAAATGAGAAATCAAAATGAATGGAGATTTCACAGGTGAAAAAGCAAAAATCCTGAATTAAACCAAGGTCAAAAATAAATAAATAAAAGGAAGTATGGTTGAGAATCTATTGTTTGCTTTATAACAGAAGTTATCAGAGCAGGAATAGCATAAGATTACATTTTTTAAACATCTTATCATAGGTTAATAAGTTTTTAAGAACTTAGTGCCAAACTGGGAATCATGTAACCTGGGTTCAAATTCTACCTCATATACTTCTTAGCTTTGGGATGCTGGGCAAGTTACTTAATGTCTCTGGGGCTTGGTTTCTTCATTTCTAAAATGAAAGTATTAGATTCAGTGATTTTAAAATTTCCTTTAGCCCTAAATCCATGATTTGATGATATATTTGAATACTTTATCTTTCAGTATGTTATTATTGAGTAATCAATTGGTTTGGGGTGAAATATTCTTATGGGTATTGTCTTTTTTTTCATCTCTTACTACAGGCTTAAGTAGCCTATTTCTTATAAATAACCTCTAGAAATTTCCCAGTGGGGCAGTAAAAGTTCAACAACTTGTTTCCTTGCATGACAACATTTGAAAATAAGTTTCCCTAAAAGGCAGAGTTAGGAAAATGAGATAATTTAGATATAGTGCTTTGGGAATCTTAACATTTATATAAGTATCAACTATTATTATCACTATTCATTCAATTAATAGACATTTTTAAAGTGCCTATGACATGCCAAGCACTATTCTAATTGCTTGGCACATGAAGACAAAAATACAAAATAAAACCCTGAAACAGTCCTTGTTCTCAAGGATCTAACATTCCACTGGGGGAAATAGCATGTGTGGAATAAATTTGAAGTAAATGTAAGGTACTTAAATACTAATGGGGGGAAGGAAAGGAATAGTCAAGGGATTGAGGATTTGAAAATGTTTTGTGGGGAAGGTGGTATTTTAATGACATCTTGAAGGAAGTGAAGTGTTGTATGAATAGCAGATCAGGAGGGACTACTTGCCTGGCATGAAGGACAGCCAATGAAAAGGAATGGAGATAGGAAATTAGAATATTACCTTTGAAATTCAGGGAGAAGTTGAATAATTCATAATAAGATTGGAAAAAGGTTGAAACCTCATTTTAAAGGGCTTTAAAAGACACACAGAAGGCTATACATTTTATCTTAGAGGCAATAGAGAATCAGTGGGTTTTATTAAGTGAAAGCAGGAGTGACCTGTGCTAATGGAAAATTATTTGGGTACATATTTGGAAGATGGATTACAGTAGGGACAGACAAGGTAGGAAGATCAGGTGGACCATTTCAGTAATCATGGTAAAAGGCAGTAATGGAATAACTAAGGTAGTAACTGTTAATATAGAAAGAAGGGTTCAGATTTGTTGTGAATTTAGAAATGACAAGATTTGTCAATTGATTATATTTGTAGTGTAAGTGATCATGAAGATTTGAGTAAAATTTCACATTAGAAAACTTGAGAGACATGAAAAATGGTGGCAGTCTTGTCAGAAATAGGGAAGTTTGGCAAAAGGGTAGATTGAGAGGGGAGGAAAATAAATTTTCCTTGGGGCATAGTGTTTGAGTTATTTCCATGATATCCATTTTAGAATGTCTGAAAGGCAATTAGTTAGGCAGGAATAGATTTCAGAAAAGAAACTGGAACTAGATATGTAGATCTATGAGTCTTTTATATGAAGTTAGTAAATCCATGATAACTGAGGAGGTCACTGAGAAATAACTTAGAGAGAGATGAGGGTCGAGGGCAGAACCTTGTGCTCCTTCTCTAGTTAGGGAACTATTATTACTCTTCTCTTCTCTATGTCCCCTAAAACTATGGCTGTGGCCTGGAATGGTTAGCATTGACTCCTCAGAAGGTTTCTAATATTTTCAAGTTTTGTTTTGTTTTTTGAAGCATTGAACACAGTAATTTGTTAGTTTAGAGCCACCATTCAATATGCTGTGAAAGAATGGTCTATGGTTTATACCCTGATCACTGTGATTTATCAGACTTCTTATCTAAAGGAGTCCCATAAAGAAGGGTCCAGGAAACATCACAAAGAAATACAGGGACCTTGGGAATACTCACAAACTGTCCTTACAATAGAACTAATCCGTAGGGTCATGACTCTATAGAGACTCCCTGTTTGATGTCTGTCTTTGAGTTCTTTTTAAAATTATTTCATTTAATATTTTATTTTCCTAATTACGTGTAATAACAATTTTCAAATTACATTTTCCAAAATTATCAGATTGAAATTGTCTTCCCTCCTCTTTTCCCTTCCCATTCCTGCAGATGGTAAACAGCTTGATCTGGGTTATGCAATTATTATCATGCAATATGTATTTCTGTACTGGCCATTGTTGTGAGGGAATACTCATATAATATCAAAACACAAAAATAAAAGCACAAATGAAAAAAATGTATGCTTTTATCTACTTTCTAACTCCAACAGTTCTTTCTCTGCAGGTGGATAACATTCTTTGTTACAAGTCCTTCAGAACTGTCCTGGATCATTGTATTGCTGAGAATAGCTGAGTCTTTCACAGTTAATCATACTACCAGTTTTGAGTTCCTGAAAATGAAATCAGGTACTTTGCATTATATGGAAGAAAGAGGTGTTCATTATATTGTTTAGATTAATGTTTAATTCTACTTTAAATTTCAATGAAAAAATATATACAGAAACACAATATAGTTATGTGATATATGCATATGCAATATAGTTATAGAAATATGTGTGTATCTATGCATATACATAGATACATACCCATGTACATATGTACATATATGTCTGTTTCTAGCCTCTGCCATGTACTAGTTGTGTGACCCTAGGCAAAACACTTAATCTCTCAGTATTCTAAAAAAACTCTCTAGGACTAGAAGTTGTAGAGAAGATGCTGTCTTGAATTGGAAGGAGTTTCCTTATCCAGAAGATCTCTGTATCAATGAAACAAGAGGTGATTATCCATTTCAAATAAAAAGAAAGTAATCTCCTGACTCAATATTTTGTGGTCTTCAGTTCCAGACATTGAATATCAAAGACTGATATTGATAGAACAATACAATTTGAAAGAATCCCAGGAATCATTCTGTCCCCAAACCCTTCATTTTACAGATAAAGAAACTGAGGCCTAGAGAGAAGAAAGATTCTATTTGATTACCTACCTCTTTAATAGTTGTGTGAAAGAAGAAGTGGAGTGGGAAAATATCACTGCCAGTAGTGTTGAAGATAAAAGATTGAATGTAGAAGGAATTATTGAAGATCATATGAGTGATCATAGAAGATCAGACTTCAAGAGCTGAAAGGTTCCTGAGAAGTCATTCAGTTGAACCCATTTTGCTTTGCAGTGAAGGAAATGGAGGTGGGCAAGTAGATGGCCCAGTGGATTGAAAGTCTTCCTTGGAGTCAAGACAGTTTGATTTCAAATTTGACCTTAGACACTATGTGACCCCCAAATAAGTTGGTTCATCCTGTTTGCCTCAGTTTCTTTATTTCCAAAATCAACTGGATAAGGACAAGGCAAACCCCTCCAGTATTTTTGGCAAGAAAATCATAAATGGAGGCACGAACAATCAGACATGACTAAAATGACTGAAAAACAGATAAGGAAATGGAGGTTTGGAGAGATTGTATGATTTGCCCCAGTTGCACTGGATTACAAATTTTAGAAGCTATGTTTGAACTTTTATTCCATCCTCTCACTCTATAGTCATTCAAAGAGGAATTCAAAGAGTGTTTGGTCTAGGGTTGTCACTTTGGGATAGAAGAAGTAATGTGTGGATTGAAACTGAAATAAAAAAGCCTTAATATTTTGCTAGCTATGCCAAAAATAACTGTTTGTACTCAATTAAAAAAGTGACCAGGTGAAAATAATGGAGTTTTTTCTAGAGATGTCATTGATATAGGTCAGTTTATGTGGAAAATATGACTATCCTGCACATTGCTCACTGATTAAAGTTCTGAAATACATTGCTTTCATCCTTACTCTACTGCATTCCATAACCTTCAATAACATCCTGTTGCCAAGAGAAAAAGTCCAAAAGCCCTTGACTGGTTTTCAAAGAACTTCACAGTCTGACCCTAGTTGCCTTTATCCATTGTTTTCTTTTCCACATGAACTCTTTGTTAAAACAATTTGGTCCCAAACTTGCTTTTAGAACATACTTTTTGTTTTCCTGCATCTACTATTTCTTCCAGTCAGTAAGATACTCTTCCTCTCTGCTCATACTGCTCCTACCCATCCTTGAAAATTCAATTACAAGACTCCTTCCTTTGGGTCATTTTTCAATAGTCTTATTTTTATGTGACTTCCTATGCTATTTGGGGCAACTAGGTTGCAATATAGCTAGAGTTCCAGGCCTGGAGTCAGGGAGACTCATTTTCCTGAGTCCAAATTTAATCTCAGTTGTGTGATTCTGGACAAGTCACTTAGTCTTATTTGCCTCAGTTTCCTTATTTATAAAATGATCTGGAAAAGTAAATAGCAAACCACTGCAGTATCTTTGCCAAGGAAACCCCAAAGGGGGTCACAAAGAGTTGGGTGTGACTGAAAATTATTGAACAACAATAACTAATGCTATTTATTTTTTCCTATCAGTAATCTGGCAATGATAAATTGTTTTGTTCCATACTGAATATTTCTTATCCCTTCAACTAGATCATAAGTTCTCTTGGAGCATGAACTCTTTTATCTATCTGTCTTTCTGTCTGTCTACAGACATATACACAATGTACATATATTTCCTAAAGTGTCTAGAATATTGCTTTGTACATAATTTCAAGTTCATATTTTTACTTTGTAGTGCTTTTAGGACTTACTATCTTTCTCACAACTATTTAGAAACATACCTGACTCAGTCTTTGTTTTATAGATGAAGAAACTATTCTCTATGCTTGGAATTCTCTACCTCATCTCCTGGCACCCCATAGCTTTTTTTCAAGTCTTTGCTTTAATTGTACATTATACATGAAGTCTTTCCAAATTCTACTTAATTTGGGGGACTTACCTCTGTTGATCATCTCCAATTTCTTTCATCTGTATGCACAGTGCCTTTATGTCTCTCTCTCTTCTTCTTTTCTCTCTCTCTCTCTCTGTCTCTCTCTCTCTCTCTCTCTCTCTCTCTCTCTCTCTCTCTCTCTAAATATATACATGCACATATGTATATATATATATGCTTATATACATGAATGTATATAAATACACACATATGAATGTAGATATGTATATTTACACACTAGTATTTATACATAGTTACTTTAATTTCTCCCCCATTAAGATGTAGGTTCCTTGAGAGCAAAAAATATGTTTTGCCTTCCTTTACATCCCCAATATTTAGCAATAGTCATGACACATAATAAATGCTTAAGACTTAAAAAAATATGTGTTGGCTGACTGATTAAATGATTTATGCATGGGATGTAGGGAAGGAGGGAATAAATAATTATATAGTGATTACTATGTACCAAGCACTATGCTATTATTTTTACAAATATTATCTTATTTAATCCTCAAAACAACCCTGGTGTTACTATCATTCCAAATTTAAAGTTGGCATAACTGAGGTAAACTGACTTTAAGTGATTTGCCCAGGACCACACAGCTTGTGTCTGAGGCCAAATTTAAACTCTGTTCTTCCTGAATCTAAGACTAATTCTCTATCTTCTGTACCACCAGATGCCTTTAATTGCCATAGAGCCAGGAAGTATCAAAAGCAGGACTTGAACCTACATCTTCTGGTTCAGTAAAGAATGCTGTAGCATACTGATTAAATAGGAACCTAAGAAATAATTGTTAATTCACTGGCCAACTAGAAGAATTTTAAAGTATTGTACATGGTTAGAAAACCAGCTTGAACCATGAAATAAATGATCAGGTGGGAGTGTCTTTGGGCAAGCCCATGTCTTCTTGCTAATTTCTTCATTGTGGTGTCTATTTGTGTTTTTATATTGGGATCTACGATTTCATCAATGTGGAGGACTTCACATTTGGAATGTGCTTCTTTACATACTTAGTGGTTTCCATATTTCTCAAAATGAGGTAAATATTTAACTTATTTTTCAGGAGACTTCAGAAAGTTACATAACTGGTCCAAAGTCTCATAGGCAGAGATGTCAGAGGCAGACGTTGAAATCATATCTTCCTAACTCCATGACTACTTTTCAGTTTAAATGAATATAATATATAAAATGGTCTAAATGTTTTTCAGCTTTGGATCAGCAAAAATAAATAATATATAGCCCATATTGTGCTGAACAATGACAATGTATTGTATCTATTTTCCACAGTTAGTTCTCTAGATAATTTCTGGGAGCCACGACCTCCTATCCTCCTCTATTAACACTTGTTACACCTCCAAGAAATCTATTTTTAATAATCAATTGGAATTTAAGTAGAATACAGACATCTCAAATTAAATATCTTAATTAAATGCACATTTGAGAACCTTAATTTAAAGTATTACCTAAAGCTCCCCGCTCTCAAGACATCTTAATTTAGACTGAGTATAATCATACCTTCTTCTATCACTTCAGGCAGTAAATGGTGCAAGCAGCCCTGTGCAGAGCGTCTTGGAGAACACAATGTCTATTATTAAAGGCATGAAGCAGCCTCCATTTTCCCTCCAAGCACCAAATGTACAACAATAAGAGAAAGGCATTCATTGTGTGAATGCAGGCCTGTGTTTGTTTGCTGTCTCCGAAGCCAAGCAGTCACAAACATTCAGAGAAGAATATATGTAACAACAAGGGATTCAGGGATAATTAATGATGATTTAGTTTAATTGGAGTAACTCTAACCCTAAAGCTCCTCTAAAACCTGAAACTAATGATATTTCCTCTTGAGAGCAGAGAATATTATCATTTGGGCCAAGACTCTTGCTATTCCAATGACAAATACAAAGGCAGATATAGAATAACAGACAGTGCTGTTAGGTTAGAATGGCATGTTAAATTTTTAAAAAGAAAAAGGAAAGAAAAAATCCTCAGCACAAGATTAAAAATACATGCAAGGAATTGTTTTAATGGTCAAAATCAGACACATGAATTTAGACGAATTCAAATACATGAATTCTTTTAATGATTAGGCATCAATTACTTTATTCTAGAGTGATTAAAGTTCAGAAAACCTTCAGCAAGTCAGCTAAATATGGACATTTTTTACAAATCTTTAAACATGTCTAATAATTGTATTTCTCCAACAAAGGAAAATGACAATTTGAAATCGAAAAATCAAGCCAATTAAGTATTCTTACCAAAACAAAACAAAACAAAACAGAATTTGATCATTTTGAAGGAAATCCTGTTGCTGTTAGACTAAAAATAAAATTCAACAAACATTTCTTAAAGGCATCTTGCTATAGGGGACTTTGGGAAGTTTCTAGTCCATTTTAGAGGTAAGAAAATTAGAGCCACTGTTTGATGTTATGATGGACAGGGTCTCGACATCCAAATCTAGTTCTCCTTCCATTTTCTCAAACTGCTGAATCTCTTTTGTTCTCACAAAGGACATACTAGAAGTGTCTTGCAGTTGGATATAAAGAAATAAAAGAGAAAAAATACATTCAAACAAAACCAAACTAAATTACTCAACTATTTCCAAAGGTCAATGTCCTGTTTTGCTTCTCTGCTGTCTCCTTGAATTTATTCTCTTTTGGCTGGTGCCTTCAAGGAAATCTTAAGAATTGCTTTCTTGTTAGATCTAGAATATCGATGTTTTGTATAATTTCTGGTAAATTGTAAAATTTTCAGGTGGAAAAAACAAGGATAGGTGTCTCTGAATATGAAAACAAAAACAGAAACAGAAAAAGTTGCCATAACTGACATTCAATGTTTTTTTTAAGCTATCAAATTTTTAATATATTTGTCTAGATTGAATGATCAATCTATCAATTGATAGATAGATTTGGTCCATATATAAGATCATCTGTCTTATATATAATGGTCATGCTTATGAGTGATAGGATTTTTTCTTTTTCTTTTTTTTCTCTTGTTACTATGAATTTTTCAAAAGGCTCACATCTATTCTGCTGGTGAGAAGAGAAAGTCTTTAAAAATGGCTTTCATTTTACTTATGTGGGAGATGATACAATCAGTATCTGCTTATTGTGAGATACTTAATTAGATACTTTTTAATTGACTTTAAATGCTACTGCATACATATTTCTGTGAATGATAGAATAGTGGTCATAATGAGATCAGGAACAGAGAAACCCTTAGAAAAAGTTTGTTTAGGTGGTTCACTTTCTTGGACAAGATCAAAAGATGATAAATTTTTTGTTTCTTGAAATTTTTCCATGGGATATTTTATCATGCATGATTACTAATAAAAGCACATCAATGGGGAAGGATATTTCTGTAATAAAAGCAAGCAAGAGTAAAAGTATCCAACACTTTGCCTGCATATAAACACTGTGCCATGGTCATTTTTGAGAACCAACTTTAAACCTTCATTTTGCAGTTCTGGCTTCTATTGTTTTGGCCACAGTCCTATCTACTCATTTTTTGCATAAAAAACTAGGCAGGTGTGGTCTAAAATGTTGACTATGAATAGTAGTTTGAAAAAAAAGGGCTGTCTCTGTAGTCAAAGGACATGGGTTCAAATCCTACCTCTGACTACCTGGGGACATTGAACAATTTTTTAAACCTATTAACACCTTGATCAGTAAAAATTAGAAAGCTGGGCTAGATGATCTTTATGATTCTTTACAACTTTAAATCTATGATCCAGTGACACCATTAATAGAATGACAAAAATCAATGGGATGTGAAGGATACTGACCCAAGTGCTGAATCAGAGCTGCCAGCAAGGCTGACCTTAGAATGATCACATAGCAGCAATTGGAATGAAAAACACAACTGACTTAGACAAGTTTTCTTTGGTGATATTAGTACTTGATATTAGTACACATTTCTCAAATAAAAATCTTTACCTATCATTTAGCAATGCCTGTAGAGGGTCAGGTTGCTGTTAAAGGCACACAAGCTGCCACAAAAAATAACTGCCCTTTGTCAGGAATGATGAACCTTTCCAAAAGGAAAGAAGATGCTGTTATCATCTTTGGAGATTCTAAACATTTTGCCCACCATGGGAATATGACCAGTTAATTTGTTAAGAGGTGAAGTCATCGGTCTTGGCCCTCTGCTAGCTTTTGATTTCTTTAATCTCATTCTCTTCATTCTCGTTATTACCAAGAGGGGAGAAGAAAACAACACACAAAAACCTGTTATCTATTATCCCTGTTCCAAATTTCGCTGGTTCTCAGTCCCCAGGGTTCCAAGTCAATATGTTTGGTAATGACTTTGTACAAAGAAAAAGGAAAAGAAACACAGATTGGATTTCCAGTGTTATGATAAATGCATATCGGAACTTTAGCTAGCTTTGGCTTGAAGATGTGAGCAATCAATTGTGCGAGAAGGGATATTTTCTGAGGAACCCAAACTTGATAGAAGCACTACACTTGGAGCTTTATATTATTCTATATTTTATTTTATATTCTGAAATGAAGGTAAGCTTAAAGAAGTAGCTTCTCTGGCAGTACAAAGAGATAAGCATCTGTATGCCTTACACAAGTTCTAAAACATCTCTTTCCCACTCAGGCTGTTATTTAATCTCCCACCCCACCCCCTACTCCTGCCTTTATATTCTCTTTGGATTCTTCGTTCAGTGTGTGTATGTGTGTATATATTATATTATATATGCATTTATACACATGCATATACAGTGTGTGGACATATATTCATATATGTACATATACATATGAATACACACATGAATATACACTATGCATATATACACACTTACATACTCTGTATACATATAGATACAAACACTCATATGAATATATGCATACTTATGTGTATATATATGCAAATTCAGTACTTTTAATAATCCCCATAATGTAAGCATTCAACTCATGTGTTTTGACTTATTCTTTAATGTCAGCATTATTGTAAATAAACTGTACCTCTTTTTTCTTTCCTTTCCTTTCTTTCTTTTCTTCACTTCCAGATATCTTTAATTCAATAAGCAGAATCCTTTAGTTTTCTCACTCTTGCTGGTATTTTGTTGGTTTTTTACTGGGCTCGATTTTTTTTTTTTTAAGTATGGCTAAATCTTACATTTCTTTAAAAATGCCAGAAGGTGTTGCTAATGCCTTTGGCAAAAGGAAAACCAACAATAAATGATTTAATGGATTTTATAAACACTCTATAAATTTAAATCAATAGAAATAATTCCCTGTCATGTTTAAATGCTAAGAAATGTGAGGAAGAAATTGAGAAAATAAACAACAGAAAAATGAATAAAATCTTTAGTTATTTTTGGTATCACACATGCATATGGGTTTGGTTTCTACCAGGTCTATGTAGGCTCAGTTTGTTCTTTGTCACAATCTGAGGTACATTTTTCCTTCAAGGAAAAGTTTCTTGAATTCCCATCTATTTAGACAAATCTGCCACTTTTAATGTTCAAAAAACGTTACACCATTGCAAACAAGGCTGAAGTTTTTCCTTTCCAGATTCCTCTGTCCTTTTCTTTCCCCTTTCCAATTCTGATGCTGGTAAAAAACTATTCTATTTAATATAATTATTTTTAATAATTCTATTTGCTACTTATAAAGGATCTGATAGGGTATGACTAGGCACATGATAAATTCTAAAATGCTTTTCCACTCATTCATTCAATCATGAAGGCACCAAGTACTGATATCTTAAATTTATGATTTGGTTTGCCTCATCAGAGCTAAAGAGATAGGGGAGAAGTGAAAAGCACAATAAAGTTATTTTTTTTCTAAAGGAACACAAGCTAAAGACATATAGAAAAATACTTTGAAATTAACATTTGGAAATGGCCAATTCAATAGCCTCTGTAGGTGCAAGGAACACCAATTCCTTGTATTTATTCTTAGCTGTTGGCTTAGATTCTCTGAGGATTTGTGGCAGGCAACACCTCAGGTCACTGGAAGCCTAGGAAAGGAACTGCGATTCTATCAACAGTCTAGGAATTGGTTTTCCTCACCAAGTAGTCAGACAATGTAGACCATAGATGAATTCTGACTAGGTCTTCTTCAGAGAGAATGTTGCTGTGTAGGCCTTTATGTTTTGGTTACAGGTACTTAGTCTGTGCTGGGTTTAGGAATGGTAAATTCTCTTTCTTTTAAGTAGTAATAGTTTTGTTTTTATGGACATGGGTCCAAGTTGATGTTATCTGACCACAGATGGATGTCACAAACCCAACAAGTCACTTGTAGCGGGTTAAAAAAAAATCTTAAAATTTCAGCCCTATTGGAAAAGGAAAGGCAAAAAGGCCAACTTAGCTGATCATTCTTCTGCTATAACTGCTCCTTTACTGAAGGGAAACTAGAGCAGAGCCATGACACTAAAGGGCCTAAAGCTCCTACTGTAGATTTGTTATTAATTAAAAATTCAGCAAGGGAAATCTCAAGTTCTTTAAAGGAATTTTTTATCCATTTCCCCATCTGAGCATGAACTCTATAAATTCTATTTTATGATATTCATATCAATGGTTTGGGAGAACAAATTAATTGTTGGGGGAACGAAGCGGGTAAGTGAACATTAGAAAAAAAAATCTTACCAAAAGAACAATTAAATGAGATAGGTCATATGATCAGGGTTAAATATACTCTTGGCAATTTCTGCAGGTTCTTTTTTATTTTTTTATAACGGAAATCTGAGAAAGAAATCCTTTTACAAGGATTGTTATTTAAGTCTACATACATTTTGAAGAGTTTAAAGCCTAGAAATCAAGTTTGAATCATCCTTAAAGAATTAAGAAGAGTTTTAGCAGCTGTCCACTGCCATATCTGGGATCAAGGTATGGTGTGAGTTCCTAATTTTAACCCACATACTGATGGATTATCTTTTTTTTCTGATTTCAAATTGTTGGGTCATGTGGTAAAGGTGGTTTTACACTAATTAAAAGTACGAAAAAGTAATAAGAATATTAGAATGCAATACTGAATGAACCAAACATATTTTAAATTCAACTTAACAGGGCAACAAAATTTTCGGGGTTCGTTTATTAGTTTTATTCATCAATAATCTTTTACTTAAGTGCCTAATACCAATGAATCCCTGGGTGAATTTCTGAGAATTCCAAGTTGTTAAAAGCATAGTTTGTATGACCACAGATCTTTAATCCAGCTATTGTTGTTTGTCCTTAATTCTGAAAAAGACCAATGATATCATGGGGTAATGTCTTGACTGGAGCATGAATTGGATTTGTGAGGCAAAATTGTAAAGTATTAAGCTTCAGAATCTCTTCCAGAATCATGGAAGTCCAATGCCAAGATAAAAGTCAGTAGGACTGGTCATAGCTCAGGACTTGGTGGATAACCTTGGCCTCCTTGGTGTCTGACCAAGCTCTAGGTGTTCTGCAATACCAACTTCATGGCTTTTACAATTTTTTTAAAATCTGCCTATTCTTCCAGGAGGTCTTCACATGCTTGAGGTAGTCACCCCTTTGCCACCTACCTTACTGATAGGTTTGTGTCCCATTGGTTCTCTCAACCTGGTTTAGTCTATTTACAGAGATGGTTTACCTTTGTGTGGCTATTGTGCAGGGTATATCTTAGAGCCATGGCTGAGAACTGGATGAAAAATGGATACCAAAAGTGGATCAATAATTCTGAAAATGGATTAGCAAGCTCTCACACCAAGTACTAGTACTTCTTGAACATTCCTCCAACCAATATACCTCTAGATGGTACAGTGGGTAAGCATAGGACTTGAAGTCTTGAGGACTCATCTTCCTGAGTTCTAATGTCTACTGAGATACTTACTAGCTGTGTGACCCAGGCGTCACTTCACTCAGTATGCCTTAGTACGTAATCTGTAAAATGGCCTGGAGAAGACAATGACAAATCATATCAGTTTCTTTGCCAAGAAAACTCCAAATGGGGTCATGAACAGTTGGACACTACTGAAAAAATCAGGAGGTGTATCTATCATGAGACAACCTGGTAGGAGAGAAAATACCTACAGGCTTAAGTGTCTGGAGACTTGGGTTCAATATTCTTTTTCTGATCCTAACTTGCCATTTAACTTTGGGTAAAATACTTAATATCCACATGCCTCAGTCTAGCTATGGAACCTTAGTAGGTCATAGAGGTTGTTTTCTTCAACCCCTTTATCAAATAGTTGAGGAAAATGAAGCCTTGAGAGCTAAACAACATGTCTAACTTCACACACATAAGTCACAGGGCCAAAATTTGAATCTGAATCATTTGACTCCTTATCAAGTACACTTAATAATTACACTATGATGGGGAAGATAGCTATGTAATGATTTAAATTCTCTGGTGATTGTATCTTAATTTATAATTATTTATTAAATAACAGAAAGCAGGCCTAAGAAAGAAAAGGCACATGTAGTCAGCCATTTCCTTAGCAGCCTCCTCCCCTAAACCTGGCTGCATCACTCAGACTGCTTGTGCCAGCTCTCTCTTAGCCATTCCCCAACCCAGATAGAGTGTGCCAGTCCTCTCTTGGTTCCCTTCTCAACCCCCAAGAACCAAGGCAAGAAGCCTCTACTCCATCTTTTACTCCAATTTATGCTCTTCACGATGTACCTTTCCTAAGCCCATCTGATTTGGATCAGTCCAGACTATAGGCAGGTCTTCCAGATATCAGGAGTCACCAAGCAAGCTTTAGAATGGTGGCAAAGTGCTTGTGTAGAGTCTCCTGGCATGGTAGATAAGAAGAGGGAGGACATCGTCCATCACCTCAGAGAGCTAACAGTTCAGAGATTTGGAAGTAAGCTAAAATGCTAATACTTTATGCTTTAAAATCAGAAGATCGTCTCAGGATGCCAAAAATGGGTATCAATTAATGTTAAATTTCCACATGTAGAAAGCTGCATATGCTAAATGTTTCATAGATAGTAGAAATAAATTTTATGAGAGTTCAAAGGACATTCATCACTGAAGGAATGGGTCATCTCTTTCCCTCTCTCCTCTCTCTTTCCCTCTCTGTCTCTGTTTCTCCATCTCTGTCTCTCTGTCTATGTTTCTATCTCTTTTTCTTTCTGTCTCTCTGACTCTGTTTTTCTGCCTCTGTGCCTCTGTTTCTCTCTCTGTGTCTCTGTCTCTGTCTCTTTCTCTTTCTCTGTCTCTGTCTCTGTCTCTCTCTATTTCTTCCTTTAGGGGAAGAACATCCTTACAAGGACCTTCTTTTTTAACAAATACAATTTGGAAATTATACTTCAAGTTAAAGTCTTAGAGATTTAATTGGGCCAAGAAAGGTTACATAATACTAGATTAATCACTTATATGTCTGTATATGTGAGTATACATTAAAGCAGATTTCATTGCTAACTCTCTATTGTCATTCAATTGGTCTATAAATATTAATTAAGCCTTTACTCTATACTAAGTACTATACAAAGCACCAGGAATACAAATAGAGACAAAAGAGAAACCTAGTTATCAAGGAGTTCATCATTAAATGGGGGAGACAATATGAAAGCAATTATGTAGAAACAAAATAGATAAATAGGTAAATAGATACATTGACATGGTTTATATATTTAGATATAGATATGAAAAATATAATTTTTTGGCTAATAAACATTTATGATGTGGTTATCTTTGTCTATATAAAAGTGCTTCTTCTGTTTGTATAGATAGCTAGATAGACAGATATAAGTATAGGTAGATATATTGATATGTAGTATATATGGAATTGTAAGCTGAGATAATGGAAACGTGTTTTCAGAGAAGAAAATTATGGTTCTGCTCTTCTCTGCCTCGTTCAAACCACAACAAAATGCTGTGACTAAATCTTGATGTCACATTTTAGGTAAGGCATTGATCAGTTGTATATCTTTGGGAAGATTGTCAAAATTGTGAGGAGAGTTGAAATTTTACTGTATAAGGTTTGATTAAAGGAAAGGGGACTATACAGGAAGAAAAAAAGTCTTCATATTGTTGATTACTATATTCAAATGTAGACAGATTGGCATATGTTTGGGTAAGTCCAGGACACAAAATTCCAGCATGACATATTAACTACAAGGAGACAAATTTTGGCTCAATTTGAGGAAAATTTCTTAACTATTAGGACAACCCAAATAATAATAAGAACATATTAATTTAGGATGTACTGAGTTCTCAGTCACTATAGGTTTTCAGAACGAAGCTGAAAGACCATTTATGAGAGGACTGAAAAAGAATTCTTGCTCCTGAATGGAGACTAGACCAGATACCTTCTGGAATCAAGAATGATTCTAGTAACCTGACTATGGAAATTAAAAGTGAGCAAAAAACATCTCTTTTCTACTACACAATTAGCAACTGCCTGAGATCACATTTGAACCCAGGACTTCCTATCTCTAGACCCGACTCAATCCACTGAGCCACCCAATGTTTCCTTTTTGATTAATTTTTTATATGACTACCTTTGCTATCAGGAAGAAATTTTGAAACATTTAAGTGAATAAAAATATATTAGCTAAGAATTAAAAAGAATACTTCTTGGCCTGTAGAAATACAAATTCAATCTTGCTTTGATTCAGAGATTGGATTTCATACATTTTTATCATAATAATTTTTCCATATTACATGTCAATATAATTTTCAAATATTTATTTTTCTGATATTTTGCAATCCATGTCCTCTCTCTCCCACACCTCTCTGAGAAGGGTAGATAATAAAATATATGTTACACATATATCATTTTATAGTACACATTTCCATGTTCATCATGTTATGAAAGAAGATACATATTACTTTCAAGAAAAATTCAACTAAGAAATAAAATGAAGAATGGTATATTTCAATTTGTGTTCAGACTTTATTCCTTCTTTGGGGGTAGATATCCTTTTCTTGTCATGAGTCTCTTGGAGTTGTCCTTGAGCCTTGTCTCATTGATAACAGTTGAGTCATTCACAGTTGATCGTCAGACACTATTTTTATTATGTACCACTTTCTCCTGGTTCTGCTCATTTCACTTTATATCACTTCATATGACTTTCCAGGTTTTTTTAATTTCATTAACTTTTCAGGTTTTTTCTCCAACTTTTATTCTGTGGTAATGGTGGTTTTTCATCATTTTACAGATTGAATAATGAAAATAAAAGAAAAGTCTATTGGTGGCAGTATTAATAGCATCAGTGTCTATTTGAAGTGGAATATAGTTAGTGATAAGAATTTATAATACACCCCCAAATTAGATAGATCTGAACATAATGGATAGTTATCTCAGTGGCTGACACACAGGACAGGGGGTAGTCTAGATAAGCAGAAAAAGATTGATCATAGTGTCAGAACTGGAAGAGTCTTTTGAGACTTTTGAATGAAAACTCCTCAATTTATAGATGTGGTTACTGAGACCATAGGAGTTTAAGGTGCATACACAAACTGACACGGGTAATAGATATCCAAGGTATGATTTGAACCTAATTCCTTTGATTTAATAGTCAGTTCTCATTATACTATGTCACTCAACTATGTCCTCAAAGGGGTCTGAATTCCTCTCCTCCACTTTTCATTACTTATTTTCCTCTTTTTCCTCCCCCTGAATTCCCTTATCTATACAAATTGTCTCATCTCTGCCAATAATTTCATTCATTCTACAATTCTATGTGGCTCAGTGGATTGAGAATTAGGTCTAGGTCTTGAGTTAAAATCTGGATTAAAACATTTCCTAGCTCTATGATCCTGGGTGAGTCACTTAACCCCTATTGTCTAGTTCTTATTATGATTCTGCCTTGGGACCAATACCCAGTATTGATTCTAAAATGGAAGGTTATGGTTTAAAAAAGAATAATAAGAAAGCTGGTATATATGATTCAATTTTAATGATCTCATATATTCCCCTTTTGGGAATTTTTGTATTCTTGAAAAAAGAATGTAGTGGTGAGGGAAATTTTTAATCTAACAAAAATGAGGCATCATGATATTGTGGAATGATTGATAAATTTGGAACCAAAAGAAATGCATTTGAATTCTGACTTCACTCGTCAGTATCTTCATGACTATATATGTGCTCATGGAATCTACCACTCAAAAATACATTAAATTAAATAATACCATTATCAATAATAGCCTCTTTGTATTCATTTTTTAATAGAACTACTTACCTAAATTTTCCTACATTGACCAGTTTTTATTTTGTGTAAAGTTGATTCAGTGGAAGAAATAGACCAGGCATTTTAATTTTAAAAATTCAGTGGTAATTCCAATCAACAAATTGCTTAATAAACCATCAAAGCATATTTGGGCGGGGAGTTGTCTTGGATTTTCATTTAAAGATATAAAAATCCTTAAATAAAGGATTTAAAGTTAAACGTTATCTTATTGACTTGGGTAATTCCTCCAAAATGAAAACTGCAAATTATTCTCACCTTTTCTTCTACTTTTGTCCACGATCACCTGTGAATTCTCTACATAGGGCCCATTCAGTGTTCTGTAGATCTAGAGATCTCTTAAGCTTGGTACTCACAAAACTACTTGCAATGTCGTCTCCATGCAGTGCCCATGGACTGCCCTTTGAATACAAAATTGAATACAAAAAACAAAAAATATATTTGAATACAATCCCCATTAAAATAGGTTCTATGATGGTTCTATGTTATGTGTGAGTCTCCTCAAACTGATTATTTGAGAAAAAAAGAGGAAGCTTCAGTATACAACTCTTTCCTCTTACCTGGGAAGGGAAAAAAGGAAGTAAGTAAACATGCATTAAGCATGTTTTATGTTACAAGCACTATCTAAACACTAGGAATACAAAGAAAAGCAAAAGACTTTCTCTGCTCTCAAAAAGCTTATAGCATAATTAGGGAATAACATTTATTCCATACTAAAACACAATTGGCTCTCATACTTTAGGAGGCAATGCAGAGCTGGTACTTGTTAATTAACAACCTATAAACAGCAGTTCCTAGGCAACCTAATATATTACCTCTTACATTTTTTAGCCCTTACTCTCTGTCTTTGAATTTATATGGTTTATTGCTTCTAAATCAGAAGAGTAGCAAATGCTAGGCAGTAGGAGTTAAGAGAATTGGCCAGGGTCACATGGCTAGGCAATATCTGAGCTCCATGACTGTCCCTTCCTCTTACTTTTTAATAGTTTTTCAAATAAAACATGGTCATCTAAATATATCAATATTTGCATCTAGTTCATGTTATTAACAACTCCTTCTATGAGCTGTTGAAAATATGTAGGACTCCCAGACATCCATCTGGATCAGGTGTTTGAGTCATAGAGATAATGGATGTCTTTTATTCATTATCCTCTGATATATGGATCAGATAGGTTCCTTGGTGCTGGACCAACACTGAAAACTACTGGCTTCCTGGCAGCCTATAGGGTTTCTTGGATTTGTGAAATGGTTTACTGTTCCACCTTTATTTTCTTGCTTGATATCTGATTGTCTCAATATCCAGATATTGTTTTCTTTACTACTAATAATAAAGGTGAGGTATGGGAACTTCAAGGCCCTATGATTCTGGAAGAGATGGAGAAAAAGTTTTTTGGGGGAGAACTTTGGATGTCTCTTTCATAGGACAACTTCATAAATTACTCATGTGTATTTAAGGTAAACGCTATATTTGTCTTCTACTCCTTTTAAGCATCCCATAACACACTGCTGCAATGACAACACACTGCTTTTTGAAATAAATTTCTTCCTAAAATAATATTTCCCTTCTTTAGCATTAGATTCTAGAGTAGCTCTTCTTAACTTGTGTGTGCTTATATATGTGTGAGTGGTGTGTGTATGTATGTATATGATGTCTATGAATCCATTTTTAAAGAATGTTTTATATGCATAAAATAAAATACACAGGATTATTAAGGAAACCAATTATATTGCAATGCATATGTATATGCATGCATACACACATATGTATATAAACTTCATGAATGTCATTAAAAATCCCTGAATTAGAATGTCATCAGTTCAATTTTATTTAGCTTAACATTAATCAAGCCATTATTATTTGAAAGACATCATGTTTAGTGTTAGGATCCCAAGCAAAATCCTAAGGAAGATGATACTATATTCCAAAAGGGAGATGGAAATATACATGGAAAATAAATAAAAAACCAAAGATCTCTGTATTCAACCTTATGTTTTATGGTTTAATAATTTCTTGATGCTATCTGCTATTGCTATTTTCTGTGTGCCTATTAACTTTTATACATAATATATGTATTATTTGGATATTCACATACAAAGCCTGAGTTGACTGTTTGAAATGTTTTGTTAACACAGTGAATTAATTGGAATTGGTTCCCCAAATCGGTGAAATTTAAGGGATGATTGTGAGTATATTTTGAGTCTTTGAAAAAGAATTGGAAGGGGAAGTTAGGTGGCTCACTGGATAGAGAACCAGGTCTAGAGATGGAAGGTTCTGGCTTCAAAAGTGATGTCAGGCACTTCCTGTGTGACCCTGGACATTAAATCACTTAATCCCAATTGCCTTGCCCTTATCATTCTTTTGCCTTGGAACCAATAATTATTTTCAATTCTAAGACAGAAGGTAAGGATTTAAAAAGAAAATGATTGAATAATATGTCTAGTTATACTAGAGCCATGTCTAGTTACACTTGTCCACCTTCTTTGACAACTACAACTTTCTTATGGAATTACAAACTCAAATTGATATAACCCTTATGTATGTAGGTTTCAATCAGGGTTGTTGTGGGGAATCAAATGAATTAATAATTATGAAGAGCTTATCACAATGACTAACATAGGAAGTAGAATATAAATGTTCCTCTCCTGGTGCTTGAGGATGCTACTCTTTAAAAATACCATTGCTTTCCATATTGAGGCACTTATAATAATACTTTTTTCTATGTGAAAATCTTTACCTCATTACTAGATAATACTGTATCATTTTGTCATTGTTTCCATAAGAAAGGTATGGGCATTGGACCAATGAATGAATCCACCTTTAAAAGTCAGTGGTTGGTAAAATATGTGTTGATACTCCTGGTAAAGATAACGATGCTTCCCTTCGTCAGGCCTTTAATATCAAACCCAATCCATCTTTCTTTCACCACGAAAATTTTAATTAAACTCATTCATCAGCTCTTGCTCAGAAGTAAGAGACTTAACAAGTAATATTCAAGTAATCTCTCTAAAAGTTATTTCTATAGACTAGTCCCCAACTTCAGACAGCTTTGTCTTTTGTATAATTTAGGTTTAGTATGGTGTTACCTGCATAGAAATTACTCATTAAAGGAAAAATTAAAACTTTTTTCTGACACAATTCTATCTTATATTTTCCTCAGGGAATAGAATTTCTTTGCCTCATAGCTTTGGACAACTGAACCCATGATATAGAACTTCAACTCGGGTTAGAGTCTATCCTTGTTAACATTACCCTTGCAAATGATACAGGCTGATAAACAGTTCATTCCTCACTCTTACTCCATGACTTGTCCATTTCTTTCTCTAGCCATAAATTACTCTGGAGATGCCATTTAAAATATATCTTCTATTCAATTATTTATTGCTAATATTTTGTAGCCTATTTCTTCCTACCCTGGGCCTCCCTCTTTATTGTATTTTGGATGTCTTATTACTTTATTACGTCAATTCCATGCTGGTATTCTTGCACAGCTTCTGGATATTGGTTGGATGATGTTCTCAGGCTTTCTAAGACATCTATGGAGTGAAGCAGGCCTGTGTGTTTGACTCTAAGATTTTTAGTATGATGCTTTTAGTGATGTTGTCAGAGCTCTTCAGTGAGGATGAAAATGGCTTCAAGTTCAATACAAGGCAAGATTAAATTAGAAGAAAAATTGGTACTTCACTTACTTCACAGGTGATTGTGTAATCAATGAAGACTCTGAGGCTGAAATGCAACAGAATATGGATCAATTCTCCACCCCTTGTGCTAATTTTGGCCTGATAATTAAGACCAAGAAAACCAAGAGGCTCTCCAACACCCAGGATCACTCCTTCCATAGGTGCAACTACCATTTATAGGAAATGGAAAAATTTTTAATATTATGGATAAGTTCACTTACATTGACAATATATTCTCCAGGGATATCTACATAGATGATGAGGTTGATGCCTGAATTGCCAGAACAACGTTTGGACTCAGTGTTGAGGAGGCTGTGAAGGAAAGTATGAGAGAGAAGAGGTATTAGGCTGCTTCCAAAACTAAAGATCTACAGAGCCATTATGCCAACCTCATTGTTGTATACCTATGAGAACTGGATAGTATTATAATGTCATGTTAGGCAATTGGATTACTTCTATTTGAATTTTTTTAGGGATATTCTAAAGATCATCTGACAACATAAGGTACCAGACACTGAAGTCCTTTCTCTAGGTGAACTGCCAAGCATTTCAACTCTATTGCAATGAATACAATTCTAATGGGCTGACCATAATGTTTGAATGCCAAACATATGTTTGCATAAAAGTCTTTTATGGAGAGCACATGAGGCATATGTTTACATGGAGGTCTGAAAAAAGCAATTCAATGACATTTTCTCAAGATCTCTCTGAGGAACTTTGCTGTAAATTGTGAGACATTGGAGATATTGACACAGAACTATCCATCATGATGTGCCCATATAAAAGAAGGTAATGTGCTCTGTGGACAAAGCAGAATTGCAGTAGCTCAAGAAAAATGGGAGACATGCAAACTTAGAGTGCTATGGTCGAACCTTCTGAGCACAAATTGATCTGACATAGTGGAACACATTATACATTGACAGTGATAGCATTTTGTTCTTCTTCAAGAATGAAGGATATTAACTAACCAATTATTTAACTCTGCATCCATTCATACAAGATTTTCCATGCTGCTCATAAGTCATGCTTTTCATTTCTTACCACACAATGGTTTTCTATTACTTTTATAATTCATAATATACTGCAGCCCATTCATAACTATTCTGTGGTTACCTGTTCTTAGCTCTTTGGATAACCCATGACTATGATTTTTTATTATTCAATCATTCTTGAATTTAGTGGTTAACCCATTAGTGTTCAGTTCTTTGCTTCCACAAAAACAGCAACTATAATTTTTTATACATATGGGGCCTTTTCCTCTTCCTTTCATCTCTTCCATGGTCGGATTGTGGTGTCAAAGGCTATGCATGTATTAGCTTTGGGAGCATAGATTCAAATGGCTTCCCAGAATAGCTAGATTAATTCATGGCTTTATCAACATTGTATTATTGTGCCTTTTACCCTGCAGTGCTTCCAGTATTAGTCAATTTCTCTTTTTTTCCCAAAAAAGGTAGAACTTCAGACATTCTTTTATCTGCATTTCTCTTATTAGTAGTAATTTGGAACATTTTTTCATGTGGCATTGATCATTTAGATTTCTCTCCTTGAAAATTTCTTGTCATTTCATTTGACCATGTACCAATGGACAAATTGTTCTTATTCTTATAAATTTCAATAGAAATAAGGTAGTTTTCTTGGAAATTTCCTGTAAAAATCATCCTTTTCCTAAATCCAGTTAACTATTTCTCTTCTAATCTTATCTACATTATTTTTGTGAATAAATGCAAAAAATTTTCAATGACTGAAATTGTCCATTTTGCATTGTATGATTCCCTACTACACTTTATTGTGGATAGTTTTCAAGGAATCTATTTATGCTACAATGAGAGTAAAATCTCTAATGTGTATTGTTTATGCACATATTTGTGGGGTGGTTTGTGAAGACTACCTGCAAGCTGGGTGAGCTCCTCAATTGCCTCTTCTGGCTTTTTTTCCCTCCTAGCTGGAATTATTCCATGAATATCCTCCTTAGGACTCTTCTACTCCACTGTCTCATACAAAGAGCCATCATCACCACAGAAATGTCTGAATAAATATGAGCTAAAATATTTTTGAGTGTGTGGTTAAGTAGATAGGAAAGACAACAACTTGTTCCATGGTCTTAGCTGTGCTTTTTTCTCATCCACAAAATCTATATGAGAAAAAAAAGGGAGTTTGCAGTTGAGAAAGTAGGGGAACCAGAAATCATGTTTGGGTGAGTAGCTACTAAATAGATGTTAACTGTGCAGATTCTAGACTTTAAAAATTAGTATTTGTAGGGCTAAAGAAAGCTTACTATAAGGTTGATGATTCCTAGGCCCAAATTCTAGATTAGGAAATTCATTTCCAAAGACGGACTTGAGCCTGTGGGCACTAGCTTGAATTGTTTCTGCCCTTTGTTCTAAGGTAAAGAGAGATCTTATGGTGTGTTTTTTTTTTAATTTTTTTAAACCCTTAAGTTCTGTGTATTGCCTCCTGGGTGGAATAGTGGAAACGGCTGGGCAATGGGGGTCAAGTGACTTGCCCAGGGTCACACAGCTGGGAAGTGTCTGAGGGCAGATTTGAACCTAGGACTTCCCATCTCTAGGCCTGACTCTCAATCCACTGAACTACCCAGCTGCCCCAGATCTTAAGGTTTTTTGTTGGTTTGTTTTTCTGTTTCGGATGTGTGTGTGTGTGTGTGTGTGTGTGTGTGTGTGTGTGTGTGTGTGTGTATGCTTGATAGAACCTTTTCATAGTCTGATGAAGTCTATGGATACCTCAAAACAATGTTTTTAAATAAATAAAATAAGAGACAGAATTGCATTGAAAACAAATTGTATTGAAATAGTCATAAAAATATTTTTAAAACTCTGTAAATTCTCAGATCTCAGATTAGAGCATCCTTCTGATGAGTTTGGTGCCTAACCCAAAGGTTATCTTATTGGATATGGAAAGCCTTGAAGCCAAAATATAGAAGGAAATAGGTCAATTCCACCTTCTCACATTCTCCTAAATCTTCAAATACTAAACTCAAACCTCCTTTTCTGTAGAAGACTGTTCTCAGTCTCCTAACTCTCTCTACCCTTATGAGAGTACCTCCTATTTACACTGTCTGTATCTTGGCTGTAGATAGTTATTTAGTGTCCTGTTCCCATCACTTAGTATAGTGCCTGGCTCATAGAAAAATGCTGAATAAATGTTGAAAGACTAATTGGTAGAAGGAAGACGTGCAACACTCTTTACATTTTCAGGTGCAAAGGGGATTTAGATAGTACCTTTTAGCTTCATATCTCTGATTCTAAAGCAGCTAGCCTAAACGAGGTTTGGAAAACCTTATAGGGATTTCAGTAATAGTTCCTCCTGTTTTCCTTCTTTTAAAAATGTTTAAAATTTGATTTTTCAAATTATTTGTCAATACAATTTTTAAATAATTGTTTTCTGATATTTTGTAATCCATATTCTTTCCTTTCTATCTCTCCATCATCCCCCAAAACAGCAAATAATATAACATAGGTTATACATGTTTTCATACAGTTCATATTACCATGTTTGCTGTTATAATATAAGAAACAGATCACTTACAGTACAGAAAAATCCATGGAGAAAATAAAGTGGAAAATGGTATGCTGCTGTCTGTATTCATACTCTATCAGTTCCTTTGATCGCCTCTTTCATCCTTTGTCCCTTGGAGTTGTCCTGGATCATCCTTGCATTGCTGATAATTAAAGTCATTCATAGGTGATCATCATTGTATAATATTGCCTTTACTTGTATAATGTTCTCCTAGTTCTTCTCACCTCATTTTTTTAATACTTCATCTCCTTCTGCTTTCTACTTCTGAAAAAAAAATGAGAGATGAATATCAAAATCTTGACAAATTCAGGGAGAGAAAATTTGAACATTTCTATTATCTTAAAATAGTCTTGATACTTTACTTATTTAACAATTGAGCTAAAAGCTAATGGCTCCTGGAACCTCAGCAATAGTCATATCTCAATTCCCTTTCTCTGAACTTTGAGGATTTTGGCAGGATAGATTAAATGCTATTCCTGAATTCTTACTCAGTGGTTCTGAGGCTGTTTCTGTGGGAGGTTGAAGCATGGTAAGGCTGATAGAATGGGACCTGAACTCAGCTTGGAAGGGAAGGGAAGGAGTGTGTTATAGTATATCGCCAAACTCCTTCTTTCCTTCTTGGCAGGAGTTGTTGCTGAGAGCCAGCAGGTGTTTAATGCTGTTAAATTTATGAGGACTGAAAGCTGTTGGGTGTCTTAACATCTGGGTAACATAAATTATCAGAACCTTTATTCTTATAATTTCACCCCCACATAGTTGGAAAGTGATTTTGAAATCCACAGCAAGCCATTAAGTAAATGTTCTAAGACAATGAGGATTTCTGAGCATTTGCCCTTGTGGCAATGTGGTTCAGAATATATGCTAGCCCTAATGGGCCAGAAAGTGAGCAAGTCCCCAAAAGTCTTAAGGTATAAGAGTTTTAACTTTTTGTTTAGGGCCAGGGACAATCACACAGCACTGCCTCATCTTGGTGTTTGTTCAGTAGACATGTTCACCTGTGATTAGTTTGCAAAAAGTTCCAGAAGAGGAATTACGCAAATGAGGGGGAAAATATTTACTTTCCACTAATAGAACATTTGGAGATGCTCTTTGTAGAAATTGGGGCTTCTTGACCCTTTTTGTTGTGGATCACTTCATCATTGTGTTGGTCTATGAATAAATATTGTCTTAAAGTGGTATTTAAAATAATTGTGGGAAGGGGCAGCTGAGTGGCTCAGTGGATGGAGAGCCAGGCCTAGACATGGGATGTCCTAGGTTCAAATCTGGCCTCAGACACTTCCTAGCTGTGTGACCCTGGGCAAGTCACTTAACCCCCATTGCCGAGCCCTTACCACTCTTCTGCCTTGGAGCCAATACATGGTATTGACTCTAAGATGGAAGGTAAGGGTTTTAAAAATAAAACAAAATAATTGAGTGAAATGTTACATTTCAGTTAAAGTTTAGTCATTTAAATGTGTGTGTGTGTGTGTGTGTGTGTGTGCCAAAAATGTAAGGGGGAAAAGGGTTTTTTGGTCATATATATTAAAAGGTATTCACCAGGGGAAATTTTCCCAATTAAGGAATAAACTTAAGTCAAAATTGACTTTTATGGGGATTTATTTACAACTGAGAAGAGGTAGAAGAAATAAGGAAATAGGAATCTAACACAGTAGGTAAATTGCTATGATTCCCTAGGTAAATCTAATTAACCCTCAGCTGAGAGTCAGAGGCCAGAGGGCCAGAGGCCAGGAGGTGAATGAAGCTTCATTCACAGAGTCTCTATTAAAGGGAAGTTCCTTAAGAGGAGTTCAAGAAGATTCAGTCTTTAAACTCACCATGTGGAATTTCAAAGAAGATATTGAGAGCAGTCTCACCAAGGTTTCAGTGTCCCGGCCAGTACTCCTCCACAAACCAGGAAAACTAGAAGACTCAGCCAGAAGACTTCCTTCTCCAGAAGGTCTCCTTCTCCAGAAGCCTTCATCAGCCTTTCACCAGCCATATATATGTATATATGATTCTATTTTCTCCCATTTTGGTTTATAGACATCCTATACTCTATATGAATAGACCCTTGCTTAAGAACCCATGGCATAGATTATGCCATTTGATCGTTGTAATATCTACTAGTGATAGGAATTAGGGTTAATTTATCTCCATTTTGCAGCTTAAGAAACTGAAGATGAGGTAAGTGAAGTGATTTATCTGTGGTTGATCAGGTAGTATGAATGGGAGACTAGGTCTGAATCTATGTCCACTAAATCAAAGCTCCAGAATGTACTGTATTATGCTACACTGCCTTGTGGTGAAAAAGTAAGACAAAATATAATTGGTCATATTTGCTGACTAAATTTGTAGTATTTACTGACAAAATGGAATAAGTAGTACCCAAACCTCTTTCCATAGCTCTCAGATTTAATCTACTTGAATGTGCTAATGTGACAAAGGACAGAGTGGAAGCAAGTCTTTATTTTCTTTCCTTCCTTCCTTCCTTCCTTCCCTCCTTCCTTCCTTCCTTCCTTCCTTCCTTCTTTCTTTCCTTTATAAATTTGATTCATTTCCCTATATACTTGACAAATAAGGCCTTTATTTGGAAAATTTGTTATAGATCCCCCTCCATCCAGTTTCCTCCTTTCCTTCTTATTTTGGCTGCATTGGTTTTGTTTGAGGAAATAAAAACTTTTTAATTTAATTTAATCAAAATTATTCAATTTATGTCTGGTGATTCTATCTCTTTTTTTATCATAAAGTTACCCAAGGGTTGGGGGTAAAGGACAAAAAGAGAAAGGGAATCTGGAGCTAATTAGATCCTAGAGAAAACTTTCTCTTCTTTTAGGTAAGAATATTCCATGTTGTAGGTGGGAGAAAAGAATCTACCTTAGGAAAATGCAGTTCCTATGTATTTATGAATGTCCTTTAATGTATCTTTTAACTCTAACATTCTATGACCTTTCTGTCATTAATCCTTGCTACTCCTCATACTAGTTCTGTGAGGATCAAATGAGATAATGAGTATAAAGTACTATATGAATAAAATATATTGTATCATTATTAAAATATGTAGGAATTTTCATGCTTGATTCTTAAGATAATAAACTATATTTCTCAATTTCTTTCTTAAACCTCTACCTCTTTCTTCTTAGTTTCAGTTCTATTTTCTTTTATGTGAATGTTAAAATCTAAGAGAATAAATAACAAAACAGAATACTTTGAGACAATACTTGTGAACATTAATTACATGGTAGTTATATAGTTGGGCATTAATTTACTTGTTCATCCATTGAGACTACATAGAGAGTTTAATCTTATGACTCCAAAAATAGATATATCTGGATTATCATCTTTAAATTTATGTTTCTCAGAGAGGGTGCTCAGTGGATTACAAATATGAAAGTAACATTTCATTTTGTTTCATTACTGTTTCTTCCAGATTGCCCAAGTCCCCTACTTAGAAAAATATGCATAGGAAAGTTAACAAATTTGGGTTCATTCATGGGACTATTTTCTTGATTATTTTTAAAAACTTCATATAAGATCTATAACACGTTTTCAAAATGGAAGATAGTTTTCTTGGGGTTTCTACTCTTGGGGGAAGAAAAAAAAACAATAACATGAAGACCCCAAAGGGAAATGTATTTTAAATGGAAAAATTGCTTTCATTCATGCTTTCTATTTAAGGCAGTCCATGATGCCAGGTTATAATGAAAACATAAAAACTTAATACAGAACTGATTAGGAAGAGGAGGACCCCCTAAAAGAACAGCATAGAAAAGAGCATAGAATCCAGATGTCAGGTCAAATAGGGTGGCTATTGTGAAAGATAGCTGTCAAACTTGATTTTTTAAATGTTCTCTGCGTCTCCCATTCCCTGACCATACTATAAAAGGACTACTTTCTTATTCAAGTTTTGAGCTCAATCACATTGTTTCGTTAAGAGAAGTAGGATTTATTGAGTCTATGTGGAAATTTGAAATATGGAAACAAATTTATGGTGACACTCTTTTCATTGGTAGAGATGTATAATGTGTTAGGCAAGAGAATAGCAAAAAAGTATTTTTTTTCAAGCCTGATGGATTTTGTGAAGGATGGAATTCATATTTTCTTTTATTCAAATAAATATTTACAGTTCTCTCTAAAATGATCACAGAGGTAAAACCTCAAGGTAAGTAAACAAACAAATAAAAACTACAGTCAAAATATTGCTTTTAAAAAGATGTTTTATTGGTTCATGGCAAAGGTGAGGGAAATAGGGATATTAAAGTTAAGAGCAAATGAGTCTCTGAAACAGACTCATGCTGTGGTTTAATAATTAAATAAAATAGTGCTCATTGATGAATGTTAAGTGAATGACCCCAGGGAGTAATACAAATTATCTTTTTTGAGCCCTCTCTTGGTCTTCTTTCTGCCTTTGGGATAGAATTACTCTTAGTTTAGTGAAGCTAGTCATAAAACTTTATGAAACTATAAATTCTACTCATGGGGACAGATTTTCATACAGAATTCCAGGTTGTTCACATAGGTAATGTATGTCGGAAGCCTAATCTACTCACCTAACTTTGCTAACTGGGGAGATATTCACACTATAAAAACTAATGTTTGTTGCCTGTTTCTAATGCCATATGTTTCTACCATCTATTGCTCAATTTATTTTGGCTTTTCACTTTTTGGGAAGTTTTTTGGTTGGATATGGACCAATAATACTTGGTAACACATCCATGAAACTTTGACCTTTAGCACTTAATACATAAGGCATTGAAAGAAATTCAAGTTATATTTTCCCATAGATGTAATAATAGCTGCTTATTCTCTGCAGTAAGTGTGCTTGAGTTCTACTAGGTAATGGAATGTTTGGGGGAGTGTTAATTTTTGTTTTTTAGTTCAGGATTTGTGCTTTTATCAAACTAGGAAACTTTTGGTGAGAAAACTTTTACTACTATGCTGACCTGAAGCTTTGCTGTTAACTGTCTTGAATATTAAATGTGCTTATAAATGTTTAACAACTGGGTCTCTGATCTTAAAATCAGTTAAGATCTATCTTCTTGAACAGCTCCTACTTCCATCCACCTTCAACTAAGAACAAAAAACAAAATTATGAAACACATCAAATATGTAAAGTCAAAACAAATATCTATATTGATCATGATTTTTTTAAAAAGTCTCATTCTGGAGTCTGAGTCTTTCACCACTCTATCAGGAATTAAGTAGCAATAACAGGTTCTTTGAAAAAAATAAGTTTAATCTGTATCATTATGGGCCTTTTCTAATAGTCTTTTGAACATTTCAAACTGGATGGCTTAAAGATCGTTCACATCCAAAATGTACAAAATATATTTTATTTCCCCCTATCACTGCCACACACACACACACACAAAATCATCCACCATCATTCCTTATTTCTTTCGAGAACACCATTGTTTTTCTAGTCTCTCAACTTTGCTACTTGACTTTATGTCTGAAGTTAGGAAGTGGTCTGGAAGAATGAGCAAATACAAAATAAAAATATCACCCTAAAAAGTTATGATGTCCCAGCTGTATGACTCTGGGCAAATCAGGTAACCCTACTTGTCTAATTCTTACCACTCTTCTTCTTTATAACTGATATATAATATCAACTCTAAAACAGAAGTTAAAGTTTATATTTTAAAAAAAGCTATTATGGTTACACGAATGTTCAAGAAATGAACCCAAATGAGAAAATAACTTCAAAATATCTACAAGCAAAACTTCAAAGAAAAACACATCTGAGATGCAAATTCACCTAGAATTCCTAGAAAAAATGAAATAGATATTTTTGAAAAGAGTATAAAATGTACATGGATGTGTATATATGTCTATATGTGTGTATATATGTATATGCTGTGTGTATATATATATGTATATATATATATTCTAGAAGAAATTTTTAGAAAAGAAATGAGAGTTGTGGAAGAAAGAATTAGAAAAAGAAAGTATAGTTTTAGAAAAGAGGAACCATGTTTGAGAAAAAAAACTCATTGAAAATTGGAATAGTTCAAAGAGAAGCTAATAACTGCATTAGACAACATGAAATATTAAAACAGTTAAAAGATTGAAAAAGGAAGAAAAAATGTAAGGTAACTCAGCTAAAGCAATTGATATTGAAAATATTTTTAAAAGAAAGCATTTAAGAATCATTAAATTATTTGAAAGGCATGACCAAAAATGTGCCCAGACATCATATTTAATTAATTCATAAAAGTAAACTGCTAAGATCTCTTAAAATGAGAAGGCAAAGGAGAGATAAAAAGAATTCACCAGACATTTCCTGAAAGAAACCCCCAAATGAAAACTGTTCCAATAATATTCAAGTAGAAGGAAGAGTAAAACCCAAATCCAATTTTTTTTCTGTAAAACAAACAAAATGCTGCAAACTGTAAGAAATAAAGTATTCAAGTATTGAATAGTCACAGTCAGATTCACACATGCTTGAGTAGTCACTGTTACAAAAGCATAAGAAGCCTGTGATATAATATTGTAGAAAGCAAAGGATATAAACTTTCAATGAGGAATAAATAACTTCATCAACAAAATGGAGTGTAATCCTGGATTTTTTAATGAAATAGAGGGCTTCCAAGTGTTTCTATTGAAAAGACCCTACTGTGTAGAAATTTTAACATTTAACCACAGGAGTGAAGAGAAACATAAAAAAGTTAGATACGAATATTCAGTCACATGGGACTAAACAAGAATTAATTGCTTACATTCTTACATGGAGAAATGATACACATGTCTCCTCTGAACCTTATTTTAAGCGAGGTAATAGAGGAAGTCTAATTAAAAGGACTAATAGTGGTTCCTTTATGTCTTGGTAATCTTAAAAGAATAAAAAAGAAGGGCTAGAATAAGACATCAGACTAACCAAAAAAAAAGCGACAAGAGGTAGAGTGAAATGCCTGATGCTTAAATGACAATTTTATCTTGGCCAATCAAAAGAGGGTGGAATATATACACACTGGAGTTCATAAATACATTTAACTTGATATGGAAATAGAAGGGAAAAGGGAGAACAGAGAAGGATAAATAGAGGAAGTGCAGATTAAAGGAAGAATTATTCTTGGTATCTTCAAGATAGTAAAAGAGCCAGAGGAAGTACTCTGATTTTGGCTGGGGTCCTCAAGGAAGGTATATGGAAACTTCCTATCAGACTCATTCCAGGTGTAAGTGTGGATTTGAGGTAGATCAAGGATAACTGAGCACTCATCTTTGAATTGGACTGAAAGCCGACTCCATGGAACTCTGAGAGAATTCTGCTTGGGAGGGGACAGTGAAGGAGGTAGTTTGGTGAAAATTCTGAAGATTCTAAACTACCAATGACAAACTGCCAAAAACTCCTGAGAGGACATTCAAGCTCTCTGGTGGGCTTGGAGGTGGATGGTTGTGGGTGGTTGGGAGGATCTGGACAGGAATTTAGGTCTTCTGAACCCCAAATTCAGGGGCAATCTGGATATTTCAATAGCAAAACCTTTCTACTGACTTCAGTGCCAATGAAGGAGAAACTGAAAGAGTTGTGCTCCATAATTGGCCTTAGTGCCCAGACTCCGGAGGGAGCGGGCACTTGCGGGACCCTTCCTTGATCCTTCTTATACCCCTTCCTTGCAGTTATTCCCCTTTTTCTTAGATAGTGTTAAGGTTAAGATCCTGTGAGGCGAGTCCAAGCTATAGAAGAAACCAGAGAGTCTCTCTTGTTGTGGGGTTCATAGTTGATAGAGAAGTTATCCCTGTACCTTCCTTTTCTCAAAAATCCTCAAACATCCCTAACCCTGTTATTCTGAATTCCCTCATCCTTACAATAATTGTTATTAGTTCATCAGTGGTGGTTTGGAACTGTTACTTTGAGGGGAGGAAGACTGATCTTGTGGCTGTGGGGAAGACGAATACTAAACACCATCTTGAAGGGCAAAGGGACTAGAACTGAGGAGGTGGGGGAGGCTTGTCTGCATAGTGCTGGCTCTGAGGTGGGTTGCCATCCATTAGGGTCACAACTGATCCCTAACACCTTCCTTCAACATCCTCACTATAGCTTTGCCAGTAGGGAACCTTTTTGAGTTTTTTTTCCCTTGTAGGTCTTCCCTGGGGTGTGGGTGAGTGAAAGGCTGATCTGGCCCATTGAAAGCTAACAAGGAGTGAGTCTAAATACCCCCCATTTACCATCAGTACTCCTCCCATATACACAGGGATGAAGAATGATCAGAAGTTAATTTCATGGTACTGATACCTGTTACATATTGACCAAAATAAAGAGATGTCCAATGGAAGAGGATTTTTATCACTTTTGAATATGAAATCAACTCCCCTTGATTCTTCATCTATGTTCTTTTTTCATAAAATTATGATATCTTAGTGTCAGAAGGGGCCTCAAACTTTGTTGAGGCTGGATAAGTATACCTTCATCCTTGACAACTGGACATCTATCCTTGCCCCCAATCCTCAAGCAATAAAGAACTCACCATTTCCTGTCTCCTAGGAACCCATATTCTTGTTTGATATCTCTAATGCTCAGGAAGTCTGTCAATATACCATTTGTATTATCTTGGACAAGTCATTTCAACTCTGGGCTTCCACTTTCTTATCCCTGGTCTTGGTCAAACAAGACTTTAATGTTCCCTTGATATTTTCCTATGCTATCTCCCTTCGTATTGTGAGCCCTGTGAGAGCAGAGAAGGTTTTTGTCTTTCTTTGTATTCCTTGTACTTAGTCCAGGTCCAGATCCATAATAACCATTTAACCAATCATTGGTGATTGATGGGCAACTGTGTATGCCTGTGACATTCTTTTTGTTTAGCTTTTTATGCTTCTTTTGATTGTTAATTTTGACATTGATTTTTTTTCTTTTTACTTCTAACCATTTTGTCCAGGATGCCTGGAATTTCTCTATTTCATTAAATGTTCATTTCTTCCTCTGTAGTATTATGTTTGATTTCTCTAGGTAGGTGATTTTTGGTTACTGGCTTAGATCCTTTGCCTTGTAGAATACTATATCTCCTGATTTTCAGATCTTTAATTAAGAAGTTGCTAGGTTCTATATAATTCTGAATGTGGTTCCACAATTTTTGAATTTTTTTTTCTTGGCAACCTATAGTATTTTCTCCTTGACTTGAGATTTCTGGAATTTGACTATGATAGTCCTGGGATTATTAAATTATTAAATTTACCATTTCTTTCAGGAGGCAATTGTTTTTTTTTCAATTTCTATTTTCAAGGAGGAGTTATTTTTAACTAAATTGTTGTATAAAGATATTTATAGCTTTTTTTGATGTAGCAAAGAATGGGCAATCGAGGGAGGCTATGATGCATAGATATTATGGAATGCCATTGTGTTGTAGGAAATAATTAAGGAATGGTTTCAGAGAAATTAGAGCACTTTTATGAATTTATACAAAGTAATGTGAGTAGAACCAGAAGAACAATTTATATAATGACCACAATAGTGGAAGACATAGGGACTCTGATCAGCATAATAAACAACCATGATTCCAGAGGACCATTGATGAACCATGATCCTCAATTTCTAGTAAAGAAGTGGAAGCCTCAAAGTGCAAAATGAGACATAAATTTTTTGACCTGACCAAAATGAGAATTTATTTAGCTTGTCTATATATATTCTTAGCAAGAGTTTTGTTTTTGTTTTCGTTTTTTCATTTTAGGTCGTGATGGTAGGAAAGTGATGAGGCAAGACTTTTATTGATTAAAAAATAAAACAATCATTTAGAGGACAGGAATTTTTTTGTTTTTATATCCTTCATATAAATTTAAATTCAAATAATAATTAATAAGTTATTGTTGCAGTGGTTGGATTAAATGAGTTATCTAATGCTACATAGTAGGATATAGCCTATCAGTGGTCATGTCAGTGCTTGATTTTGCGAGAGAAATTCCAAAGGGTTGGCTAACAACATAATGTACTAACGGGGGGACTTGGGGAATGTCAAGGATGTTTTAAGATGGGGGAACAGGAATAATGGTCTAAATAGCTTACGTTTCTATAGTCAGTCAATCAACCTGGCATTTATTGAGTCAATGCTATGTGCTAGGCAATAGAGATACAAAGATGGGCTAAAACAATTCCTGCTCTCAAGGAATTAGAGGGATTGGTTAAAAAGCACATTCTGTACAGCATAGTAAAGTAATAAATGTATTAGCCCTATTATAAAAATTAGGAAAATGATGCTTAGAAAATTGAGTTGTGCTTATGATCATTTAATTTACAAATGTCTGAGCTCATGGCTGAATTAAGTACCTCTTCCTAACACAAGACTAATAGCAAAAGTGATCATGATGACAAGATACAGATACAGATACAGAATCTTCACTCTTCCCACAATAAAAACTAAACTAACATGGCTTCCATATTGACTTCATAAATGAAAGCCAAATTAGGTATAACAGATGGATAATGAATTAATTTGTTAGGCTAAGATATGTGAATAGAAAAGATGTTTTATGGGGATATTATTATAACAAAAAAAAACAAACTAATAAATATTTATCATAGGAAGCTCAAGACCAAAGCAACTTCTGCCCTGTTTCCATGTCCAGCTAAACACTCTGGGCAATAAAGTTTCCTTTAATTTGTTATGTTGTCAAAGAAAGTATTTTGGAAAGAGTGTATTTTAATCATGTAGGTGACTGCATATTTTATCTACTTAAAAGATTGATTCTTTGTGCTCATTATTCATGTTCTAGGTAAAGATATATTTCAGTGTTGTATGGATACAAGTTAACCAAATTACCTTCTTTTTTTATAAGTTTTACCTTTGCCCCCACCCCATGTAATGAATGATCTGGCCAATTTGGCCTTTAGCAAAAGGAACCACTACTGACTATTATGCCAAGTATTAAAAATAATCTTTCAAAAGCACTTTGCTATTGGCATTTTCCATGATAATATCATAGGGCTTTCTATATTAAATAATAGCAAATGGTTTCAGATAAAATGTTTCTGTTACTGTTCATTAGAAAAACAATATTTTTACTAAAAATCCATTGGTCATTTGGAACAAAAATCCTTGACCAATAAGTCATTATGAAACTTTTATCTGCTTACTATTGACTAAAAATATCACTAATATCCCAAACCATTTTGTTTTCATTTTACTGAACTCAATTTCTAATAATAGTATTTTGTCAGACACATATATCAATTCCTTTAATCTTTACATCAGACTATATTATATTAAGCTATCTCTAACTACATCATCTATCTACATCTCTAGCTACATAATCTATTGGCTAAGTACAGCCCAATTTCTCAATCATAATACTTTCATTTTATCAATGATAAGTTCTTAAAATATGAAAGAGAAAAAACAGATATATTATACTTTCCCCTCCTTTTTATAATTATTAAATACATCAATAGGTTATATTTCTTAAGTGAATGACACTAAAGTACATCTCTATGAATTAATATCTTTGAGAACTGTGGCAAAAATTATTATAACTTTGCAATCATTGTAATGATGAATCTGTATTTCTGAACTTACTAAAAGGGTTCTCCAAATGTCAGACCTATAATCATACTTAAAAGTTTTCCATTTTGATAGATTTGCTGGATCTTACACTTTATTATAGAACATCTCTGTGATACAATGACTCTGCTAAATAGTATGTAAGTATTGCAATTATTTTACATTGCTAATTATGCATGTGAGTAGTTTTAGTCAAAAAGTATTTTATGGTCATATCCTTTATGGTTATATCCTTACCTAGGTAACATTTTGCAAATTGTTTTGAGTATTTAGCTGATTTAAAAACAATGTGAATAACTCACTCAAAATGACATAAACATACAATATGCAGAGATTTAGAGTTATATAAGATGATTAAATGGATTCCAAAGTGAGTTAATGTCTTGATTCAATAAGTAACCATTAATATCACTGTCACCATAAGTAGAGTTATTGGATAGTGTCAACAAAGACTATATTTGGTCCTGTACTAGTAATTTTTTTTTGTTACTTGGATCAAAGTACACTAACTATTAAAGTTAGAACAGCTTATCATACTGGAAGACATAGGATCCAAAGGAATTTATACAGACTAAAACAAGATCCCAGATATACAATTTAGGGATTTTATAAAACAATTAGCTTTTTTTTCATTAGTTAGATTCCATGCCATATGTTTTAATAATGACATTCCCACTTTGAGGATAATGCATTTTCCATGGATAATTCCACTCATTAGAATATTTTTTTTTATTTTTGTCTAATCAAAATAATTACTGCTCTTCCTATTTTAGGATTCTGCTGATTCATAATAAATTTAAGTCAGTCCTTCATTTTTCATTAGTTTGGGTTTGATATATTTTAGGAGTGGTTCATGTGTATAATATATTGTTGGATTCTGTTTTCAAATTCATTCTGCAATTCCCTTACTTCATGATCAAATTTAATCCACTAACATTTGAAATTATAATTATTAAACTGAGTTGTACATTAATTACATCTTTCCACATTGCAGTTTTAAAAATGAGCATTATCCATCATTATTCTTTATTCTGCCACCAAGGAAAATGATCTTTGGAAAAGAGAAATCAGTACAACATAAAAGAGCTATGTGTATAGTGGTTATTCATGAGTTAACAGACAATATAATAGTAACACACAGAGCAGATCCCTTGATAAATTTAGGCCACCAAGTCATAACAAATGAATTTTTGTCTATAGAGAGAATTAATAGATGTGATGGCTAAATAACTCTTGACGTTCTTTGAAAATCTAGATAATGAGGAGTATTAAAAAATTGAAAATAGTAGATTGTCCTCATTTTTAGGAAGAAAATGGGCAGATGGAATCTAAATATTCTAAGTCAGTAAAATTGACTTTTATTCCTGCCAAAATTTTTAAAGAAATGGTTAGTGAGCAAAGAATTGGAAATTGACAGGTTGTTGATTAAGTAGGGAATGTTTGAACAAGTTGTGGTACACAATTGTGATAGAATACTATAGAAATGTGGGGAGTTAGGTGGCTCAGTGAATTGAGAGCCAGGCTTAGAGATGGGAAGTCCTAGGTTCAAATCTGCCCTTAGACATTTCCTAGTTGTGTGACTCTAGGCAAATCACTCAAACCCCATTGCCTACCCCTTACCACTCTTCTGCCTTGGAATCAATAGTGATTATAAGATGGAAAATAAAGTGTTTTTTTAAAGAATATTATAGAACTTTAAAAATGATGAAAAGGATAATCACAAAAAACCTGGAAAGACTTATATGAAGTGTTGCAAAGATGAAGTGAGCAGAATCAGGAGAACAATGTACACAATAACAGCAATAATACATGAGACACAATTGTGAATGATTTAACTACTACCAGCAGTGCAAGGATCCAAGACAATTCCAAGGGACTCATGATGAGAAAGGTTATATACCATCACAGAAGGAACTGATAAAGTCCAAATGCAGACTGAAGCATACTGTTCTTCACTTTATTTCTTTTGTAAATTTTTCTGTAGAATAAGCAATATGTATCTTCCTTCACAACATGACAAATATAGAAATGTATATTGCATGATAAAACATGTACAACCTATTTCATATTACCTGTTTGCTCAGGGGGAGAGGAGAAAGAGGGAATGAAAGTACAAGGATCACAAAATTTCAGAAAATATTATTAAAATTAATTAATAAATTAATAAAAATTAATAAATTATTTAATAAAAATTATTTAACATTTAATTAGGAAAAGTTTAAAAAAACATTAGCAAACACCTAGAAAGAAATGTGATAGCAAAGAGTCTGCATGGATTCATTAGAAACAGTTATACTCACCTATTTTCTTATTTTCCTTTTCTTTTTGAGGGAGGCAGACTTTTAAGACTAGCATACCAGACAATTGTTATAATTTACCATAATTTTAGTAAAGCATTTAGAAGTTCCCCATAATATTATTGTGAAAAGAATGGATAAAGTTGGAATAAATGCTCATATAATTAGTTGGATTTGAAATTGCTCAAATGGTCAGACTCAAAAGGTAATAATTAATATTTTGATATCAATTTGGAAAGTAATGGGGTCCATGCATGGAGCTATGAAGATTAATTTTTTCATCAATATCTTGGACATATGTGTCATTTTAATTAAATTTACAGGTGACATGAAACTGTTGCAGGGAAAGGGATAATCATAACACTGGAGGATAGTCGAGTTTTAAAAAAGACCTTTAGATACTCAAACTTTGAATATGATTAACTTTGTATAGCTTTGTCTAGAACTGTGAATGCATCAGTACAAGAAAGATGAAATTTAACAAAAAAAAATTAATGTTATACTTGGGTTCATAAAAACTACTTTAAAAGTCCAAAATAGGGGAGTAGAGCAAGAATGTAGTTGGTCTGGAAAGATCTGAGGCATAGAGGACTGTACACTTAACATGCATCTACTGCGTAGTGTGGAAGTCAAGAAATCTAATGTAATCTTAGGATACAATAAGATATAGAAGTATCTAAAGTCAGAGAATTAATACTTCTTTGTGGTATTTACTCTGTTTTAGTTAGAACTTGGGTCTAGAAACTAAAATTTTAGGAAGACTATAAATAAGTTGAAAAATGAGATCATGCCAAAGAGATTCATTGAAGGGACTGCAAACCTAAGGCATGTGTGCCAGAGTGTGTCAGAGGGGGTTCTGCCCCTCCCTCTCTCCACATGTGCCTGTGAAAATTTCTCACATGACCCTTCTCTCTGTCCAGCAGCCTAGTGGGATCACTTCTTCCTTCCCATCTGGGGTAAGGCAGGTGACTCACTTGTGGTGTGAGGGTTGCAGTTTGAGCACTCAGCCTCTAAAAGGTTAGTCATCACTGCAGGAATATTTAGAATGGAGAAAAAATGTTTTAGAGGAATATGAAAGCCATTTTAAATATATGAATTTGCCCATAAAGCAGAAATCTGAGCAATGGATACATTCCATAGGGATAATTAAAATTTTAAGTATTGGGGATAGAGGGTATGAGATTAATAATATTCTAAAAATTATAGTTATCAAAAATTTGAATGGACTACTTCAAGAGATCATGGATTCCCTACCATCATGTTCAGGAAAGGATTAGAGTAATATCATTAAATAGATTTTAAACTCTATAAATTCTTGGATTTCTTGTCATTCTTCTCACATTGTGGCTGATTCTCAAAATTATTCCCTTTTGGACATTTCTTCTTTCATTTACTTCATGATACTTCATTGCATTAGTTATTATTGTTTGCTTACATTTTTTCTTCCATCTCTTTTTTTTTTCAGTCAGGTTTCTGAATCCAGATTTTCTTTATTTCCTTTTTTTGTTCTTATTCTTTTTTGGGGTCATATTTTTGTTATTTTGAGGTTAAGGGGGTGAGTTAGGCTTAGCTATGGCATACAACTTGCCAGTAATTGTAGAAGTTAATGAAATACAATGTAACAGTGTCTCTTCTTCTCCTCTTATTCCTCTGAATGTTTCTTACCAATTTTATTCCTTATCTTGGTTTGTGACTCTCTCTGAATTGATTACTTTTGAAAACCATAGCTTGTCTAACGCACCTAGTATGAACTCTACCTCTAATCCTTGTTAACAGTTTGCTCCTGGAAATCTGGCAATGATTCCTGGCCTGTACAATATGTTTGCCAAGCATGGCCAGGTGCTGACAGTTTTCTCACCTTCTTCTGACCTCTTTTAATTATGTAATAATGTCAATAGGTCATATAAGCTCCTTTACTTTACCTCTAGCTGACCCTTTTTAATGATGTTTATCAAATTTGCAGATGACACAAAGCTGGGAGGTATAGTTAACATGATGGATGGTAGAGTCAAGATTTAAAATGATCAGAAGAGGTTAGAAACTTAGCAAAATGAAATAACAGAGATAAATATAAAATCCAAAAATAAGTTGTGTATTAAAAAATCTGCTTTGACAATTTATGTGAAAAAAGACTAAGACATTCAATGGAAGTTAAGAACAAGTAGTTAAAAAAATTAAAAAAGAAGGCTATCTTAGGGTGCACTGAAGGTAATATGGTGTCTCACATGTCATGGTATGGAATATCATGTGGAATTTTGCTGCTGAAGCCAGACTAATAAGAAGTATTAAGTTTAATAGGAGCAATGATAAAAATTAATAGATCAATAGGAAGGTCAATACTTAATAAATGTTTGGCAAGACAATAAACTGTGTTTGAAGTGAATGAAACAAGATCACAAGAATGATAAGGGGCATGGCAACTATGCTTGAAGGAATCTGAGAAGTCTACTCTAAAAAAGAAAAGGCTTAATAGCTTTCCTCAAATATTTAAAGAGTCATCCCCTGTTCTCTCTTATACCAACAGATAGAAATGACAGGAAATAATTTGTAATCATTAGTTATCGAACAATGAGATAGGTTGCCTTCCTGAGTAATTAATGTCCTGCTGCTGACAACATTCCAGTGGAGATGTAATGAACATCTGTAAGTTATTCATTCAGCTATCTTACATATAGAAATCTTGGCTTGGACATCAAGTTGTGTGGAGAAAAGTTAGGGTTTGGGGAGCCAGGGAAGCCATGGAGCTGTAGTAGTAGCCCTCTGACCAAACTATTTTGATTGATAATAATCAGTGAGAATGTATTGATGGCAATTAGGTTGGGAATAGGCTATAATGATTTTGAATGACCAATCAGGAGAGTTGAAAATGAAGAATTCATGTCTTAGACAGATATAAGAGCTAGAAAAGCAGTGAGTTACATTTAGGCAGAAAGAGCAGAGTTTCATGTGAGGCCTTTAAGATAGTAGCAGAAAGGTATAAGAGTAGGTCATTTGCATGAATAATTGCAATGAAAGGCAGTATATGGAATTTGAAGGCTAGAGGGAGAAAATGAGGTTGGATATTAGAAGTAACTTGATGATGGGTCCCTACCTAAGTCCAGGGTAAAAAATTCTATAACTACTATTGCCTTTTGAAAGATCTCAAAGGATAACTCTACCCCAAAGGGTTAGGGGCTTCTCTGATTCTTGAGGGAGCATTTTTCAAATTAGTATAATAAGACAAGTAAATGTTTTACTTTAGACTAGGGGCTGGCAAATTATAGCCTAAGACCTAAATCTGACCCAAGTTCTGTTTTTGTACCTAATATGATACTGTGATCTAATAGTGGTCTTGTATAACTTTAAATGAAGTTTATTGTATTTTTAAAGTAAAAATCATCCCTTTGTACCCTATAAAAACAAATAACAGAATGGATTTGGTCCTTAAGTGAAATTTGCCTGACCTTGCATATAGAAAAAAATGGATTCAAAATTACTGAAATCTGGTTCAGACTTAATTTAATTGGATGAATATTTATTAAACACCTACCATGTTCTCAACATTTTGCTAAGGTCTGGGGATATTCAAGAGGCAAATGACACTCTCTTCTCTCAAGATCTCATAATTTAATGGGGGAGACCTCATGCAAACAAATATACATGCAAACAACTGGCAAGTTAAATATGAACCAAATAGAACAATTGCCGGAAGTTCCTTATATATTCTTATAATACAAGCCTTTTTCTACTAAGAAAATAGCTATTCAATTTTTATACTACATAGTTTATACTTCAGAATGTTTTAAAGACTATTTTGCTTGTTTTTGTATAAATATCTTTTATTAATAATTTTGTCTTTAAAATAGCCCTTTCTTAAATATAGGGTTAAATGTATAGTGTATATGTATATTTTGATTGGCAGCTTGAATAGCGAATAGACTCCTGCCCCAAAAGTCAGGAAGACATGGTTTCAAGTCCCACATCTCAAACATACCATGGGGAAAATTACTCAAAGTCTAAGCCTCAGTTTCCTCATATGTAAAATGGTGAAAATAAAAGTACTAATTTTACAGAGTTGTATCAAATGGGATGACATATTTAAAGTAAATGGCAACTAGACATTAAATAACATGTTTTTATAAAGAGAAATAAATATTAAATTAAGAGTAGCAATGGATTATATTTGTATAGTAATTCCAAAGTAAGTTTCTCAAAATAAATCTGGGAAGTAGTTGTGCAATCACAATTATTGCTTCTTTATAAATGGAGAAACTAAGGCTTAGAGATATTAAGTGGCTTATCCAGGAACATATAATTAGTATGCAATAGAGCCTGACTTGGAAGTCAGGGTTTCTATGGAATTCTAGACTAGTACATTAGATGACTCATTTTCCTCATCTGCAAAATGAGGGGTAAAGCCCAATATTCCCTAAGGTCCTGCCAGCTCAAATTCTAGCATCTTCTGATATAACAGAATTTCTCCTTTGTTTTATATGCCATATTGGAAACAGAAGGAAACTGTTGCCAATTAGCTTTTACCCAAGCATGTTCAAGTTACAGTAAATCTGTCTTAAAATTCCATATCAACATAATTTACACTAAACTAAGTTAATATGTTTGAATAGAGAAAGGTTACTTAGAAGAATGTTTTCAAATTTCATTTGGTACATCACATGACCACTGCTCTCTGTCACCACTTGCCTTATTTTCCTTCAATATTTTTAGAATAGGTAATTTTATTTCATGCTGATGCTCACTCACAGTATGGACTACACACCCTGTGGTGTGCTAGTAATGCTTAACAGCTAAACATATTCACAGCACATGCTTCTTTTAAGTTTAATCTGTTGGCATTTTAGCTATCATTTTCTTAAGTATCGACAATCAACAAAACAAGAAAACAAGCCCTTATTTTTAGTAGTTGCCAATTATTAAGGTGTAAATGTTCATACCAAAATGTTAAAAATAATTTCTTGAGAGCCAGATTGAGAAGTTTCCACCATCATCCTACACATATTTTTGAGGATATTCTCCATGAATTTCTGAGGTTGAAAACTTAATCACCTGTTGTTTAGTCTTCTTTTTATGAATTCCTGTGAACTTAATTGGACTTGACCTGGGTCAGTAGACTAATCACTGGAAACTTTTGCAATCTGAGTGGGCTTAATGTTATAAGACCAAAAGTTTAGTGTCAGACGGCACCTTACAGGTCATCAAGTTCAATTACTTTATTTTATAGATAAGGAAACGGAGTGCTGGAAAGTTTAAGTAACTTGCTTAGAGATATTGCCAGGTAGGGCTTTATATCAAAGGTTTTGATTTAAATAGATAGAGATGACCTAATACAATTCTCTTTCCTCCTTTTCACATAAATCTGACAAAGATTAAATGAGCTGCTCAAAATGGCAAAGGTTGGCATTTGCATCCTGGTTCTAATGCTTTTTCCATTACACCAGGCTTCCTTCTGAATAGTATAGTTTACAAGATGCCAGAATCACCTCCATGCCATAATGAGAAACAATAGTACTGCCCACGTTCTAGGCTTAAATCCTCAGAATGTTAAGAGAAGGAGCACTGGTCTCTAAGCATATTAGGCAGGTTGTTTCCACGAGGATTTATTGGAGGATGAAGGGAGTATTCACAATGATGAAATTACTGATCCATCTAAAAAAATATCAGTGATAAATCACTCTGAATGCCCTTAAATATTGGCTACTGAAGACAAGTCCTCTATGCCCTTACTCTTGAATTTTTAAAGGATATGCTGTGGTTATTCTCTTCCTCTTCCCTTATGAGATTCCTTACTATATAGAATCAAAATATCGCTCTCAGCTCCAAAACTCTACTTTAGAATTGTCCATCTAGCTTTTTCTCCTATCCTATATGTATATGAATCTCTGTCACATGCAAGATAAGCATATATAAGATATCTTATGCAAGATAAGGCTTAATTTAAAAAAAAAACCTTTAACAAGTCTCTAGTCCTATGGATTATTCTAGAACTAGTCTTCCATCTTTTCTTTGGAAAATGGTAAATGCTTAATAAATGTTTAACGATTAATTGAGTGATTAGTTCTTGTCTTATAATCAAGATTCTTAGTTTGGCATGTTAGGCTCTTTTAGTCTAAATGTACACATTTGTTTGGTACAATCTCCATAATTATTGTTGGGGTACATTAAATCCTACACATTAGAGTTATTTTTTATCTATGTACTAAGATAAACCCAGTCATTGACTGAGGCTATTTAAAAATAAAGTATGCTTTTACTGAAATCTCTCAACTATCAGAACAAGTAACAAGATAAATACTCAATTTTTCAACATTTTCCCACATTTTTTTAAATTTTCTTTCTCTTCTCTAAAATAAATTTGAAAGTATTCTAGATAAACCATGAATAAATGACCTGGGAGTTAACTTTTCCAGAATGACTTTAAATATTCATCAGTAATCATAAGCACTATGGGAGAGCTCTGTTTACTGATATCAAGGAAAAGTAAAGTGTTAAGATAGTTGTTATTAATTTCTATTTTTATATTTAAGAGGAAAAGGAGTAATAAGTTTTTTCAGTAGGAGATCCCCCTGCTGTGCAGGTAGGCAGTTGACCCCCTACTGTGCAAACTGTCAGTTGGTGACACTTAGAAGGGTGTGGCTGAGTGTGGTTAGTTAGTTGCCAACCTTTGAAAGGGTTTTATTGGTCTCTGGGTCCCCTGGAGAGAGGACTGTGTGTGTCTTGCTCTCCCTGTGACTGTGAGGAGACAGAGAAATGGATTTAAGGCCTAAATAGCCTTATTGGTTATTAATAATTTGAGTAAAAATAGAATACACTATTTCATCTAGAAGGCAATTCTCTGAGGGTAGAACTTGTAGGCAATACATAATGCTTATTCAAAAGCCATTTAATAAATATTTGAATTCATACTTGGAGCACATTACATTCTAAAATGTCCAAGACAATATATATGCATATATGGAAATAAAATTATACTTTTCATTTTTTTTCTCCTATAGTTCACCTGAGTTCATCATTCAGTTAAATTCTTTATACATTTATTAAGTATCTATTATGTCCCTGGCATTATTGTAACAAGTCATACTGTTTCATAAACATGTTTATATACACACACATATAAAATATATACACATATGTATATACATATATATATATATGCACAAACAAATGTAAAATGTGAATTTCTAGGTCTCTAAGGCTCTCAGAATAGGTTAATTATCCTTTTTCTATCATATGTACTATTTGCAGGCTACTAAAACCTATGAGCCCCTTAGAATAATTTAGGCTGCCTACATTCATAATAGAAGGAAATGCTTATAATCAATTCAGGTTTAGTGAAAGTATAGAAGTAAGTCTTCCCCATCCAAGTTCAGGGACTCATTCTAATCTATTGTTAGATACCTTGGAGGTTGGTGGCATGGATTAAGAATACCTGATTTAGAAGGTGGCTGAAGGCTTTTAAACCTTGAGAATCTTTTCTTTTCTCATTTAATTTCAGCTAAATGGTGGCAGGAACCAAGGGTCCTCTGAGTAAGAAACTAAAGCATTTGTATAAAGATAATCCATAGAAACAGCAAGGTTGTGCATCCATCTTTTTATTTCCTCTCTCTGTCTCTCTCTCTCTCTGTCTCTCTGTCTCTCTCTCTGTCTCTCTCTCTGTCTCTCTCTCTCTTCTCTCTCTCTCCTAAGAAAGTTTCTATGGCTTGAGAAATGACTTAACTTAAAAGTTAAAGCCTTGCTATTGAAACTAAGAAGAATTAAATTAAAATATGTCATAGGATGTGTACTTGCAATGTGACCATTAAATTCTCAGTGCCCCAGGCAAAATTATGATGCAGGAGCTGATAGGTATAGGTTGAGGGAGTTTTGTAACCCAGGAATTCCTTATAATGAAAACATAGGTCCTATTCCTATCTGAACAATACATAATTTTTTTGAGAATTTTCTTATATGTTAATTGATGTATTCATTCCAAAATACATATTAAGTTCTACTATGTGCACTGATCTATGCTGGTGCTAGACTAAATTTTATTTCACTCTTATAACACTTCTATGCATTGAATAGGGTAGACCCTTTTATTCCCATTTAATAGAAAAAGAAAATAAGGTTTTCATAACACTTATATGATTTAATGAAGCCCAAGTCATGTTAGCTATTCAGGATAGAACTGTGTAAAATGCATTCTGTCCGAAAGCAGGACAGGTGATTTGATTACAGGGATATAAGAAAAGTACATTCTATGCAACAATAACAATAAGTAAACTCATTACTCTATCTATTCTCTAATACCTAAATTATTTTAATGATATTTTATTTTTTCTTCTGTTAATATGTAAAAATAATTTTAACATTTTTTTCTTTAATTTTGACTTCCAGATCTTCTCTCTTTTTCACTTTTACTCTCTCATTTTATTTCATGTCTTCTCTCTCCTTGAGACCAGAGCAATATGATGTTTACATCTATAATTATCTAAAATATTCTGACACTACTTCAACAAAGGACAAAGGCTTTTATTCCAAAGTGGAATGAAGCCTGAACTCATTCACACTCTTCTAAAAGATACAAATGAGGAGTATTGCATTTTTTCTAAAGTAAAATTCTCATATGAACGTATGAAGGTACTGAGGATCTAAAGTATAAAGAGTTTATTTTCCCAGGAGGAAAAAGACAAATTATTTACAATAACATGAGATTCATTCTTTCACCATTCAACTTAGAGGTACCTTGGGAAACAGGATACAGAATCTGGATCTCCAGTCTTCCCTCCATTGTTTTTTTTTTCCATGAGGCAGTATACTAGAATGCTAAAAGTATTCTTTAACTCTGAGAAGTAAGAGATATAACAAGACTGATTTCCATCAGTACCCTGTGTACAGTCCAGATCAGCTTTCATTGAAAATAAAGAAAAAAACAAAAACAAAACAGGAAAAGAACATGAAGGCAATCATTGGGTTAATTCAAGGGAGAAAAAAAAACACCTGTTTTTGCCTGAATTACTCAGATAAGAGAAAACAGAAAACAAACAAACAAACAAACAAAGCAACTTTGGCTTTTCTGGCCTGATTTACCTGGGTAGTTGGCTTAATGATTTACTTAGCTTTGCCTGGGGAAAAATCCTCAAAGTAAGACAATCTATTGGCTGAAGCACATAGTAATTTCTCTCTATCTCTGACCACCAGATGGCAGAAACAACAACGTACAACTTCATTTCATCTCCTTTTTGGTCTATAAAAGAAGAAAGTTTTTGTTTTAACCTATGACAACATATTTTTAAACAAATTTCAGAAGTAGGATTGCAATTAACTATGGAAAATAATTCTCTTCCTTCGTTTCTTCCTTCCTTCCTTCCTTCCTTCCTTCTTCCTTCCTTCTTTCCTTCCTTTTTTCTTATCTTTCTTTCTTTCTTTCTTTCTTTCCTTCCTTCTTTCTTGCCTTCTTTCTTTCCTTCCTTCCTTCTTTCCTTCCT